>NC_082645.1:50609269-50920936 GCF_028023285.1 Balaenoptera ricei
GGTTTTTTAAGAGTGAACACTACATTGAATACAAATGGAAAGGAACTACTTTAAATGTGATTTGCATAATACAGCTGGAAAGAGTTTATTTAACATTATTGTCCCCTGTGTTATTTTTTTGTTAAAATTTGATTTTTACTTTTAAGTAAACAGATATAATTCATAAATTGCTGAGTTAGTAGAATTGTACATTTTCTTTTTATTTTTTTGCTTCTCATCCACATGACAATAGCCTTGAGAAAGGACAAAGGTAAAATGTATGTTTAAGTAACTGTGGCTTCAAAAAAAAGTACTATTTGGTCCATGAAGTAGGATCATATTTCAGTGGCGATCAGGAGACAAGGATATAGGACTAGAGGTTAAAATAACCCTCAGATCTTTTTCTTTTGTCAATATACAAGGTAATTAAACTGAAAAGTCATCCAAATGGACAACCTATACTTAAAATTTAGAAACCTAAAAAATTTTCTCATTTTACTTTTTTTTCCTTGCAGGAGTACACGTCTTGAAGTAAACAAAATAGAAAGACAATTAGCTCACCTGATCGTGTTTCTTAGTATAGTGTCAGAATGACAAGTGCTTTCATGCACCTTGTTTGATTTTTAAGTTTTCTAAGCTTGGATTTCTAGTAACCTTAGAAATCTTAACGTTTAAAAAAGAAATTTTTTTTTGTAAATAGTAACTCTCATTGCTTGAACAGATTAATTCAAAAGATTACCTTAATGTGCTGAGGTATGCCAGCTAGCTATACTAAAAGAAAATATATGCTTTATTACACCTGTTTGGGTTTTCCATGTTTTGTTCACAAAGGGGATATCTACTACTGGAAAAGAAATTCAAAGCACATTTCTGTCATTTTGGAGACTCTTCTCTATAATGTAGAAACCAGCATGTTCAATTTATCATAATGGTTCAGAGCACAGGCTTTAGGCTGCCTGGGTTCCAGTTCCAGATCTGTCACTCATTCATTAGCTGTGTAGCCCTGGAATTAACCCCTAAATTAATGCACAAACAATGGTTATAAGTGTGTGGCACATAGAAGTGCTGTATATGTTAATAGTTGTCATTATCAGCAGCAGCAGATTCTTTATTCTCCTGTTCTACTGAAGAACATTTTGATAAGTGTTTCCTCCTTCTCAGGTGTTAAAGAACTTGGTTACATCAACAGTTGGTTTTCGTGATTTGTTATTTGCAATTATTAAATGTAATCTACAAAGAAAGTACTGTTTCCTAGAGTTTCCTGCCACTCTTACGTCTACTACCAGGAAAAACGACAGCAATTGAGCTTGGTCTCAATTACTGTACCACTCCTAGTTACAGACAGATTATCTAGTAAATGTACATTATTATGCTAGGCTCTGTGGGAAAGAGAACACAGATTCATTCAGAATGCATTTATTGAGGGCATACTATGTGCAGGCGCTGGGCAGGGTACTGGAGATAAGTGGGAAATAAAACATAGTTTAGGACCTCAAGAAACCTACTTTGATGGGAGAAAGAGGTATATTTGCAAATACAGTGCAGTGTATAGTCCTCAGGGCACCCAAGAGTCATGACTAAACCAGCCTTGGGAAACCAGAGAGAACCATCCAGAGAAATTAATGCCTAAGCCAAGAAATGAAGGACAAATAAGAGTCAGGCAAAGAGTAATGGGAGGGGGAAGTTCAGGCAGTCTGCACAGCATGTGCAAAGGCCCAAAGACAAGAGAGCATGGCTGTTTGGACAACTGTACCAAAGTTCATTATAGCTGGAGTAAGGAGTAGAGCAGATGTGGTGAAAGATGACAGCATGGAGAGGTGACAGAGGGCCAATCATGCACAGCTTTATATGAGTTTTAGGGCTGAAGGTCTTGGAGAACCATGAAAAGGTTTTATTAAGAAGGTAACACGACCAGATTTGTATTTTAGAAAAACTAAGAGAGGGTTGGGGAAAGCAGTGTAGACAATAGAGTGGATATGAGAAAAATTTAGAGGCAAGGAAGTGGTTCAAAGGCTGCTGTAATCCGGTAAGAGAAGATGGTACATACGAAAGAGAGGTTAGTAGGCATATAACAGGGTGAACCAAAGAAGCTGTTGGCATTGTACTACAATCATGTCCAAACAGAAAACATCTGTGTTGGAATGTGCTGTGGCAAAAGAGAGAAAAGTGTCACGAGACTGCAAAGACCAAAGGAAGGGAAAAGAACTGACATTTGTTAAGTGCCTACGAATCTGGACACTGTGTGCAGGGCTCTGTATAACGTGTCTGCTCAAATAAGCATTGTTGGTCAATGTACAACTTCACTGATGACTACTTTTTTAAAGCGCTAGTTTAAAATAAAATGTTTACCCTTTGTCCATTTAATGAAAATATACACATTACCAACCTCCAACCTGTCTTCTTTTTTTTTTTTCTTTTTTTTTTGGCTGTGTTGGGTCTTCGTTGCTGCCCGCAGGCTTTCTCTAGTTGCGGCGAGAGGGGGCTACCCTTTGTTGTGGTGTGCAGGCTTCTTATTGCAGTGGCTTCTCTTGTTGCAGAGCACAGGCTCTAAGCGCATGGGCTTCAGTAGTTTTGGCATGCGGGCTCAGTAGTTGCAGCACGTGGGCCCCAGAGCGCGTGGGCTTCAGTAGTTGCGGCACACAGGCTCTAGGGCACGCGGGCTCAGTAGTTGTGGCTCAAGGGCTCTAGAGCACAGGCTTAGTAGTTGTGGCACACAGGCTTAGTTGCTCCACGGATGTGGGATCTTCCCGGACTAGGGCTCGAACCCATGTCCCCTGCATTGGTAGGTGGATTCTTAACCACTGCACCACCAGGACAGTCCCTCACTGTCTTTTTGAAGTAACGCTGTGGAATATAATCTAGCTTTTTCTAATGTCTCGGTATCATCAACATGGAGAGTGCTTTGATCATTGTTTTTTTGCATTGAAAAATGTAGCCCTTGTTGGCTCTACACTAGACTGTAGTGTTTTCTGAGTTCTTATATCTGCTTTTTTGTTTTTCTTGTCTCCTCTCGTGCTTTCAGCTCTTATTGATATCTATATCTGCTTTCAACTGCTCATATCCATACCTTGTAGTTTGCTGCTTATTACCAGCTATGAACTAGGGAGACATCATCGAGCTTGTTAGAATAAATCTAAAATGAGAATAAGAGCAAAATTCATCTGTGGGCCTTGTGGCTCTTAGCCTGACTCCTCAAAAGCACTATTTGCTTTCTAGCTTTTGCCTATGTCCTAGAGAGCTGAATTTGTTGGATAAGTGGCTTCTAGATAAATGAGCTACAGAGGTCCTGGTATCTACCTGATATCTACCTGTTATCTACAGAGGCCTTTTTCTAATAAGATGAGAAAATCATATATTCACATAGAGCTTTCTGAACATGTATCCTAAAATTTCATCCTTCTTTTGCCTCCAGTCTTCTCTCTCCCAGCACCCACCACCACCACGCCCTCACATAGTATTAAGAGAGTAGACAATGGCTAAGCTGATTGGTGATACACTTTGTCACACAGAGATATTAGGGGGAGTAAATGACCTAATTCATATAGATTCATAACCTGTATACTACATATATGCCTGGTAAGGGTTTTCCCTTTTAATAACTTATTTGTCTAAGCAAGCTCACAGTTGCAGCTTCCATTAGTGACAAAATGTTTAGATGTATACACTACAAGCAAATGTTTTTTAAGTGTAGAGCAGTATAACTGTGAACAAGATGCAAGGCTTACAGCACAAGGACCTAGGAAAAGACAAAGTAGTTAAACTGTGACTAATAAGCTACGTTCCAGTTCACCCGCTGGAGACTGCTAATATTTCTGTGTAAGATGGTAGCAAACGTAAAAAACTCCCAGTTGTCTTCAGTTGCTGTAAAAGCCAGTAGAAAAAATAATACTCATCTATCCAAAGCTAATTGAACGTTCAGATTTTTAAGAAGGATTGAAATGCGACTGTTTTCCTTTTGTTTTTTTTCCCCTGCAGAGACACAGTGCTCTGTGCCTATACAGTGTACGGATAAAACAGATAAACAAGAAGTGCTATTTAAGCCTCAGGCAAAAGATGATATAAATAGAGGTGCACCATGCATCACATCTGTCGCACCAAGAGGATTGGGCCAAGATGAGGAAGACACCTCTTTTGAATCACTTTCTAAATTCAATGTCAAGTTTCCACCTACGGACAGTGACTCTACTTTCTTACACAGCACTCCAGAAAGACCCAGTGTCCTTGGTCCTGCCTCATGTGAGGCTATGTGCCAGGATCAATTTAATATGGAGTCCAGAGACAACCCGGGAAACTTTGTCAAAACAGAAGAAACTTTATTTGAAATTCAGGGAATTGACCCCATAGCTTCAGCTATACAAAACCTTAAAACAACTGACAAAACAAAACCCTCAAATCTTGTAAATTCTTGTATCAGGACAACTCTGGATAGAGCTCCGTGTTTGCCACCTGGAGACCATAATGCATTATATGTAAATACATTCCCACTTCAGGACCCATCTGATGCACCTTTTCCTTCACTCGATTCCCCAGGAAAAGCTATCCGAGGACCACAGCAGGTAACTGTTTTGCATTAACAAATATATTAAGTGTGAACACACATTTTGCCATGCATGCACAGATATGCATCTTTCAGATTATCAGACATCTTTTTTAAACTAATGACTAGCCGAAGTTAAGCTTTCTAAAAATATCCAAGTCCTGTAATAAATGACATGAAATTTAAAAGATGAATATGATGAAGCTCCATTATAAAGTACCTTAAAATTTACGGCACATTTTAAAATACATGTAAACCTTATCCATATCTAGTGTGTGTCACTTTCTTACTTAGTCCCTTATTCAAAGCTTTTAACTCAGTATCATTGTTATAATAGGATTCTTTATTAAATTCCATTCTGTGAAGCAGGTGGCATTTTTTTATCAAAAAGTTTGTGTGTATCATACTTATCTTTACAAGAATGCATGATTTTTTTTTATAAGTAAATAATCACATTGTATGTTTCTATTTCTGAAAATAAGCGAACTTTCAAATAATACTTCTATTACATTCTCAGTTATACAGTACGTAGATCTGTAGGGTTTGGTTTTGGTTTTGGTTTTGGTTTCTAATCTGCAGCCTAATATATTTTTTAAATAGTCTCTACATATGTATGATTCTAATCAAATACTTTCATGTTTCTAAAGCTTGCAGACTACTTACAGCCTCCCACCCCAATCCACTCCTACCCTCCCTTTTATTCAGGTTCTATTACAAAATGATTCTTTAAGTTTAAAAAAAAAAAAAAAAAAGGTGTTTAATGCCTGAAGGCAAATGAAAAGTATGTAATTGTTACAATAAACAGAAGCTCATAAAAAATGCAGATTGGTACAAGTGTCTAATATAACTTGCAGACATTTGTTTGATTTCTCTTTGCCTTGAGATATTTAATTTACCAAAAACCAAAAAACACCAACAACTTGATTAATACCCTTTGGCTTTATAAGTACTTTTATAGGTTATAGACTTTTAAATCAGCATACAAAGAAGGCAATAGTCAAGCTGTGGTATATTTTAGTAGTGGAGAAAACTAGGCATCTCTGACAATAAGCTTTAATTATAAACTCACTTATGTTCTACATTGTACCTTATTTCACATCATAGTCACAGTTTTAGTTACTACTTAATGAAACAGATTAAACAATTTCATTTATTGCAAGTAGAATTCCTGTGGAGCTGTGAAGTGCATCAGTTCTAATGCTTGTTATTTTTTTCTCCATTACATCTCTTGCTTGTTCTTTTACTAGTCTGTGCATTCATGTTTCAGTAGATGGCACCCTGCATTGTACATTTGCTTTCTATGCTACAGCAAGGGAAACAGCTGGTATGTGATTACAACTTGATGGAAAAGTATTCAGCTTAAAAAATGCAGGAGAATTGGTGTTGAGCTGTCACAAGACGTGGGGCATAAGGTTAGATAATTGATATTTTGGCAGAAAAGGCAAAGAAATTCGTTTGTTTTGAAGGCCATGTTACAGTTTAGGATTCAAAGGATATTTCTTAAAATGGGTTTTTTAAAACATTTTGTTGTTTTATTTGTTTTAATAAAGCTACTATGAGAAATACAAAATTCTTGAGTTGTCGATAATAACAAAGGGAAGTGAAATTTTGTTTGCATATTTCAAATTTTTACTTTTATCTCAATCATTACTACTTAACACCTTTTTTTTATACATTCAGCTATCATAATAAAGTCTAAAATATATCTGCTTATTTTTGCTCTATGTGATTTTCTTTTCTTCCTACTTTTGCTGAGTCAGTGATTGGGGTCCCAACTGAATTCTATGAAAAGCTCAAATCCGAACTAATAGCTCCTAATAGAGAAGGATAAGTATGGACTTTGAAAATAAATTGGCAGTAGAAGATTGGCTCATCAAATTTAGAAGCTAAATTGCTTCTGAGTCTATTACTATTTTATAGATCTTAATTAAAAGTATCTTTAACATAATAATCTTTTATTTATATCCATATCAATTTCCCATTAGAGTGGTGCATATTAATCAATTGTACTTTTTGTTTAAACTGCCAACACTAAAATTTAAATCTAGTTAACTCTGTTATATACTCACAATTATTACTGCTTTTCTTTTATCATGGAAGAGAGGAAATTATTTTACTCCAGATTTCAAATATGTATTTTAAATATTACTGTTTTTTGTAATAAAATTGCCACTTCTCACAAAAGTATTTGTCAGTGTTATTATACACCCTCTGTACTGATATTTGAATGTATCTTGGTGCTTAGACAGACTTTGTATATTTACACCAACTGTACACAGCTGTCCAGTAAAATGTTTATAAGAAGACAGTGATGTCGTGAAACCCAAATGCTTCAGTTAGTAATATACTGTTTATGTAATGATTGGTTAACTAGGATGAAAGAGATTGGTTAAGGGAATGAAAACTAACACTATGTCAGGAGTTGAACTAGATTGTTATTTTAAAAGCATATTAGTAATAGGAACACAAAGGGGTCTCTTTAAGTTGGCATTTCGAGGTGATTTTCCTCAAAGTGCCAGAATTTAGATATGTCAAGATAAGAAAGCAAATTTTAGAAATAATTTGGTTTACAACATTTCAGGAAAATAAGATATTCCAGTCAACAAACATATATTGAGCACCTACTCTTGAACTAAATGCTTTTTCTGGCCCTCCTAGATATTTTTTAATAATAAGTACAGTTAAGAGTATGTAGGTGTTGCTTATAGTAATGGAGGTAGCTCTGTAGAATTATGCTTCCCATAATCCTTTAACTGGCAACTGTTGACAGGCTTCACTTTAGTTAGCCACAAGAAAGGGTAAGAAGGCCAAAGTATGCGCTTGTAACAGGAGCAAAATAAGAAGTCAAAAGAATGCATCCAATTTTGGACTTTGTTGAACGATTAAGTATTTGAGGTTTCAAAAAACAACTGATCAATAGAATTTGTTTCATACTTTAAAAAAATTATTTTCAAAAATTAGAACACTTATTTCTATATGATTTATTCATTGTGTATTTGCTTATACATAGTAGCGAAATTACATTGCTCTTGATCAAAATGCATGTACACACACATCATGTCTAATGTGCTGTGTATTAATAAAGGTCCTATAACTTAAAGTTCCAATATAAAATAGAAAAGATAGAATTTAATTTTTTTAAAGTCTCAATTATTGACTGTTGTTCCAAAACTCCAAAACCCATTGGGATAAGGGGTATTAAAACATGCTGGTGTTAAAGCTGAAAGATGTTTTAATGTGTGAAGATAAAGTGCATGAATGTGTATTTTAAGTGATTCCTAAAGTTAAATTATGCCCTTTATGAAAAAGAGAATTGAGTCATGTCCTCATGCCAATTCTAAAGGAAAGGTAATTCGCTTTCATATTAGGGAATTTCATAGATACGCACAAAACCCGTTCAAAAAATTTGAATTTGAAATTCAATGTAAGTTGATTTTAAATACAAATAACAGAAGATGTTTTTATTTGTTTCCTGCAGCCCGTTTGGAAGCCCTTTCCTAATCAAGACAGTGACTTATCGGTACTAAGTGGCACAGGCTCAGAACTGCATATACCTCGAGTATGTGAATTCTGTCAAGCAGTTTTCCCACCATCCATTACATCCAGGGGGGATTTCCTCCGGCATCTTAATTCACACTTTAATGGGGAGACTTAAGACGCATTTGAAAACAGACATATCAAGTTCTATGCGATGATTCTGGGTTTGTAATATTATGTACTTGATTGCAAACTTAGCTCAAGATAATTTATTGAAAAATCCAGTGTCACAGCTATTTGAATTTTTTTCTAAACTTATATTGTAACTTTCTTTTATTACCTTTTAAAAGATCATTCTGTACAAAACTGTAATTCATTGTATTCATGTTTACAGTGTTTATTACCATAATTCAAAATTATGTATGTGACTTATGGAACTGTATAACAATAATTTATGTTTTTTTCAAATGTCTAAGCTTATTGCTTGGATTTCTAGTTAGATCTATTGAATTTGGTGATGTCAAATGTTTATAGGGTTCTTTTCACTTGTTTTCATTTAAAAGATTAGATTATTTATGCTGTGGGTGTTCTTTTTGAATAAACCAATAATAGAGAATAGCAGACAAGATAAACATCTGAGTAAATACCAAACCTAAGACATTTGTTGCTCAGTGATAAGATCACTGGTAGGATTATTTAAACACTTTATTATTTTTTTTTAAATAATAGACATGGTTTTAATTTTTACTATACGTAGAGCAACATGATGAAATTAGTTACATGATTAAAAGAGTTACTTATGTTGTGATAATTAATGTGTTCTTTGTTCCTAAATAAATAAATAAATCACATTTGGGGGAAATTCATAAAATTCATGTTTCTTTCCAGTAATCTGATAGAAGGGTGATACCAGATCTGGTGACATTTTATTATAACTAGTAGATCACTTTGAATTTTAAAATTATTTTTCAAACTAAACTTACTAAAGAAAAACATTTGTCTTTAATGGGAGCAAATCTAAAACCCTGTAAGGATTATCCATATTAATTAATTTATATTAGAAATGTTCACATTCTTGTTGAGAAATTTGTTAATTCATTGGTAGCATCCTGCCTGATGACGAGAGGAAGATATTTAAGAGAGAGGATACCAAATTCAGAGGGCTGCAGAATTTTGTTTAAAATGAGACTTCCCTTTCATTTTTCTTCCCTATGATTCTTGTCTTTTAGGTTTCTCTTCCCTCCCCGACCCCACACTTAATTTTTAAAAATGTTCGAGGCATGGCTTCCATTTTATGAAGTAAACACTGATTTGCAACTCTCAAAACAGAAATTTAAGCCTTCTTGGGAAAGAGTGTTGTAGAAAGCTGGAGGGTTTCAGATATGGGATTGGAACAATTTGTTCAGGTATCACCTGTGCCACAGTGAAGAGCCTTAACTTGTGGAAGAATGAGAGTGGTGCTTCGACTTCTCAGGGTGCCAAGCACATCACACTGACATCTTCCTCACCAAGGTGACATAGCCATTATTAGGCATTCACTGTGAAGGGTTCTGAGACATGTACATCTTTCTTTCATTGCCGCTGGGGCTGAATGGAAATGCCTAGACAATTATCCAAGTCTCTTCCCTTCCCCCCTACCTCCCGCCCAGCCAGCCTCCCCTCTCGCTCACTCCTCCCACACACACGCAAAATTAAACATAAAAACTTCCCAGCGTGTTCCAGCCAGAATATACCACTGTACCTATCTCATGAAAGGGGATTCTTTTTCCTTCTCTTTTCTAGGTGAGGAAGAGTTCCTCTCACACAGTTGACATCTACTAGCCTGCTGACAACCAAAGGAAATTGTGGCCCAGAAAGTGACTCGAAGTGGATCACTGACTCCTCTTCTCCAGTCCACCCTTTTGACACCTCCACCACTTTTAGTAAGCGGGGAGCTCTTGTTTTCTATTGGGTTCCAGTGCTACCCCAAGCTCCGGCTTCCGAGGGACAGAGGCCCTCTCGGGCCAAGGGACAGGCAGCCTGGAGAACAGGCTCCGGGGCCCGCACTACAGAGGTGGTGCTGGCTGCAGCTCGAAAAGTGGAGTTGGGCGCCCGCCGGGTCTCCCCTCTGTCTCTTAGTTCCGAGTCGTGTAGGGGCTGCATCTTGGCATCTGCTACGCGTGGCCGGGTAAGAACAGCTCCCAGGTAAAAAAGCTTCACACGCGAAACGCTGAGTCTGAAAAAACCACCCCCGCCGAGGCGAGGCAGTTGTGAGCGGGATGCCTGAGAAGTGGGAGGCGAATGTCCTCGGGAGGGCCCCCCCGGTGCAGCTTTCCCCGGAGGCTGAGGCTGCTGCCAGCGGGGACATCTGCTTTCTTACTCTCCAGCCTGGCTCACCCCGCCCCCTCAGCCCCGGGTTGCGTGGTTATTTTACCAACACGGGGGGAGGGAGAGCTCGAGGAGGTAGAGAAGGGGTGGATGGAAGCTCGGGAGATGTTCTTCCCACTCCCCCACGTCCCCTCCTTTTTTCTTCACATCTTTTAACCTTCAAAGTAAAGACTTTATAAATATGAAACGATACGCGTGTCCGCTGGCTCCCAGGCCCGCCTTCTGCTCGCGGGGCTCTCGGGTGCGGGGCCTTGCCCTCCTCTCCAGCCTCCCCGGAGGCGGCCCGGGTTTCGGCGGTTCCGCCGGGCGCAGGGGCAGGCCGGGTGCGCTCAGCCGGTGGCGCCTTCTCTCCCGGGCTGCTGCCTCGACAGCTGCTTGTAGCTACAGTAATTAGACTGTCAGTGCTTGTTAGAGGGGAGAGGGGGAAACACGCTTATGACAGCAGATTCCGAGACTCCCCAGTTTGTTAATTTCTAAGAGATCTTTAAAGCATTAATTGAGGTCTCCCTAACTCTCCCCACCCCCGTCCCTCTCCTCTCCCCAACTCCTCCCTTCCCAAAAATATCTTTAGGGGAAGAGAATTCTCTCCGCGTGGAAGCAGTGTTTCCCGCAAAACTGCAAGCCCGCCCCCGACTCATGCACACGCACACTATTTTATATATACATCTATATGCACACATGTATACGCGGAAGGTTAACTCGGCAGAGGCCTCGTCCAAATAGGAACCAGGATTGCATTTAAAATAATAATAAATAAATAAATAAACTAGGACGGAAAGGAGGGGGGGGGAGGGAAGCAGAAGTCGGGAAGAAAAGAGAAAAGCAGCAGGCTGATTACGAGGTGTCAAAACTGCCAGGAGCAAGAAGGTGATAGCAATCAGGGGTGAGAAGAGTGCGGCATTCGTGCGGGGCAACTAATTATCCGTCTCATTTGAGAAGAGCAGCATTTGAGGCAGCAGCGTTCGCCTGCTGAACGGTGACAGATTGGCGCGGAGGAGAGGGGAGGTGTTAAAACAATGGAGCCGGGCGCGCGAGCGCTGCTGCATGCTAATCAGCCCTCCCTCCGCCTGCCTGCCGCGCTCCCTCCTTTCTCCAGGCCTCCCTCCTCCGCGCTCCCCCTCCCGCCTGCGGCGCTCCCTCCTTTCCAGCGGGCCCGCCGCCGCCGCCGCCGCCCGCTTCCTGCTCCCTCTCTTTCCCGCGCGTCCTTCCCGCCGCTGGCAAGTGGAGCCCGGACCGGGCCACCGCGTCCCCCGCGGCCCGGGAGCCCCCGCGCTGCCCCCCGCGGGCGCCCTCCGGGGTCCGGGCCGCTCGCGAGCCGCTGGCGAGCGCTGCCCCGCGCGGTGCTCCGAGGGCCGGCCCGCTCCCCGCGCGCCTCTTGAGAGTGGGTCTTGGAGGAGAGGCCGGGGAGCCTGCATTCTCGCGCCCACCGCTTTCTGCTGGTGAATTGAACGCGGTGGGCAGCGAGTGGGAAGCCAGGCGAAGTCAGGAAGGGCGAGGGTTGGGAAGAGAGTCGGAGCCAGGAAGGCGGAAAAGGTCCCCCGGACCGACGGCAGGCCCGCCGACTCGGCCCCAGCGCCGCCGTCGCCCCGAGCAGTCTCGCCGGCCGCGGGCGAGGTCACCGCCGGCAGAGTCTCACGGGTCGAGCCCCGCAGACCCCAGCAACCTCCCCTCGCCAGCCAGGCCCCAACTGGACTTACACGGTTTAGTAAGCACCGAGAGGAAGACGAATACAGGGCCTGAGCGTTCGTTGTGCTTCCAAGGCTTGACCTCCTGACCCCAAGACTAGACTAAGGGGCTTCCGGACCCCCGGAGATCATACCATTCAGTCGTTGCAGGGGAAAGAAAGCCTTTGAGAAACCGGCCACCCGCGCCCTCCGCCGCGGTGACCAGAGGCAGGACCGGGCCGGGGCATCTCCGGCAGCACAGCTCCCCGCCTGAATGTTCCGCTCCGCGTTCTGGCCTTGAGAAAGCTGGTCAAAACCGCAGGGCCGTGGCTGCCCCTGGACAGATAATCCACCAGAACCTGAGTCTCTGCTGGAAAAGGTCTCCTTATACCTGTTGAGGCAGGCCCAGGACCTGAGGTTCTGTCTACTTTTTGAATTTAAAAGCTGATTGTTGAGCTTTTGCTTAAAATACACTTTAGCTCGTACGTTTTTACTACTACAGATTTACATAAACTACCCTTAGAGATTAAAAAACATTGAAACATTGACGTTCTTATGGCTTACGTAGGTTAAGTGAAACACAGCTACAGAGAACTGGTAGGAATTTGGACTGAAGGAGAATGCAATTCCTTCTAACGTGTTCCGTACTATTTAGTTAACCAGGTGTCTAAATTAACATAATAAAACTTCCTTCCCTCAAGCCAGACATGGAAAAGGAAAGCAGTTGAACGATAATCCATTCAGTATCATTTTTGTTCTGCTGACCTTTACCATTGCATAACTTCACACACAATTGTTTGTTTAAAAAAAATCAATATAAAATGTGAAAGTTTGATAAAACTGTCATATATATATGACTGTTTCATTTATATTACTCTCTCTACCCTTCTCTGTTTGAAATGTTTCATAACAAAAGTACAACACAAAAAATAAAATGACCTGAGTAAATTTTGGCATTTTCTATCTTCATCCCTGACCTAGTCCTATGAAAAACTACACAAACACACAGAGTGAATAATTTTTCCTTTTAGAATATGCCCAGGTATACCAATACAATAGCTGAATGCAAAATTGTTAGGATCTACGGAAATCATACAGAATGTTTAAAAGTTTTAAAATTGAAAATTCTTAAAAAGAGTTGTATAAAGAATTGTGGGTAAATAAATGTTAATGCTTTTTGGTTTCCACTCTTGGGAAAACCACTAAGTAGGCCTCTCTGCCCTTAGTACATCACAGACTTTTTAGTGCTAGAGTGTTATCTGGCATTTGGAAAATCCCCTGGCATCTCAGTCTGTTAAATATCAACCTATCTAACAGAAAAAAAAATTAACTTTACATTTCTTAATGTAAACTTGGAGATTCAGATGCTCCATCAGCATCAAAATTAAGCAATTTATTAACTATTCATCAGCCTTTTCTCCATTAACCAATTCTGTATAAGCAAAGTGTCTCTCTCTGATGCGGTAAACCTATAAAGTTCAAATAAATTTAGTTCAATTCCATGTTGTGTTATGTATTTCTAATATATAATCAAATCCTTTACCTTCCAACAACTTGGTTATTATGGATTTAGTGTAATTTCTTCTCAGTCTATAGACTTCACAAATTTGCATGATTGTTTTAATGGTGTATTTACAGATAAGTTTTTATTTGCACATAAGGACAAAAAGGTGAAGTGAAATTTGGTCCCAGTGGAAACCTGTTAGGTTCCCTGAACATATGGCTCATTGGGCTGTTACTTCCTTTTTGAGATCATTTTCCAAGATTTTTTAATATATACATCAATTTGACACCAGTTATAAAGAAAATATATTGGCTTTGAAAGTGCTTCCACCTGGGACATATCTCTCAATAACAAACCATATAGTCAGGTGTACCTCTGAATGTACAGGTGTCCAGTCTCAAGAACGGGGCATCATTTGAAACTAGTCAAAACTGACAGTTGATTTTACACTGTCTTTGAAATTAGGTAGTTCTTTGTATTCTTAGAATGCCACAATGACTTGATTAATACAGTTTAGGGGTGACTACTTAAAACTCTTTTTACGGAAGGCTGTGCATTTGGAATCCACAGTATTACAATGATTACTCTCAGTAAATACAAGTGATGTTAAGTCTCATTTATTGAAAGTGTGTGGTGCCAGCTTAAGACTTAAGGGGGAAATCACAGCACTTTGAAAAAGATGTAAATGTTCAATTGGTAAAAAGGGGGGGGGGCGAACCGTGCTAAAACATGTGCCTATTTCCATTATGCTTAATTTACTATTCAAAACAAGTTTTTCCTAATAAGCTCTATTGTTTCTTTCTGTTTTGTAAAAGTTAATATGTGTGAGACAAAAACCTGATTCAGAATGTGAATGAAGTCTGTTTAGCAAAAGCTTGTTGGAGCTTACAGTTCAAGGAGGGCCTCAAATTAAAAGACACTTCACCTAATGACACTGATAATATATAAGGAAGCAATTCTCTTAGGTCGTTTCTAGAACCAGTTACAATTAGGTTGCTAATCTCCTCCAGTCTCAGAGTGAATTCATACACTTAAAGTGCAGTGAGCACTAGAATATTCGGAATGATGATGATGCATATATTTATTAAATAACTTTAGCTTTTGCTTTATTGCAGTTCTCTTCTTTCTGAGGTCAAGGTTCCCAAATAGGACTGAAGTATAAGTTCTCAAACATGTTATCCCTTTGTCCTGTCTGTACAGGGTTGTTTGTCTTTAAGTCACTCACACTTTTCCAGAGTATTTGCACCTGATTATGCAAGCCCTTGATGTTGAACTGGTCTCCCTCATTTGAATATCCCCTTGGGATCTGGAATGCCCGGATAACCTGGAGTCTGCCCATGCTTCCTTTGTTGTTTAGGGCTATATCATGAATAAATTTTAAAAATATCTTGCTTATATCTTTTGGAAACAGTGTACAAAAGATGAGTTATTGCTTATTAATTCAAGTAATAATTGTTTTAGAAATAAAATCTTATAGATTGCCTAATCCAACTTTCTTTTTGTGTGGACCAAAAGAAAAAAAACCAACCCAGAAAACAGCAAAACAAAGCTGTGTCTAAAGAGAATGAATGAGTCCTTCAAACCCACTCAGAAAGCTAGAACCCAACTCAAGCTCTCCTGCATTTCAATCCACTATTTTTCCCATAATAATCCTTTACCTCAAAAAAGATATACTTTTTCATTGGCTTTGTACTTGACTTCATAGGACGCTTAAATTACCTTATATCTGGAATCTTTTGTACACAAAGATACTAACCATTATGCTAAACCACAGAGACAGTAGGGAGCCTGACATTCCCTGACCATGGGATGGGGTGTACTATCGGGGGATTATCAATTTATCACCACCCTAACACAGGGCCCCAGAACGTGTCTGCTGGGAGAAGAAGCATCTTAGCGAACTGAGTGTTGAGATGCCTCATGCATGCTCCAATGAACAAACAGCAAGTGTTGGAATGTATTTTGCAGCGTGAGACACAATCTGAGGTAGGAGAGAAGGTAAAAAGGATTTGTACCTCTAAAGCATGGGGTTAAAACCTCACCGTGACACCCAGACCACAATGCTAACCGTTTAATAATCCAAATTCTAAATCAAAGGTTATAGTTTGTATGGGAAAGAAAAAAAAAAAAAAGTAAACCAGTATGAACTGGAAGTGAGCCTATATATTTTCTAAAACTATTAATCTGGAACTAAAACATTCTCTGAAGCAAACAGAGACTTCATTTTCTTCAAGAGGTGGCCTTCACTTGTCTCCATGGACCCGAGACTCACCAGGAGGTCTCAGCTTTACACTGTCTTCCCTAGAGTGTTGGTGAATCAACACTGAAAACAGCTCTCATTAGACAAATAGTTTCTCCGTTTGCAGTTGTTAAATAGCACTAATCGCCAGCAAGAAAGGGGCATCCTGTGTGGGTGTATTCATACAACTTCAAGCAACTGGCTTAAAAGGAAGGCAAGCTCACTAGGAATCCGAAGTATCAGTAAGGGTGATGATAAAGCTTCCTTGAAAAAGCTCTCTCCAACCAGAACTGAGGAAGAAATGCAAGCAGCAGGCTTCCTCTGCTAAGCAGCTTTGTGACACACTTACACACACACACACACTCACTCCAATATCCTGAGGTTTTCCCACTGGCATTTTGAAAGTCTTTTCCTTCAGCATCTACGAGGCAAGGCCTGGATAAGATCTACTTGTAGGTTAGAGTGCTTGATAAATTTCAAAGCAGATTTTGCTCCACCCTGCCGTCTTTAAAGTTGTCAAGTCCCAACTTAGTTTCTTTCGAAATACAATTAATACCAAGGAGTAATGTGGCTCTATAGTAATAGTTAGAAAAAAATACACGATCCCAATATGGGAGTGCTATTGTAAGTGACACTCCACTTCTAGACGGTGCTGTGGTACCCTGGACTGGCCTGGAAAGGAGCCAGCCTCAGGGAAGGGACACTGGTCCATTGTCCAGATAAGAGTCAACAAAAGTCAAAAAACTCTGCCACTTCCTCCAAAATATAAGGACGTTTCCAAGTGTTTCAGTCATTTCATCCTCTGCCACCCCACCATGTGCTTGGGAAAGTGTGCTGTGGGGATGACTCATTTCCTCTCTAAGGCAAAGTCCCATTAAAAATGTCCCGAATATCCTGATTAACATACATCGGAGAAAGAGCCTTGCTTCTCGTACAGTTTTCCTCAGTAAAGTATTTTTTAGTTAAGATTGCCCGGTTTCGCAAGTACAAATACAGGATGCCCAGTTAAATCTGAATTTTAGATAAACAACAAATAATTTTTTTACCGTAAGTATGCCCTATGCACCCCTATTTGTAATATCTTGTTGACTAAAAAGATATGAAGTCAAGTCTTACCTAACAGATTTTCCCGTACTTTTTTGCTTTTTTGTGCATGGTCGGGGGTAGGGAATTAGGGGTAGAGCAAATACCCCTATTGTGCCCGGAATTTTCTTTCTTCCTTTCTCATTCCACAAGGAGAGTCTCGGTGCCTCTTAAATAGCTCTCAGTCTTTGCTGTACACACTGCTCTCCTCGCTTTTGATTATACAATGTTTTGCGTTGTGTCGAAACGTGTGTGTGTTGATCTAGTCTCCTCCAGCATAATGTGAGCTTTTCAAATGGAGAGAGGGCGCGTATTGCCTGCCTTCCTCCCTCCCCCTGGGTTCTCGGGAGTCTTGCTAACCTCTGCTTCCAGGCTGCCCAGGTGGGCGAGGAGGCGCAGCGGGAATTCTTCACTCCAACCTCTGACCCAGGTGCCAAGGGAAACTGAGACTCGGGAATTGGGCCCCCGGAAGCGTCGGGAAGAAGGGAAGGGAGAGGAGCCAGGAGCGCTAGGTCCTTCCAGCCCCGCCCCGGGAAGGGGTGAGGGCCCGCGCAGGCCCTTCCGGAGGCCCGGCCTGGAGGCCTTCTCTCGCCGCCCGGGGCCTGCGCGGGCCCTCGAGGCCTGGAGCCGGGCGCCTGGACCCGTGGCCCCTGTGGGCGGCGGGCGACGCGGGCACCGACGGCTGGGGGCGCCCGGCGCCGGGGAGGCCGGAACCCTCGGCCCCCCGCCCCGCCCTTCCCGGCCCGGTCGGCCGCTCGACGCCTCGCTTCAGCCGGGCGTTTCTTCCCCTCATTTGTTGCATTGTTTGCATTAATATGAATATCTTGTTCTGTTTGTTTTGTCTCCTGGGAGCCAATAAAGCTGTGAGTTTTTTCTTTACACCAAATGCAGCTCTACGGGCGATCAATCAATGGGTAGTCTTCGGATAATCTGTGAGAGTGAGAAATCTAATAAAGCGAGCGACTAAAAAAGGAAAACAAAATCTATTTTTCTCTTAGGTTCACGACGTCAGGATGAGTGTGCCCCACTTCTGCTGCTTGAGGCGGGTTTAACTCCTTTTTTGGGGGGCGGGCGGGCGTTTGCTTTAAACAAATGGAGTTAAATGTCAGATGGGAGGGGAAGAGATTTGAGGGGAGACTGAGAAGAAGAGGGATGTTTGGGGGCTTCTTACATTTTCCGATGATTGGGTTGTTCTGGCAAGAAGAGGGAAGAAGGTACTTTCTGACCTCCCAGGCAATGAGAGACATGCACTTTGCATCTGATAAGACGCACTTTGGCAAAGAGGTCTTTCCTCAGTTTTCCAAGCAGACAGGGAATGTAAATTAATAAAGAAGTTTAGTAATGATAAGAAATCCAGTTATTTTAGTGTCCCCTGCCCCTATCCCTGGCTTCCTCCTGCTAGATGCTAAACTCCCCAAACGCATTTGGAGAAGGCCCCTCAGCTACCCTGAGCAATGCAAGGAGGATGAGAAAGACTTGCCTCGGCTGCTGCAGCCCCCTCACAGCACAGTGCAACCCCAATCATTTATAAACAGATCAAAATAACCATCTGAATTATCTAACATTAACAGCAGAACTGAAGAGCCCAAGATTATGTGATGAATTGTTAAATTGCAGTAGCATTGTTTTGGATTGCTAATTAAAAAAAAATAAGCAAACCCCATGACTCTAGATATGACAACTGAAAATACCCACAAATTATTTAATAAATGAAGCGTCTAACAACTTTAACACTTCCTGGTCGCCTTGTTAATAAATGTAATTTGAGGTAGATTTTTTAAATCTTCCATCTAAACAGTGAATTCATTACGCGCCATTCAGATCTCTGGATGCCTATGGACTTCTTGGAATTAGGTGTTAAATAGACAAAAGTGAACCAAACTGCCTTTAAAAGCACAGCATGACCATGTAATTCTTTTTCCAGTTTGTGGTAAAAAATGATGAAACTTCTTTCCAAGTAGCTATCACCCAGATTTAGTGTGAAAAGTAGTGTAATTGTAATTCACGCCATCAGGGTCTATCGCTGATAGACGATCAGCTGTTCTGTAGTGGGGAGAGGCTTTCTTTTCAAATAGGAAAGCTGCCAAGTGCTCTGCGATACCTCCAGCAAGCTTATCGGATTGAGTTCAGAGCCAAAACAGCAGCTGCACACATATGCAAATTGGCAATTAATAGTATAACATTCTGCAAAAAAAAAAAAAAAAAAAATGTTAAAAAAAATTTTTTTAAGAAAATAGAAAGAAGCTACCTGAACATTAACCTTAACTGTAACTGGGGCTTCTAGGATGAATGACTAAGGATTAATTACCCTCTGGAGAGGACTTGCTCTGCATTACCTTTTCTCCTACAGATCAAGTCTTTGTTGTCTTGCTGAGTTTTGTCTGTTTCATGGAACATAACAATAGACTCTAAAGGAAGAAGTTTAAAAATAACTAAAACCCCTTATATTTTGATTCCAGAAAAGGGTGGAAATGAAGCCCTTTCCACTGATCATTCTTTCTCTGCCCAGAGAACACAAAGCAAGAGCTTTAGCATCCTCGTGGAAAAGACATTTTGTTCTGGATGTCATCATCTCTTTCCACTACAGCTTGCAGTAGGAGCAGACTTCACGTCCTGGGGGTGCTGCCTGTCTGTGTCTTGATTTCTGTCTGTCTCTTCCTCCCATTGACAGGAATGCCGTTTGTGGGCTTCACGCAGCAGTTTGCAGAAATCCAGCAAGATTTATGGTTTATGTTGCCCAGCATGTATAAACACAACACTCTCAAATGTTTAAAGAAAAAAAAAATCGTATGAATTTGTTAAATTTCTTAACATTCTGGTCCCCCCACTGCACCCCAATTCTCACACACAAGTACTCTGTTTCCCCTGATACAGTCATATAATAGCTGTGGCTGGGAATAGGTTGACAACCTAAACCCCAAGAAGGGCCTGGCGTTTTCACAGCAGGCTTTTCCCAGTGCTTTGAGTCTTTCTCTCTAGCACGGGGGTGGGGTGATTAGCAAATGTTTCAGATAATCTGTGAATTCTTAATAGTCATATTTCCATGGTTGAAGATCTGCCTCTTTCTGGGATGTGGCAGGTTTCAGAAATGTTGGTGTTGGGGGTCTTACAGATATTTCCAAGTTCCGGGAGTTTGAAATTTGGGTCAGGATCCTGATTCCCTTCAGTGTGTAAGGGTGAAGTAGGTTTTATTTTGCTTTATTTTCAAGATGTCTCAGGGTGAGATTATATCAGTCCTAGCTGTAACATTTACCATAAACGCAGAATTGCGACCATTATTTCTGCCTTTTTCTCCTTCTATCACCTATGCTTCTGGCATTAGTACTTTCAGTTTTATTGCAAATCAAGTGTGCCTTTAGCTTAAAAACATTCTTTTTCTTACACCCTAGAAACACTTCTTTTATAATCTGAGGCAAGTTTTGGATTATTAACGTTCCAGTTAGAAGGATACTGTACATTTTCATTGCCAATATGGGCTTGGAAGTTTGAATATCAAATTTTTAATAGGAACTTCACTCATGTAGAATTTAAATATGTTTGTTTATACTACTTGGAAAAAAATTTTGGATAACAGTCAATTAAACAACCAATCCCATTTGAGGTACAGGAAATTGTTAGCCCTTAATAAGAAGCACAAAACTCCTTTCCTCTGGGTCGGTAGATTGCACTTTTCTAGATGTTTATGATTAACAGAACTTTTTTGGTCTGATTCCAATAAAAGTATCCTGTGTCCTGGAGATTATAAGGTATAGGAGAAAAATTATCAAGCCTAAATTCTATTCATAAGTATTATTTTTTCTTGACTTGTGATCCAGTTAGAATGCATTCTTAGACTTTTCTGTTTTCTTATGACTAAATGAAAACTGGTTTAAAATGATATATAGTCAATTGACAAGTTGCTTTTGAATAAAACAGAACAATGGAAATGCCAACTTTCTTTCCTTCTCCATAACTTCATTAACATGGTTGTATAGACATTTGCATGTAAAATGTAGTTAACAAAAATTACACAGAAGTAAATTTAGTCCTTTAGTGCGTACCTCTATGGTAAAATCAGACCATTTGGCATAGTTTGAAGTCTTCCAAGAAGCCTGGTTTCCACCTGGAAAATAAATTACTAAATTTGAATGTGTTACTTATACTATGATGATTTGTCTATCTGTTACATTTTATTTTAGTACATATACTAGAAACTGTACTTAGAGTTTTCTAAAATTGTCATCTGTTAAGGTAGAGAATTATAATAATTATATAATTATACCCAGAAGAAGTGTTCTGACTTTAGATTATTTTGATACTGTTACAAATATGATGCATTTTTTAAAATTCAAGATGTTTGTCACAAATTCATATGTTTCATTGTCGAATTTTGAGATTAATTTAGATTAGCTATAACTGTTTTAACCAAAGTTTATTTTCTTTGCATTTATTGATATACAGATCAAGCTTATATATGGGCTTCAGTATAACACATATACACTACTGCAATATCTAGCTGTACTTACTTTGCTCCATCTTTAAACGAAACTTCATCTCAAAATTTTCTGAGTTTGATAGATATAAAATATTTATTAAATCACTGTATTCTCCATTCAATATATCCTACTATTTTAAATCATAAACAATTTGCATTATAAGAGCTATATTGATTAATCAAAATTCTATGTTGTATGACAGAGCATCATGAGATGATTGGTGAGATGTCATGTACAGTGAGGAGAGCACTCAAGTAATTTCTCCAGCTAGAAATCCTGTTTTCTAATGCTGCAGGTGTGCACAGTGGGAGGAGAGGGAGATGTGGGACCACGGCTCAGTAAAAACTCTTTACAACAGCCAGTGAGAAGTCTTATTAAAATGTGTCTGTAGGTTTTTCTCCATCTTAAAGGAAACTGCATTAATCTCTGAAAGAAAGCAATATTTCTTTCTGAAGTGTATATTTTCTCAGTTGAGTTAAATAACCAGAACGGGTGTGGTTGTGGAACTCTATATTCTCAAGCCCAGAAACTTTATAATTCACTACAATATACCCAGATATGTCTAATTCCTATACCACCTTCATAATAATTATAATTTTTACGTTTGACTTTTTTTTTTTTAACTCTAAAGCACTTTGTGAATCCAGGTGAATATAGAATAGACACCACCTTTTGTGGGAGTGAAAGGAAGAAAAACTTGATTCATATTTAAAGGTGCTATATTTGAACACTATGATGCTAAAATATTTTATCTTAGCACAGGGTATTTGTTTTGAAGAATTTATCTGGAGGACTCTATAATAAATTGAATGAGGAGCCTTTACTCAACGTGCTAAAAGAATAATATTTTTAGGAAATCATGCCTCTAGGTAATCTACTTGGCCATTGGATTAATAGTCTAGGAAATGATGGTGATAGAATAATAATAATTTCTTGGTTCTCTGTGCTAGGTACTTCACATACGTTCCCTCATTCAATCGTAATAACCACCTTATGAGACAAGCATTATTATTTTACTGATGAGGAAAATGAGGCTAAGTTTAAATCAAATAGCTAGTAGTGGATGAGCCCCTATGGCCGTGGAACCCTGACGTCTGCACTCTCATCATGTAAGGCACTTCCATTCTGATGTCTGAAGGATAGAGGCATGGAGGTTAGAAAACCATCTCTCCCCTCTTAAAATTCCATTTTTCCTTTCCTAAATCAAAGAGAGTCAATGAAGTAGTTCAAGAATTTAGCAGTGTAGTCAAGGTCCATCTGATTGGGAAATCTTTATATGACTAGGAACAGGATTGCTTTGGCACATGCATAAAGACTCAGGCGATCTACACATCCATCCTCAAATTTAGCAATTCGAAGCAGTTAGCTACACGGACAGTTTTGTATGCATTACTAAATGCAGACACAAAAACTGCATTTGCAAAAAGAGGAAACCCAGTTAAACTAGGTTGCAAATTTGGCCCTAATTTAGCGTAGCATTTGTGATACATATAGGTTAGAGTGACATTTATATAATGGTGTGAAATACGAGAAAGTTCCAATGCTAGACACAAAGACTTTTTAAAATTGCTTTTGCCTAGTTTGGTTAGTTTAAGAAACAGGAGGAAGAATTTGGTTTTTCAAGTGATGGGAAGCCTTTAAGGATGTTGGAACACTGTTCGGTCCCCTGGGGTTCTGCCTGCTGTACAATTTTAAATGTCTTTTAGCTAAAAAATTGGCCAACAAGGGAAACATAGAGATGAAATCTCTTCTCCCTTATCTGGGAAGTGAGAAGCTATAGGTGGCTAACATAATCCAATTGTGATAGTCAAATAAATGGTCAGCTTTGGCGATCATATGCCATAATCATTCCTCCTAGTTAATATTTCTATTTAACTAGAGTAACTACCTATATATTAGAATTTACTTTGGAGGTTTTGTCCTTATGCTCGGTTGTAGACATAGGCTTCAGCTTAAGAAATATAGCCAGAGATGAGACTTGATAAATACTCACAATGTTTTACATAAATGCTGCAGTCATGGTACCTGAAACTATTTCCATTTTTCCAGTGAAGACCACTGGAGGGCAGTGTTTTCTCCTTTGGGCCCAACACCAGTTTTCAGATGGAGAATGCATTGATGTGTTAAAAAGGCGTCTGGGATATGGAAAATGAGTTGCACTTCTCATTCAGACAGTGCTTGGAATTTACCCCCTCCTATTTACCTGTCATTCAGGTTGTTGCTTATACTGCCAGCCAAATTAGTCATACCTAAAAATCAGATCCTAAAAGAAGATCATGCACAGTATTTGCTATTTGGGAGTCTATATTAATTTGCCATTTGAGGATTGTGCAAAGTTTGTTTTATTAACATAAATAGAAAATGAAAGGGTATATGAGCAAGAATGGGTCGTTTTAACTATGAAGTTTTAACTATCACGTGCTTTGCCCTTCATAATTTCAATATTTCATTAAGTTTACATTAATTTTATTTTCAGTATAATATATGTACATATGCTTGTCACGAAATCAGTTGTCAGCAATTTCTAGAAAGAACAAATGAAGACTTTTCCTAGAAGTTATTTGCCATATTTTATGGTATGACTTGTTCTCTAGCGATAGTATATGGAAAAATAGTTAGAAATTTTTTATTTAAAAAATCTGCTACTGTCAAATTATAAAATTATACTTATTTGTGTTCCCACTAGTTAAAAAATGAAGCTGAATTACATAATATAATTTGAGGGAGAGCCATTTAATCTTTATTTAAAGGCATATAATGCTAATTGAATTCTTTTAATTATACTAATTTGAAAATATATTTTACCTCTGAAAAAAAGATTCCTATTTTTTACAAAATCAACATATAATTTTATTATAATGATTTATTTGATTTTTTTTTTCAATGAAATGCCTAGAAGCTGGACTCGGATCATGCCTAAACAACACAAAGCAACCCAAAACCACCAGTCTCTTGAGGAAAAACATAAATTTCAATGTCTACATCTTCAATAATTGTTTAACGTATCTTATTTTTGTAACATTACTTCTGATTATAAAACTAATAAGTGTTTATTTTGGAAATTATGGAAAATTAATATAGTGAAATAAAATCACCCATAACTTAGCCAGTTAGAGAGAGAACCACTGTTAATTTTTTAGAGTATATCCTTACCGCATATTTTCCTATGCACTAACATATGTTTAAAATAACTAGGATACATGAGCTACACTTTTCACTTAAAATATATCATAAATATTTTCCCACGTCATTAAATATTTGTCAGCAGTTTTTTTGAATGCCTATCTAGTGCACCATAATTTATCTAAGTTCTCAGACACTGTACTTGGTGGTTTCTAATTTTCCTGCATTATAAACAATGCTATGATGAACATGTCTGTAGACAATACTTGCATACATCTATAATTATTACCTACAGATAAATTTCCTAAAGAAGAATTTCAGGGTCAAAAAGTTTGTTTTTTTTTTTTTACAAGTTTTGATACTTAAGTTCAAAGTGTCCTTCAAAATGGAAATGTATGAGAGTGTCCACTTATCCATACCTTCACCAGCACTAAATGTTACCAGGTTTTTAATCTTCTTTAATTCGATGTTTGAAAAACATTTTGTTCTTTTAGTTTTTGTTACTTTGGTTACTTGAAAAATTTAATATATTTTATATGTTTATTTGCCATTTATATTGTTTCATTACGGCTTGCTTTTTCCTAAACCTCATCCATTTTTTGTTCTCTTGGGATGTTTATATTTTTAAATTAATTTATGATAGCTCTTCATATAATAAGGATACACTGACCCTGTTCCATACATTTTACAAGTAGTTTTCTAAGCTAATATCATATTTTGTTACTGACTTTATTTTAAAATTCTCATTCAAATGTTTTTATTAAAATTTCTATCCTTGCTTATTACATTTAAATAATATTCCTCACAAAGATTATTCACTTATATTTTTCTCTGAAACATTTGATTACTTTGTTTTATTTCTGTTTTGTTTTTTGTTTTCATTTCATGCATTTAATGCTTTAATCAATCTGCAATTTATTTTAGTTTATCTTGTGAAGTTAGCATTTGATCATTTTTTTCCAGTTGTTAAGCAATTGTCTCTGGATATCTATTGAATGATACTTCTTTCCTACTGATTTAAAAAGACTCAAGATGAAAGCTTTTATGTTCCAGGGTCCAATCCTTAGATTAATTTCTGCTCCACTGATTATCTTCCACTTTTATCACAATATTTTATTTTATTTATTATTTTTTTTAAATTTACCATACTGTTTGTGTATGTGTGTGTGTGTGTGTGTGTGTGTGCGTATGTATGTATTGTTTGATTATTTTATCTGAGGGACCACATTGTGCTGTGGATGTATTTAATAGTATGTTTCTTTATTTTATTTATTTATTTATTTTTCGCCACACCGCGCAGCTTGTAGGATCTTAGTTCCCTGACCAGGGATGGAACCCACGCCTATGACAGTGAAAGCACAGAGCCTTAACCACTGGACCGCCAGGGAATTCCCACAATATTTTATACATTTTTACATCTGGAATTGCACGTCCCTCTTAAGTAGTTTGGTTTTTTTTCCCCGAAAGTTTTCTTTGTCATCCTTGCCTATTTATTCTTTATATCCTTCAGAATTACTTTATTAAGTTAAAAAATTCACTTGAGAACATATGCTTTGCTATGGAAAAATGCCCAGGATATATTAAGTGAAAAAAGCAAGTTGTAGAACAGTGTATATAGTATTATCCCTCCTAGAATTAAAAAAAAAGTAAGAAAGAGCCTAGAAGTGTGTCTGCATGCCCATGTGTATGTGAGTACATGCCTTATAGATACGTACAAAATTTCTGGAAGAATAGACAAAAGAATTGTTAACAGTGATTACCTTTGACGAATGGGAATGGACACTGTGGAAAAGCGGAACTTTTGTTTTTTACTATAAAGTAGTCTTTTTTAAGCAGTTTGTATTCAAAAATTTACCTGAAATTCTAAACAGAATTATAATACATTAAATTTATAAATGAAGTGGGACATCCTTATAATATCGTCATTTTCCCATATAAGAACACTTTTCAAAAAATTTTATGTTCCTCAGTAAAAGTTTTGTAATTTTCTTCAGATGGGTACTACACAAGCCCTGTAGTTAATTTAGTTGTAATTTTCTTCAGATGGGTACTACACAAGCCCTGTAGTTTATTAGTTTAGCCCTGTAGTTTATTAGTTATATATCTATAACTATATGTAAATTATGTATCTATAACTATTGATTGATATATAGAAATATAAAGATGTGTTTCATAAATAATATTGCATAATTGCCACTGTAAAGTTAATTTGTCTCATGGAAGACTATTTTCTAATTGTTTTTTCTTTAAATGAAAGAAATGGTTGATTTTTAATTTTCTTGACTTTAAAAATAATCCTAAAGTAATTAGTCAGTTCAAGTTCAGGCTAAAATTATTGGTTTAGGTAGAAATATTCTAATTTTACTTAATATAATTGTTTTCATTTATATGATTTTTTGAGTCATAGAAACATGGCTTGAGAAAATACCAATTATGAAGAATCCCTTGAAATATAAATGACTGCAGAATATAATACCTGTCATTTTCTGGAAAGAAATGCAAAGGAGTAATGAACAAAAATGATTATTAGAGTATAGATAGGATTTCTATGAATAATTTATGAGAACCTAGACAAGGAAGAAACAATAGATATGACCTATTTTGAGTCCTGTAGACTTTTTGCCATATTTGTAGTAGAAGATACTGCTATTTTTTATATTTTTTCTTTTCAAAAGTATAGTATTTTATTCCTGTTATTCCTGACTATAAATATTTAATATTCTCATTGTAAAAAACATTCAAATATCATAGAAAAAATACTTTCTTTTTTTGAAGATCAACCATAACCCTATCATCCAGAAGAAAACTACTGTCAATATTTTGCCTACTCTTCAAGAATTAATTCTATTCATATATATTTCATATATTTATAAATGAGACCACACTATACCTACTGTATTATAGCCTCTTTTTTTCTTTTAATGTATAATCTCTGCTGCCTTTTAATGTCCATAAATGCAGATCTTCATAATTCTCAGTGGTTACCATTGAAATGTGTATTTTATTTCATGACGTTCCATAATTTATTTGATCAATCCTCTATTGAGCAACGTTAAGTTTTCAGTATTTTACAATGAACATTCTAAAACATCTTTTTACATTTGACACATTATTTCCTTAAGAAACAGAAATACTAGATCAACGAGTCTGCATAATTTTAAGACTTTTGATTTCATACTGCCTCTCTTTCCTCCAGAAAGTCATAGTGATTTTATCTCAATCCTTCCCAATACTGAGTGTTATTATTATTTTAAAAATCTTTTACAATCTGATAGGTGGGGAATGGTATTTCATTGTTCTTTTAATTTCCAGAATTTGATTAGCAATGAGGTTTATCATTTTCTCATATATTTATGGTCTATTTTATCGTGTTTTCATATGTTTTATGGTCTATTATTATTTCTATATTTGTGAATTAACTATCTTATCTGATTCCTCTTTTGCTTCTGGAGTATATATATCTCACTGTTTTGACTTGTAAGTAGTTCCTTAAAGATTGAACATATTAATCTTTTGTTTGTGAAATGTATTTCTTTCAGTATGTCTTTAGTCTTTTTACCTTGTTTGTGTCATTTTTGCCAAAGTTTTCTTAAGTAATCAAATTTACAAGGTATCATTGAATTCAATGTCTTTGGTATCAAAGACATTTCCTATGACAACATTAGTAAGAAAAAATTCTCCTGTGTTTTACTCTAACTATATTTATGTTTTCATATTTTGCACTTGTATTTTTAACCTATCTAGACTTTCTTCTCCAAGATGTAAGTAGAGATCTAACCATATTTTTTCTCAAATGGTTAGTTAATATTTCCACACCATTTTTGAGCAACCTACATTTTCTCCACTAAGTTCTTGGATATATTGTAATCTAGGTCCAGATTTTATCTTCTGTTTTATTCATCTGTATTAGCATGATCTGTATTAGTGAGATTCTGAGAATATTGTTCGGGTTTTGCTGCAATAGTGCTGTGTAACAAACACTCCCCCAAATCTCTATGGCTTACAACAACAAACATTTATTCCTCTCTCATGGGTATCTGGGTCAACTGTGACATTGCAGTGTTCTGCTGGACACAAATGGACTTTGCTTGGCTCCAAGTCAGGTTTATGACTTTCACGAGCCTCTTTTTTTGAGCTGAAGTAGCAACAGCTCGCTAGAACATTTTCTTCCCATGATTAAGTGGCAGGAGTTCAAGAAGGCTGGTGAAAACTCAGCCACACTTCCTAAATCTCAACTCAGTACATTCTCTTTTCCATCCACACTCCATTGGTCTGAGAAAAATCACCTGGCCAAGCTTTAAGTGAGTAGAAAAGGAAAGTATATTGCCTTCACAGCTCAAGAACTTGGGGGAAAATGATGACTTGTAAACAAATGATACTATCTACCGGATTGGGCTAGTTATGTTTTTTAAGTCTCTGGTTCCTCACTGTTAAAATGTGGTTAATGTGAAGATTCAATGATATAGACAATAAATGTCAAACACATTGCACCTGGCATCTGGTAATTCAAAAAATATATATCTGCTTCTTCACAGTACACTTACTATAGCTCTGCAAGATACTTTAATATGTGGAAAAGCATAATAGCTCCTATCCCATCACTCTTTCTTTTACAGGATTTTTCTGACTATTCTCTACCATTTTTTTCCAAATGAATAAACAGACTTTTGATTCCATCACATATATTCATCTCATTAATAACTGTGGAAAATATCTTCTCAATCATACTACTTTTAGAATGATGAGCAAGTTGTTTCAGGACCTTACCAAGAGAGGGCTGAGGGGTTATTCTTGGGACCCATAATAATCAACGTATTTTCTGTTTATTCTAAAAAGTCAAAACTATACTGCACAAATTTTCAAATGATATTAAATTAATTGTGGTGGTTAGTATCCTGAAAAAATAAAATTGAATTTAGGATAATGATCATATAACAAATGATACTCAGAAGAAGCAAATGGCCGTAAATGTTCAGTGCAGTATATGATTATACAACAGTGTCTAGGCAAAAAGGACAGAAGAAAGAACTTTAAGGTTAATCGACAAAGTACAAATAGTCAACAATGTGGGATAAAGCAAACATAATTTTTATGATTTCCTAAATAATCTTAAATAAGCAAGGGACAGTTTCTCCTATTGTCAAGTATTAGTTATACTTTTGTTTGAAAATTACTTCCTGTTTTGAATCACATTTTTAAAGTATGTGGAGAAATTTATGAGAGTCGAAAGAATAACAACAAAAAAAAATAGCTGAAGATCTAATTCAGGTCCTTCAGGAAAGCTAAGGAATTGCCATTAGTCAGTCTTAAAAGGCTAAGGTGTGACTTGCTTGGTATTCAACTGTAAGATTTATTTTCAGAGAAAAGATGCTGAGCAGGGGTTCTTCATGTCTAAATAAGAAAAAGATGTTTATTAAAACAGACAGTTTTATGTGACTTTTATAAGGAAGTATTGTTTGTTAGGTCAAGGAAACACTACAGATAAATACCAAGAAAGATTTAAAAATTTCTATTTCTGGAAAGACAAATATTCTATTTTATAAGTAAGAGAATAAGCAATTATCAGTCTGGTTAAAACTGTCATTCGAAGGTCAGTGACAAACCAAATGAACTCTTCTGACAGTGTGAGCCTATGAATTTATCTCAAGTTGCCTAACACTTTTTTTTTTTTAAAGAGAAAGATTTTTTTTTTTTAAGCAAGACGTCATTTGAGAGGTTTTTGTTGTTTTCGGTTTTTTTTTTTGGCCACATGGCACGGCATGTGGGATCTTAGTTCCCCGTCCAGGAATCGAACCCGTGCCCCCTGCACTGGAAGCGCGGAGTCTCAACCATTGGACCACCAGGGAAGTCCCAAGTTGCCTAACACTTTAATCTGTATTATTCATTAATGAATTAACGCAAATATTTATTATATGGTTTCATCATAGCAATAAACTGACACATTTATGTACATTTTGAACATAAAACAAAATAGCACAGTTGTCTAATTTACTCTTATTTCCTCTTAATAAATAGCAATGAGTATATTAGAAATACATCAGTTATGCTATGTGGATCATTTTGGGCTATTATACACAAGCATCCAATAAAATGCTGCTAAAACTATACCCATTCATTCTTGATTATAACATAGAAATGTATTTAATGGTTTTAAATGTACTTTTAAGCATCACTTTGAGGCTTAGAGCCATATATTCAAAGTTGTCCTCCAAAGACCCAAGTTTTGAAAATAAAATGCCCTCTTAAATATTATTTGCTAGTTCTGAAATACTGAATTTTGAAAGGGGGCATATTCAAAGCATTTAAAAAGGGGTATGTAATATAAAACCCAACAAATTCCCAGTAAAAAGGTGATTGGGAGGAGCTGAAACATCCTTTGCTTTTAGTCTTATGAGGCACTGACTGTTTCTTGTGTGTGTGTGTGTGTGTGTGTGTGTGTGTGTGTGTGATATATATGAGATGAGAATTTTTAAGGAAGAATAAATGTCATTTGTCAAAACTATAACACAAACCTGTCAATTAATTTAGATCCAATCATAAGAAATGTGTTTTGGTAGAAAGCAAGAATGAAGTAAAGTTGTTTTGTTTTCATTTAATCATATGCCAATGATTCTGAGAAATGTGTATATGTACATGGAAAGCATATTAGTTTATTCCCAGGTCTCAGCTCAGTGGTGCAACCTTTGTGTAAGAAAGCAGTGCATTTGCATATTATAAATGGGTCAGTTACTCTTGCTCAATTTTTAAAAAATATTCTTTCCAGGGGCTTCCCTGGTGGCGCAGTGGTTGAGAATCTGCCTGCTAATGCAGGGGACACGGGTATGCGCCCTGGTCTGGGAAGATCCCACATGCCGCGGAGCGACTAGGCCCGTGAGCCACAACTACTGAGCCTGCGCGTCTGGAGCCTGTGCTCCGCAACTAGAGAGGCCGCGATAGTGAGAGGCCCGCGCACCGCGATGAGGAGTGGCCCCCGCTTGCCCCAACTAGAGAAAGCCCTCGCACAGAAACGAAGACCCAACACAGCCAAAAATAAATAAATAAATTAATTAATTAAAAAAAAAAAAAAACAGATGGTGCTTTAAAAAAAAAAAAAAAAAATTCTTTCCAAACTACTGATATTATTTGCCATGATTTTATTCTGGCCCAAGTGAAGGCCTGCTTTCATGTTTTACCACTTTACTCATCTCTGTCTGATTAAACAACCTTCAGTCCTTGAAAGTCTTCCAGTGGGTTCCATGTTTTTTTTCACTGCATTTTTCCAACTATTGATAACTTCATATTTGCATAACTAATAGGCTGTCAAAGTGTGTTGATGTCTGTGTTAGTTTTAAATATCCCTTAAAGTTTTCTTTGCATTCGATCTAGAGAGATCAACCCATTTGGAGGACAGTATGTTCAAAAGTGATAACCTTTCTCTCTTGGTCATAGATTGCCAATGCATATGTATACGCATAAGTTGGAAATAATGTAGGATGCCTACTTCAATTTAAAAAATCAATTTAGTTTTATATTATTTTCTATTTTATTCAAACATTCATTCCTTTTTGTAAGACAAAGGGAAAATTGCATCATAGGACTCCACTGTCAGAACTGACTGTGATCTTAAGGGTGAAGATAATGTTTATTCTGCCTTGTAACTTACTGTCCCGCCACTAGCCTGCACCTGAGGTATGGCAGCACTCAATACATATTTGTTGCTTGGATGAACTAACGATGTAATATAATAGTCAAAACTGGCCCTTTGGTTCTTTGAACGTCTACACAACTTTGTTGTTTTTAAAGCTACCGTTTCAAACTGTTTAGCTGGCATTTTCATTCATTATGGTCAACAATTGGCAGTGTTTATCAAAATTTAATACACATGCATTTGATCCAGCGTTTCCAGTTCTGTGAATCTATCTTATAAAATACTCAAGCATAGCCACAAAGATAGGTATACAAGGCTACTCACTGAATCATTGTTTTCTATAGAAAATACTTGAAAGAACCTGAAAGTTCATCATTGGCAGGGTTAAATAAATTGGGGTACATCTTTACTTTGGAACATTACACAGCAGTTTTAAAAGAAGGAGGTATATCTATATATAAGTACATGGAAAAATCTACAAGATGTATTGTTGAGAGTTAAAAAACCAAACAAATAAAACTCTCCAAACAATTTATGTGATGCAAATGCGTAAGAATATGTTCTGAAATGATAGACACCACACTTTTAATCTTATTTCCCTCTGGGATAGGGAGGTATAGTGATAATAAAATGGTAAGTTTTAAAGGTGCTGAGAAGTGCTTTCACTTTTTACTCTAATGTATTGGTATATTGTTTTAAATTTTAACAACGAGCATGCACTTGTATATTCAATAATTAAATAAAACCTGTGATTTTTTTAAACAATACTTTTTTATACAAAGAAACTTTTCCTTCTTAAACAATGGTTAAAGTATGATGTATTTATAATTATTCTCTACAGCTCTGTCTTTTCTGCCATTCCTCTTTTCACACATCCCACCCATTACAAGGCTACAAAGAGTAAACAAAGAAAAATCTCTTAAAAATAAAAAAGAGAAATAAATCAAGATATGCCTAGAAAATGCCTTGTACAGATTATGTCCCCCTCTTTGTTTAGAGGCAAAATAACAAATTTCTATTTAATCCAATGGATACTATTCATACATGTGGTGTTGAGACCACTGTGAACCTGGAGTGTTGGTCCCTCCTGGTAAACTTCTAGGGAGATGCAGCTGATCATTTCTACCAAGACTTAAAGATAGAATAGTTCTTAAATAGTTCTTTGAACGAGTAGATACATCCCATGATAGGATTTTATCTGATTGTCTTATATTGATTAATATCTGACTAGTTAATATTTTTCTTTAAGTCTATCTTACATTGCTTTAATCCCACTAGGTATTAGTATTTATTAATGTATGTTCCGTTGTGATATATTATTTCCTATTTATTTGCCTCACACATGGTATTTATTGCTGAGACTAAGTCTTGTCCATGCCTTTGTAATTCAAATACAAAAGCATTACTTATCGCTTGTCATTTCTTATTCTCTACTTTTACATATACTTGTATACAATCTAATGTTTTGTTATAAAATTATTTTCCTATTTCTGTATTATCATATGAGAAGTATTTTAAATAATGAAAAGGAAGAGAAATTCTCACATATAATGAGAAATTGCCTTTGAAAGAAGGTAAACTTTTTAAACGTTATAAATGCTTAAACTTATGCTTGCTCTATGTAAACTCTCACTTAGATTTCAGCTACAGGTTTTGATCTCCACTTTTTAAAACTTCTAATATCTAAACCAAGTCTCTCATTATTTTCTCTGAAGCCTAACTTAATCTGAACAGATTTCTTTCTTGAAAAGATGAAAATTTTTTCATGATTGAGGCCTGAGATTGTCTCATTCAATGATCTTTTGAGCTGACTTCTAACATAAGATTATTAAGAAGCAAATTTAGGCATCACATGTCCCCTTAGCCTCTACAGAATCTGATCTAGTCAGTAGAAGAACCACTAGCCAAATAATCATTTCATAAAACTTATCACTGTTTTTCAAATTAAAAGGCATTAAGGTAGTAAAATGATACAAAATCTAATGATGGCTACCCTCTTCTGCTCTAACTATTCAAATTAAGAAGTAGCCACCCATTTTATCAAGAAGAGAAGAATTTTAACTAAATAAGTAGAAAATAAGCTACTTTCATACATTTTTCTATTAAAATATTCCAAGGAAGAAAGAGGCAGGTAAAACCCTTAAAGCAGGAAAATACAGCAAGAAATAGTGTGGCTTTTTGTTTGTTTTTCATCATTCATATTATTTTCTTTATTCTTTAAATCTAATTCTCTCTCCTCTCCTCCTAAAAGAGTTGTATGTCGGGACTTCTCTGTCTGGTGCTCCCACTTGCCGTGAGGCACGGCCAAAAAAAAAAAAACAGTTGTCTACAATCAATGGAAAACTGAAGATGTTGTTGTAGACCAAGTAATAAGAGATATGTTAATGACTTCTAAAAATATGGAAAATCCTACTGAGGTCTTTACAGTCCTTCAGGACGTTGGCCTCTCCTTACATCCTATTTTCTTACCTCCTTCCACCTCCATTTTTAATCATTACTGACTGAGGCCAGCAGAATAAATGATACTGTGGGAACTACAACCTTCATTTAAATGTAGTTCAGATTTTGAAACAGTTGATGGTGTAACAGGATAGACAAGATAAGCCCAAGATGAATTTACTTAAAATAAGCTAGTATGGATTATTTAGTTATTCTAGTTATTTTTATAGGTTTGCTTTTTATATAGCTATTTATATACATCCATTACATATATTACTACATATGAACACATGCACACGAAAGGAGGAAGTGGTCAATTGTTATGCATTAATCAGAAATGGGTTTTAAGAGAAGGGAGCTCCACATATCTCAACATACGGTTGGCTGATAATTTCATGCTTATGGAAAGCTTTAAGATTATAATGGACCAAAGGACTACCTGAACTTTTTACTTCTAGAAATTGCAGTGTTGTCACAGGAATGATTGTTCCTTATGGAACAACTAAAAAATATATATTGAATATATAGAAAATTATTATATACAATTATTATTATTGGCCTGTTCACCTTAAGATGAAAAATTTCCCTTCTTTGAGCTCTTTTTCAAAATTTTGTTTCTAATAAACTGGAAATAACTTCACATATAAAGAAGAAAATTTTCTGTTTTCCATTTCTGTACACAGAACAACAAACATGCACAACAGACATAGACAACAAACAAACACAGTTTGATAACTGAATTCTACTTTAGGACTATTTTTCACACAAATCTAAATAATACACATTGAAAGAAATGTCTGTTGTCAGCTGGAATGGAAATTTTAAATTGTTTTACTAAAAATATAACCAGTCCTCATGTAACCTTCACTCAAAAGAGCCAAGAGCAAGATAAATGCATCCCATGTATTGAAACCACCATTCATCTTTCTAACATTGATGATTTTAGTAATTTTATACTTTAAAAAAACATAACAGACTGAAAGGATTATATTTCCCTGTACCTACATGAAGAAATTAATGAGACTATAAAAATAATTTTATCTATTTATTAGCTAGCATATGTTTCTATAGGAATTGAGCTCCAACAAATCTGCTCTTAATGATCTTTCTTCTTGTCCTTGTTGGGGTGAGTTGGGATACCCTTCTGATATTTTTTGTACTGATGATACTTCTGTAGTACTTCAAAATCCAAATAATCTTGAAGATCCCATCTAGCATAATTTTGGTTAAGGATATATTATCTACCTGTAACTGAATGGCAAAAATAAATTTTTGTTCAAGAATAAGGTGGGAAAAGTATGCTGAGTTACATCTCAAACTTGGTCCATTTCTCTATAGGGTACACTGAACAATTAAACAACTTTTCCCCCCCAATTTTCTTGGTTAAGTGAACTTCTCACAGTAAAACAAGCCACCTAAATGGTTTTCTTTTGAGATATGAAGTCCTATTGAGGTATTGGATTATTTTTTTTTTAACATCTTTATTGGAGTATAATAGCTTCACAATGTTGTGTTAGTTTCTGCTGTATAACAAAGTGAATCAGCTATATGCATACTTATAGCCCCATATCCCCTCCCTCTTGCATCTCCCTCCCACCCTCCTTTTCCCACCCCTCTAGGTGGTCGCAAAGCACCGAGCTGATCTCCCTGTGCTATGCGGCTGCTTCCCACTAGCTACCTATTTCACATTTGGTAGTGTGTATATGTCCATGCCACTCTCTCACTTCGTCCCAGCTTACCCTTCCCCCTCCCTGTGTCCTCAAGGCCGTTCTCTAGGAGACATTGGATTATTTTACCCAACACTTTTTGCCGTGACCAACACACGGTTACGTTCTGAACTAGACTGTTACACGCCTTTCATGGTCTAATTTTATAGGTTCTGAGGAATGGCACTTCCACTACTTTCCTGGGAAGACAGTTCTCCAGTGCAGTCCCTCTAATTATTTAAGGTAGGTCTTCATTTCTTTAAAGGAGCCGAGTTATTCAAGTTGGAAAAGCAGCTACTACGTAAGCAGCCTGACTTAAACTGACAAAAGCAAGGAAATTCTGGATCCATAATTCACCTTCCACCCCTTGACCTCGCAAGCCGCCATATTAGCGTGATCACACCAAAATACCAGCTTGTGTTTACATTTTCAGTCCTCCTGATGGCGGACGGGCGCGTGTACACGAGCACTCGCTCTGTGTGCACTGAATAGGATCACGATCCGGAGAGCTGAAAATGTAAACACAAGCTGGTATTATGGTGTGACTGGCGGTTTGTGGTTCTTTGTTTGAACACTTTAAAAATGGGCACCCTGGCAAGAACAAAAGAGGCAGAAAGCAGAACTGCTCTGAAATGGCTTCTCTCATCTTTGTCCCTCCGCAGGTACACCCAAAATAACTTATCCACTTGACGGGGTCTCCAGCAACCATTTGTTTTTGCCTAGTTGGCTACACTTCAACGCAACAGTTTTGTTTTCAAAGCCAGGCCGTCCATTCTTTGCCTTTCGTAATTTTAAATTCGCTGAGTATTTGCAAGCACTATACTTCTGTAGTCATTATTTGCATCAAAATCTTCCACGTGGCAATTTCATTGCAAGGTTTGATGGGTTTAAGCAAGAACCTAAATGCCTTCTGTGGCCTCGTTTTCATACTTGCAAATCAGCAGTGGTTCTTTTACCTCAAATGAGTATTGGCAGCAACATAACCCTATCAGACAACATATCTACCTACTGTTCTTGCTTATGCTACTTTAGTCATTGATTTTGAAGCGCAGAAGTTGACCTTAAGAGAAATGTAAAGGGTAAAAAAACCCAAAATTATAAACTTTATTTTAGCATAACATCTACTTGCATTGGTGGACCTTTAGTTTTCTCTGCAGTCTTTGTCATGTCTCCATTTTTACACTAAATATGTTCAATCATTGGCTCTCTGCTGTGCACTTTGATTCCGAAATAGATTTACTTGTGGGATGAAGAGATGATCGTATCCTTTCAGGGAGAAAATTAAGACATATAAAGAAGGAAGGCTTAAAAAAACTCATTTCCTGAAAAATGTCAAGGTAGCTCATGATATGCTTGGTAAAGTACACTATCTTGTTTTTTAAAAAGCAAAATTTTCTCTTTGGTATTAGGTATACCATCACTACCAAAAATCGGTAAGCAAAGGAACAGTGGATAGTATGGCAGGTCCCTTTTCTTAAATAAAAATTACAAAATCTGATTTTACACCTATTGAGGCAGCCATCCGCCACTGTAAACTTATTTCTGACAACTGTTTCTTTTGGAATCTAATAAGTAATTGAAAAACAAAAGTGATTTTCTCAATATATTCGAAAGGCAGTTAATGCAAAGACATAAACACAAGCAACTCATGGTTGTAGACAGTTTTGTTGTAGACTGCAGTACTTAATAAAGGAATAAGAGGGATCCTAGCTTGGGATTTTTAATGAAATGCCACTCAAATGGAAGCAAGTGATTTCAGAAGTGTTGTCAGTCACTTTAGACTGAAAAGAAATAACAAGAAATAGCTTTTAAGATATCAAATAATTTGCACTCAAATACTGTACTATAGCACCTCACCTTTGAATAAGCCAACAATTTGCCTTGTTTGTTTAAAACTTATTGTACTTGATCACTTCACGAAACTGCACAACTTGACTGACCTTTGCCATCGTGTATCTTTCTTATCTCTCTCCATGTGAGAATGCTCACCAAGAGCACTTGCAAGTATTCCACAAATTATAATAGAGGAACCATCTACATATACACCAATACTGACAGATCTGGATAATCTTATTTTCACCTGATATATGTTCAGGCTCAATTGAAAACTAAATTATAGAATGAATAGATATACTGGAAGAGTGAGTTTGGCCTTATCTTACACATATGCTTTGAGAACAGCTGTATGAAGCTATTTTGGAGGTTCAATATCTATGGTAATATGTTCAGATATACAAATAATTAATGTACAAAGCATTGACATTTTCACAGATTTTATCCCCAATATCATATAATTTCATATCTTGTGAGCTGTATTTCATATTCTGGAGGGAAAAGTCTGTGCTACAGGATTTCATAGCTTTAAACTTGAGCTTTTAGTTTTATAGTTTTTTAAAAAATCCTTTATTTCAAATATACGATTGTAATTTTACAGAAAGTTCAAAACATCTTGGAGCCTGTAAACATTCTTATTACTCCTCATAATTTGTGTTGGCCCATCTACTTGCTAATGCGATCACTTTCCTTAGCTACCTCATGCTACTAGTATCTGTTGATAGTAAATACAAACAAACGCAGCCTTTAGGTTAGAAGGCCTTTGGCAAATTTATCTTGTGGAAGCCAGCTAAGGAAGGGAAAATGGGGGTCAGAAAAACTGCAGCAATGGTCCAATTCTGCATCTGTAGCAATAAGGGTTAAAAAAAAAAACAGGATGGGCGGATGAAGATGAATGGTGGTGATGACTGTTCAACAACGTGAATGTACTTAATGCTAATGAACTGTACACTTAAAAATGGCTAAAATGGTGAATTTTATGTTATGTGTATTTTACCACAATAAAAAAGTAGAGGTTAAAATTGACTCTAATTAGAAATTAGGGACTGACTCTTAAGAATCTACTTGCCCAACAAAAAAGCAATTTTACTGCAGAAAATATATAAACATATATGAAAGCAGGAAAACCAGACTTTTCGTCCCCATTCATTGTAGCAAACACTTAAGAATTCTTTGCCATTGGAGTTTATTCAAACACAAATTATCATGTAAAATAGCCAAAAGATAATATTAAAGTAAGACAAAGTTTATCAAATATTCTTTAGTCCCTATTCTATATTTTTTACAACTGGGCATCTTTTTTTTCCAGGTTATTTTTTTAAAGCCCATGCACATAAGCATATAACTTATCTGTATGACTATTTATAAAAATGAAAAGGAATGAAGTTAAAAGAAGTGAAAAAATAACACTGCCTTAAATACTAATGAATTTTAAGTAGTTGAAATATTTAAAAGTAAACTATAAGTCATACTGTAGGGCCTACTTTCCTAACTTTTAATAGATTTCTAAAAAAATTCAAACCTTGAAGTGCATGCAATTAGAAACATGCAACAGTGAGGCTAGGCTTAGTCACAGTACTATTTCAATGCAAACTGCTTCTATTTTTGGTGTCCTACAGAGAAATAGAATTAGAATGTTCTAACCTCTGCTCATTCTGTAGGTGAGAGTATAAAGCTGACTGCTTAAAACATTGGGGTGGGGGAGTCCTTTCTAACCAATTCTTTCTCATGTTTTATGTATTACGTGATTGTTTTACTATGATGTGGACGATTAAGGACAAACGATTAATTTTGTATGCATAATCAGCTCCAAACTCTCCTGGACAGATTGCCATGAATATGGCCTATCTATGAACATCAGAACATGGCTGATTCCTCGTATTTGTACTATCCTGCTGTTTTTTAACCCTGCTGTATGGTTTTTAAGGCTAAAACAGAGCAGTATTACATAAATTTATAGAATCTTAGGGTTGGATGAATTTTAAATTCATCCAGTTCAAGCACCCATTTGATGCCTTAATCTCTTCAAGTACTTACACAGCCTTAGCATTAATAATTCTAGTGATAGTAATGCTTACTTCCGCTGGAGCATATATAATTGAGAACAGGAAAACTAAGAAGTCAGGAATAAATTACAATTTCTTCATCTGTAGAAGATATATACAATTGAGGATTAAATGAAATAACCTATATGATCAGGCCTAGCACAGTGCTAGAAATATAATACATACTAAAAAATAGTTATATTTAAATTTATTTATATCACACTCACTACTCTTTATGTTTCAAGTGTCTAGTGCTTGGTAATGTCACGTAATTTGAGGGGGGGGGGTTGTGGTACCTGGTGGTCTGTTATTATGTTAAGGTTAGGGTCACTGAAGTGTCATTAGACTAATATTATGATATAGAACCAGGTCACAATTTTTTTAACATGAAAAAAATAAAGATACTTCTACTATACACTAGATTCTTGTTGTGTTAGGGTAATGGCTATGTCATGTTATATTTACATAAATATTTACCTGTTCACTTAATTTACCTTACCACTCACTCACTAATGCTAAAATTTCATCACGAGATTTAAAGTTCACCAGAAATTTTATAATAGCCTCAATAATGCTTGTCTTCACAAATACAAGGTTGCTTTTTTTGCTTCATTCACATGTCTTGATTGACTAGATATTGAGGAGTACAAAAACCTACTAACTTCTACATCTAAAATATCTCACATGTCTGTTTCTTAATTTTATATTCAGATATTTTAAAAACCCACAAAACTACCCTCTGGTAAAATTGCATTCATCTACCTATTATCGTCTTTGAGCTATGTTTTTATTATTTTTTTAAAAATTTATTTATTTTATTTATTTATTTTTTGGCTGTGTTGGGTTTTCATTGCTGCCCACGGGCTTTCTCTAGTTGCGGTGAGCGGGGGCTACTCTTCGTTGCAGTGCGCGGGCTTCTCATTGCGGTGGCTTCTCTTGTTGCCGAGCACAGGCTCCAGGCGTGCGGGCCTCAGTAGTTATGGCTCGCAGGCTCTAGAGCGCAGGCTCAGTAGTTGTGGCGCACGGGCTTAGTTGCTCCGCGGCATGTGGGATCTTCCCGGACCAGGGCTCGAACCGGTGTCCCCTGCATTGGCAGGTGGATTCTTAACCACTGCGGCACCAGGGAAGCCCTGCTATGTTTTTAAATGTTCCTAAAAATTTCTAGTTCTATGATTATGATTATTATTAAAGCAATCTAAATATAAGCAGTTTGTTGAAGATAAATTAATTCAAATTATGAATATGTAACCTAAAATTTCTTAAGTAATTAGCAGCTCTGGTTTACCTGAAAGATGCAGTTATCAGGAGCATGTAGTTTAATATCAGCACATCTCTAATATCGATGTTATTTAAAGCCATACATTAAGAGTCATAAGCATCTGTAGTGACAGAAGAAGCATGCAACAAAGTACTGAAAAACTGGAATAGAATTAATTGGTTTTGGTCTACCCACTTCAAATTAGAAAATAGCAACAGAAAAAAAAATTAAACACTAAATGTATTCGTTAGGCAGGATCAGCAATCACGCTGCCCACACATGATCTGCAATTAATTTGTAAATAAGAAGATTCATCACCTGGAGGATAATAAACTCTAGTTTTATGGCCCAAAAGACTAGACAAGTAAAAACCACTAATGAATGTACTATATAAACACAGGGGCAAGAATGTGCATTGGTTGAGCAAGTGAGGATAACAAGGACACTCCGTTTTGTTATTAACGTAGACCAAAAGATACATGACACATATCTGGAGATTTTTCTGAAGTGTTAACACTGCTCAAAACAGGGTCACTTAAGAGACATGGAAAAGTGTTACTACAAGGTAAGAAGGGAAAAAGTTGATTTTTAGAAAGAGCATTTTTTAAAAAAGTAAAGATCAATGTTTAAAATACCCTGAGATCATTATGTTAATATTAATTAATTTTTCATAACTGCATATTAGAAAGTCTTACTAGTAAATAATAATCTGAAGTGATTTTAGTTTAGATCTTAGTTTAGATTTTAGCTTAGATTTCGTTTAGATCTTCAAATGTGACTTGGACTATGAAAAGATGTCTTCAAACACTATTTATTGAGAAAATAAGTATTAAATGACATTTCCAGTATTGCCCTACTTTGGAAGAGGCTTTGATGTGAAAACTAATTTCCTTCCTGTAAGTTACAATTGTATAACACACCTTAATTTTGAACCCAAAATAAAACACTCGAGGTTACATCCATTCAAATGAGAATTTCTTCTTTAGTGCCAACTGAGAACTCTGAAACACAGAGCGGTAAAAGAATCAGTTGGGATGTTTATTTAAAATACAGAGTCCTGGTCTCCACCTCATACCAACTGAAATACAGTCTCTGGAAGTGGGGACTTGGAATCTGTATACAATCATAGCAAAATCTCTAGTTGATTCTGATGCATACTAAAGTTTAAGAATGACTTTATTGTTAGTAAATATTATCATCAAATATTTCCTTTTCATAAACGAGATTATTTTTTCAATAGGCATAAGAAAATACTTTTCCAAATAGTAAAAAATAGACCTGAAATTACTTTTATGAAATAAGTTCTCAGACCTGGAGTCACCTTAATGGGATCAATAATATTATTAGTGCTAAGATTAAAAGGAGAAAGAAGCCAAGGGAAGTGTTAATATAGTAAATAGCATTCAAATTTTTGAATGCTCTAGAACTCAACTATTAATTATAAATATAATCAATATATTAAAATATATCACTTATTAAGCTGCTTCAACTATCAAAACATCTTAGTACTCAAAACAGATGTCATAGACTATTCAAAATAGATGCCGTAAAACATACTAATGTCTATGTAATTCATCAATAGCATTTATATTTGACCCAATTCTAATAATTTTATCTATCTGGTTTATTTGATCATAAAACATTAGCTATATTTCAAAACAAAGTTTGAGGAAAGGAGACATTTGCTGCTAGCAATTACTTTTATGAAGTAGTATCTGGAATAAAGAAGATTAAAAGGCTTATTAAAAAATAAGCCCCCCAAATATCAGACTATACAAAAATACTGTGAAAAATGATCTCAAAAAGTATAGTTATCTGGGACCATTTAATGTAGGGTTAGAACTAGAATAATCTGTATATGCTTGTGTAGTACTGTAACTGATGTTTATGATGATCACTGTCAATCATCAGGAAACAGGTTTATATGTTCTAGCTTAAGAAAGGAGAGAAATGTATAGCCCATTTTAGAAAGATTTTAATCTGGGTTGTTTAAAATAAACAATTCTTTAAATCTTAAAGAGATAAATTTCACCTAACATGAAAGTTCACTAGTGGGATTTACCTCAAAGGAAGACAAGGTTTTTTCCAAATAGTTAAACTTAAAGAATAGAGAGTGTTACTTAGACATAGGCGCCATCTAGTGGCAAAAGACGGTAGTTTCAGGGTAATTGTTTTGTCATTGGATTAGGACAATATGGAACTGGCTACATATAGAGATTTTGTTAAAGGCTTAAAAAATGTCTTAAATTGTGGAGATTAAACTGAAAATTATTTATTTAATTTCAAAAGAATTCAGACTAATGAAATCACAGAGTCAGGAAGAGGTTGAAGATGATGAAAGTCGTGTCAACATAAATAGTAAAGATATAGGAATATAAAATGGAAAATCAATACAAATAGAGTTTAAGAAAAAATTTTATTGAATATTGATTATAGATATATTATTTATTATATACATACATTTTATGAAGAATGGTCTTCTTACATTCCGAGCTCTTTTTAAAAATTATTAATATGGAGTGGAATTCTCTTTTCTCTGATGAAAGTGGTTACAAGCAGCATCATTATACATTCCAAAATTAGCCCATTGTGAGGAAAACTGGATTTTCTGATTAATTATAATTAACCAACAAATATTTATTAAATAGGTATTCTATATAACTAAACACGTTCTGGGGAATGAATGAGATTGAAAAAATATATAGTCTCTGTTTATAATCTAACAAAATACAGCTGAAATGACAAGAGATTAATTACAACAGCAAATATTTAGTAGGGAAATTAATTTAAAAGGCATTCAAAACCTATAACCACTGTACAATCAAAGTTCAAGAAAGGGCATACCTGCTTATTCTGGTGCTTTGTGCCAGCCCAAGAGAGAACATCTCTATTAAAAGTTTATTGTGTGTGTTCATTACTTGGTCTGACATATATTTCTATAATTTCTTCTACAGGTATGTTCAACCATAAATACTATATTCTGTTCTAAAAAGAATTAATAATGTCAATTATGTGAAACCATATGTAATATTTCCTGGCTATGGTAGATATACAGTTCCTTTAATTCTTTGACACTTTAATACAGATAGGCAAGGTTAGTTGATAGTAAAAACTGAACAAGTACTGAAAGGAAATGTTTTAGATGAGGTATGCTTAGACAAGGAAAGATTTAAGATGTTTTGAGTAAGATCTAGAACAGAGTGATAGGTAAAAAATGACAAAGAGGGAGCAAAAAGGCATATAAACTAGGAGCATAAAATTGAAAGTTAATATGATGTATTGATGTAGAGGTGCATGTAGATGTAGAGGTCAATGTGGAAAGTAAAAAGAAATAAAACAAGAATGTCATTAGGGTCATGTAAGGAATTCTGTCTTAAAGACTTACTTTATATGATAGGCAGTAGGGGAAACTGTGCTGGATATTAGGGTTATAAAGACTGATAAGATTAGGTCCCTGTACTGAAAGAGCACATAATAAACTAAACGTTTGCTGGGTATCCAAAATTATTTTGAATTTTATTCAGTTTATTCATCAACATATCCGTTTGATGTTTTATTTCTCGTGTTAATTTTCAGATTCTCATGCACTAATCACAGGGAAAGTGTGTGTAGTTCTTTCGGTTGACTATCCCAGGGTGGTCCCTAATGTCAGCGCATTTTTCCTGACCCTTATAATTTTCAAGGTGGTTGTCAAGATGCAGTTTGGCCATGAAAGTCCTCCTTAGATGTAACTGTTAATTCAGTATCCTACAGCAAGATATGCAATGACTTGATGAGGCTTGTGCTGGATACTTTATGCTCTTCATCATCTTCACCCTGCTCTCTGCCCTGGGAGACTGGCTCCTGAGGACTGAAACATCTGGAAGCCGGTCTTAGTCTGAGAATGCCTGGATTCCCCTAAGGCCATAGCTCCTGTCCAGTGGCTCCTCCCCACAGCTAAAGCTCTCATCTCAGCTCTGGTTACTACCACCTCCCTCCCTTCCCCTCAGGTTTAGGGAGAGTAATGGCTTCATGTTGGCAGGTTCTTCAATCGAGTCCCTTTAAACTGGCCCACGTCTCTAATTAAACTGTCGTTTAATGATATCTTTTGACTGTGTCTCTGTTTCCTGCTGGAATTCTGACTGGTATAAGGCTTCTAGCCAGAGTCCCAGCAAGAAGATTATAAAAAAGGAATATACACTAAGCAGGAGAGACTAGGCAGAAGAGGCTAGGTTTATGTTGTGGTAATGAACAAGAACTAAAATAGTGGTTTCACACATGAAATATTATTTCTCTGTCACTCAGAGATCACTCTCATTGACTCAGTTCTTCAGGGCAGCTGTCTTTCATGTGTCATGTAGAAATCTCATCTTCTTTGATTTTCTGGCTCCAACTTCTTACCACAAGACATCCACATTTGCCTCTGCAGGGGAAAAGGGAACTGGAAAATTGCATGGTGGCTTTTTACTGCCTCAGCCGAGAAGCAAAACACATCACTTCTTCTCTTAGTCTACTGACCGGATTGCCCTGGCCAACTCCTACAGGGCTGGGAACTATGGTCTTCTGCGAGCTCAGGAAGGAAAAAGGACATAGAATACCTGCCACTGTGGTATAATAAGCAATATATTTGGCCTTTGTCCATGGTTCCTGGCACAAGGTTCCTAAAACCCATGTAATTTCTGAGTGCTAGGAGTGATCTTTGTCATTCGTCATAAGCGCCTTTTGATCACACTTGAGTTTATGCCAATGAGATAACTTAGAGTAGGTCCCTAGATAGCCTCAGGACGGGATTGGTCACCAGAAAGGCCAAGTGATTAGAGGGTAGGAACTTTCACCCCCAGGCACTGACGCCCAGGGAGGGGAGAGGGGCTGGATATTGAGCTCTTTAAAACTCCTGAACAATGAGGTTCAGGGAGCTTCCAGATTGATGAACAGATTAAGGTGCCGGGAGGGTGGCATACCTGGAGAGGGTATGGAAGCTCTGTGCCCTCCCTACCCTATGTACTTCTTCATCTGCCTGTTCTTTTGTATCCTTCATAATAAACTGGAATAATAAGCATATCATTTTCTTGAGTTCTGTGAGTCATTCTAGCAAATTATCAAAGCTTGGAGGAAGAAGAGGTTATAGGAACCCTGGAATTTGTAGCCAAGTTAGACAGAAATATAGGTAACCTGAGAACCTGGTATTGGGCCTGATGTTTGAGTGAGGGCAGTCTTATGAGACTGAGCCCTTAAACCTGCGAAGTCTGACACTAGCTCTGGCCAGTTAGTATCAGAATAGGATTGAATTACAGGACACCCAGATGGTGTCAGAGAATCAGAGAATTGGAGAAGTAGTGTTGGAAAAGACTAAATGTAGACATTAAGTTAAATAGTCATGTTAAAATTTAAGAGTAGCAACTAAAAAAAGATAAAATATCATGTACAAACATGATTTATAGGTCATATGCAATAACTATAGGTCATATGCAATAACTATAATAATAATAACTAGCAAACACATAACGTTTACTAAGTGCTTTACAAATATTAAGTCATTTAATCCTCACAACAAGCCTATTTAACAAGTAGCATAATTGTCCCCATTCTGGCTCTAGAATTCATGCTCTCAACCACTAATGCTAATGTTTTATATATGTCTTTATTTGATTACAATTGCAATAGATGTCAACATATTTTACACAGGTGACAATAAAGAATAGTAAATGTGGCATGAAAAGATATACAAAATGCTAACAATTGGTATATGAAGCTGTAAGTCTTCCTAGTTTAAAAAAACAAAAAAAGCATTTGTTCTTGGCAATCGGTGGAGGATGGAGAGAGCTAGAAGCATCCCTAAAACTAAAGTACTGGGCAATAGAAATAGATTTGATGATATGTGAGAACTTATTACAGGAGAAGGGTAGCACTTCAAATCAGTAGGATAAAGACAAATTCCTTAATAAACAGAGGAACAATTAGGTAGTAATCCTGAGAAATGAGAATTTAGAGACCTACTTTACTCCATACACAAAAATGAAATCCAGATAGATCAACAATTTAAATGTAAAAGTCTCTGAAGAAGGAAGATATGATTGTTTAAAATTTTTTATGCTGTTAAATCCTTTTCTGAGTATATGCAACCCAGAAGCAAAAGCAAAGTCAGCAAACTTTTCTTGAAAGTTTTATACAGCGAAAAATATAAATCTGCAGAGGGCTCCAGGTTTTCCCACCCACCACCTCAACAGAGCAGTTCTGCATTTATCTGTTTTATATATTGGTGCTCCATGTAAGGTTCCATCTGACAAAATGTTCTAGTGCTAGAATAAGAAAAAGAAGAGGAAGAGGAAGAAGTTGAAAACCATTCTCTAGTTGTGCACACTGAGGCCCAGAGCAGTTAAAGGCACAAAGTTAGCAGCATAATCTGGTCTAGACTTGGGCTGTTTTGTTGTTTGTTTTGTTTTTTTCTTTTTGCTATCCTTTTGTTAAGATTAAAGAAATACTATATAGCCATGAAAATAATTCTCTTTTGCAGTAATTAAATAGCCTATTGACTTTTTCCTTTTTTAAGAAATACATTTATTTATTTATTTATTTTTGGCTGTGTTGGGTCTTCATTGCTGCGCGCGGGCTTTCTCTAGTTGCGGAGAGCAGGGGCTACTTTTTGTTGCGGTGCCAGCTTCTCATTGCGGTGGCTTCTCTTGTTGCGGAGCACGGACTCTAGGTGCGCAGGCTTCAGTAGTTGTGGCTCATGGGCTTAGTTGCTCCACAGCATGTGGGATCTTCCTGGACCAGGGCTCGAACCCGTATCCCCTGCATTGACAGGAGGATTCTTAACCACTGTGCCACCAGGGAAGCCCCTATTGACTTTTTCAGTTTGTTTAGTTCGTAGTAGTTTTGACTGGTTTTGAATCTTTTGTATGTGTCCCATTATTGATTATTTAATTACTTATTAGCAATGTCTAATAAGTAATTAAATAATCTAAAAATTATGCAGATTAGAAAAAATTGAATAGACTTTTCAAAGAAATATATAAAGTGCTTGTTCCAAACAATGAAAAATTCATTAGAACTGCCTTAAAACCCCTTTTATGGTGTAAGCAAAATCCTGTGGACTCTGTTAAGGTATCTTTTTCCTGTGCAGTTGTCAAGTGCGCGAGAGAACTACCTGTGATTATTTGGAGCTTATCTTCCTAACAAATGCACTTCATTACAAAAAAAATCATTAGAAACACTTACAGCCTAATGAAATTGACGTAATGCCAAATGTCCGAAGTATCTTATTATAAAGAGGTGTCACCTTCAAGGCAATTCCACAGCACAGATACCATGGTTAGTATTACAACTCCAGCAAGCTTTTTTTACATGCTAGTCTCATAAAGTTACTTCATATAAATACATATAAAATAGAATTTATATTGATATATGTGTATATGTATATGATTTGATGTTGTGTTGCATGTGAATATTATTTTCAATTTTTTTTTTTGGTCAGAATGATTAATAGTTCACTTGCACTTGTAAGTATTGATAGTCCAATCATGTTTTGAAACATAAAATTAAAAATTATCTCTCATTAAGGAAAAATAATCTGCCTTTATTTAATTCTTAATCAAATTATTTGCACTCTCAAAATTACCACTTTTGAAACTTGCACTCAATGGTTGAGGTTTATTTAGAATGTTACCATCTGCCTATAGAGAATTCTTGTCATTTGTGAATGAATATTACATCCTCTTCATGAATGAGCTCATTTTCACCCGAATTGTTTGAAATTCATCTATTACACTAACATTTTAAAGCATTAAGGTTATTGCTTAATTTATTAAATACACAATGATTATAGAAAGCTATCACAAAATGCTAAGAAAACTAACATAAAGATTAATAGGATTTATAGTGAACTAATCTGCAAATCAAATAAGTTCATTATGAAAATAGTTATACTCTAATAAAAGGGCTCTTTATAGACCCAATTAATATCATCCAACAAAGATTATCTCGTATAAGCTACCTCATTAGAGGCTAAGAAAGCTTTTGAAGTGTAAATGGAGCAATATTTTCTGATATTTAACACATTTTTAATTTAATTCTCCTATTTATAAGTGGATCAAGTTTATTTTATAAAAAGTTCAGAGCTTTATGTAAGTCCTAACCAACAATTCACTAATATTTTTACTCTTAAAATAGGAGCTAAGTGTCAGTTTTGGGATTTTATAAAATTAAGAAAAAATTTTTTTCTAATTCTTAAGAAGAGAATGAATTTTATGCAAACAATATTCTGCACATCGAAACAAATAACAAATGACAATACTATGCTTCTTGAATCCTGGGATAGAAAAGCGGTTGAGTCTTTAGTAGTGATCTGATATAGCCAATTGCCTTAAGTGAGAATACACATATATAGTGTCAAAAAAAGGTCATAATCTAGAGATACTGAGCCATTAAGGTCTTCACTCTTCTACTTTATTTTGGGTAATCTGTACCCTAACAATTTTAGGAGAGGAACTTTAGTTTCTTTCATTTACAAGCTCCCCAAGTGGTAAATGGAAGATAGGACATTATCAATCAAAAAATTGGGTACCTCCCTGTGCATCTTATTTTAAAGCTCTCAAGAACTTGAAATATTTGATACTATCCTTACAGATGATAAAGCCTTCTTTGATTATAGCTAATAAAGCTGTTCAAAATTGTCATTCTATGTCTCATATGGAATAGAGAACATTCAGTATTTTTCTCAAAGTAACATTCAATTGAATTCATCCATTAGTTTTATTTTCTAGGTTAAAAACCCCAAATTACTCTCATCTTTATTCACTCATTTTTCTATTATTAAAACAATTATTATTGTTGTTTGTTCTTTTTCTTAAAATGTGATAAAAGCTAGATATAGGATTCTAAAAGGGGCCTAGTCAATGCCAAAAATAGGAAGAAATTACTTCTGTGCACGTGCTTATTTGAACAAGAATGGGGAGGGGAGGTTAAGAAGTATGTAAATGAAGAAGATGGAGATTTTGGTGAGCTTCATAACTGTAGGTAGATGTAAGGAGAGAGAAATATATCCTAAGCACTGAATGTGCCCATGAAAACGGCCAGAAGTAGAATATTGTGTGGAAAGGGGCGGCTGAGAGAAAACATGACAGAGATTAATCCACCAAAATGGAAATTAAATTTTTTTAAGATTAAAATTAAATTTATTATTTATCAGCCATTATGCATGATGAATCAGCTTTTAACTGTGGATTACCATAGTCATTTTTCCTGAGTATACTGGCAGAATTACATTACATGCCAGTTTCAACATCACTGAAAAAAGTCAAAACTTGGGAATATTTATATAAAGTTAATAACACAAAACAAGATAGGACATGAATACTTTGAAGTAAAAAACAATGAAGAGATTTTAAAAATTGACCCAGGACTATGTAAAACCATTAAAAGGGGGTCAGATGGTTTGGGTAGTGGTTTTAAGGATTTTCTTGGGGGCATTTGTGTTGGGCATTTGAAGTATGATAAGCAGGATTCAATTTATTTATTTATTTATTTATTTATTTATTATTTTTTTCTTGCTACAAAGTGAAAGGTGTAGACTCTGGAGATATTGTGAAATAGTGGTCACTAGATATTTAAATTTGAAATTCTTATAGACTAAATTCTATGCAAAATAACTCAATATCATGCTAAATTTTAAAATATATTATTTGCTTACACTTGTGTATTCAGCTTATAGGCCACCATGGCTATTCTAAATATACTATTCTGAAATTGGAGCTTTTTCTTAAAATTAATACTATCTATTCCTTGAATTTGGGATTATTAGAAGTAAAGTATTTTTAAAAACTATTTATTTATTTATTTGGCTGTGCTGGGTCTTAGTTGCGGCACGCGGGACCTTTTAGTTGCGGCATGCAGGATCTAGTTCCCTGATCAGGGATCGAACTCGGGCCCCCTGCATTGGGAGCGTGGAGTCTTAACCCCTGGACCACCAGGGAAGTCCCAATGTTAAGGTATCCTAAAGTCAAAGTTCTTTTAATTATATGGTTAACTATTTTCTTGTTAACTCTTTGCTTGAGATAGTTGAACCTCAATTTCCTTCTAAGGCCCTAAGTGTACAGTGATAATCAAAACGGATACAGTCCCTGTCTTATAGAGCCTGGGACTGAGTGGATAATAAAAGCTGACATTCTTTATACAGGCCCAGTACTGTGCTAAGTGCATCATATACACTATTTCATTTAGTCACATAATCCTACCAGATTGTTACTATTTTGATTTTACAGATAGGAGATCTGAAGCTTACAGAGATTAGGTGACTTGCCCAAGGTACTTAAGAGGTGGAATCAGGATTTGATTCTAGAACTGTCGAATACCACAGGCTGGATTATTGGAGTTGTGTATTAAGTCTTAGAGTCAGGTAGTGTAAGTCCTTTACCTTTTTTTTTTCCAAAGTTGTTCTGGTTATTTTAAGTCCTTTGCATTTCCATATGAATTTTATTTTTTTATTTTTATTTTTTAATAAATTTATTTATTTTATTTATTTATTTTTGGCTGCGTTGGGTCTTCGTCGCTGTGCGTGGGCTTTCTCTAGTTGCAGCGAGCGGGGGCTACTCTTCATTGCTGTGCGCGGGCTTCTCATTGTGGTGGCTTGTCTTGCTGCGGAGCACGGGCTCTAGGCGCATGGGCTTCAGCAGTTGCAGCACGCGGGCTCAGTAGTTGTGGCTCACGAGCTCTAGAGCGCAGGCTCAGTAGTTGTGGCGCACGGGCTTAGTTGCTCTGCCGCATGTGGGATCTTCCCAGACCAGGGCTCGAACCCGTGTCCCCTGCATTGGCAGGCAGATTCTCAACCACTGCGCCACCAGGGAAGCACCTCCATATGAATTTTAGAATCAGCTTGGGGAGAATTGATATCCCAGCATTAAATTTGGTCAGTTACTTAGAAGTACTTTGATCCTTTGGACCTACTTTTAGTGTATGGTTAATTATTCCCCATTACTGAAGCATACCATTCTTGGTGCTCTTACTGATGCTGTTTTAATTATGAGGTTTTTTTCCAAGGCCAGCTCTTGGGAACAGGCATTTTTATTGGCCCTTACGAACTGGTCACCCTTCCTTCTAATTCTTTCACATGGTTCTTTCCCCAGCCACACGCATGCACTGATCACCAATCAACTGAATATTCAAGACAGTCTCTCTGTAGATCCCTGGCGTTCTCCCTGTGCATCCCTCTCCTTTCTGGTTCTCTGCCCTATGAACTCTAACAGCCTGGTTTCTCCAGACTCCCACGTCTGTCTCTTCAACTCAGGTAGGCCTCTGGGTTCTGCCTACGTTCTCCCTTCCTGTGCTGAGGCTTGGAAATTTTCTCCAGACAGTAAGCTGGGACAACTGGGAGAACTAGAGGGCTCCCTTCACTTGTTTTCCATCTCTCAGGGTTCATTGTCTTTTGTTGCTTGATGTCCATTGTCTTAAGTTCCATTGTTTCCTTCCTTCCCACTAGAGATGATAGTCTCTTTAGCCAAGTGTAAACAAAAGTGATATGTGTAAGTTCTCGTTCATGCTCTTAACCAAACGTTGCTTGTCCCCTAATTCCTCTTTCCCCTTCCCACATGCTGTAATATGAGAGGACGGTGGCACAGCTGGGTAGAAGGACCCCAGGCTTCTCAGAATCTCATGGATCAGTGCCACTCTGACCCCCTCACCACCTTGATCTTCATGTGAGATAGAAAGAAATGTTATAACCTGTTTAAGCCATTACTATTTTGGTCTTTGCTAAAGCAACTAATATACTAACCAATACAGCCAAGGAAAGTAAATAACTTCCCACGTTCATACACATAGGAAGTCATGGAGTCAATTTATAAACCCAAATTTGTCTATGACCATAATCATTGTCCAGTGTTTCCCAAATTTTGGTCATTTACGTGCCTTTTTCACAATTTTTCCCATCCACTTACTATTTGCATTATTGTTTACTTAATATTTTCCTTAAAGAGATGCTTTTAAAAGAAACTGAGTGCTATCTTAAGCAATAATAGCCATTAAATTAAAGGTCTGATATGCTCTTTATATATTTTTCTAGTATACATTAAAATAAATACATACCTATTAATGTAAAAAATGTCCACAGACTGTCCAAAATCATCTTGGGTACCACCTGTGGTATTCATGATAAACAATGAGAAATACACTGTATTTTGATTTTACCACTCAATCACTTTAAACAATGAGTAGATAGATCACAGTGAGTAGAAAGATCAGCCTCATCTGGGGGTCTTTATTACACTACACACTTCCCTCACTCTATCCCCCAAATTTGAGTTTCCAGGATAGTTGTTAACCAATTTCCTCTGCTACTTGCAATTATAATGAACAGACCTATGACTTTTCAAGTTTCACTATTGGGTGTAGGCTCCTTGGAGCAGCATTCCAATCTCAGTGGACTGCTAAGCCCATATATCTGCCTGGCTTAGAAAGGAGGTAGTCACATGCAGTCTAAAGTGTCATAGAAATCTAATATTATATTTGTTTCTACTTTAGAAAAATAAAATGATAACATAGAAGGAAATCATGTTAGTTGCACATCAGTTGCTTTTCCACCAAAAAAAAAAAAAAATCACTGGTTACTATGAATTTGACTCTGCTACTTACTAGCTACATGACCTTTCCCATGCAAGGTGTCCTCTTTGGGTTTCATTTTACTGAAGTGCAAAATGAAGAGTTTGAAAGTATGCAAAACAATAATAAGAAGAAGAACTTCATAGTAAAGAATGTGCCAGTCATGAATTGGCATTTCAGAAAAGAGTAAATATAAATGGACAACAAACATTTGGAAGATGTTCAACCTTATTAGTAATCAGGGACATGCAAATTAAAGCAAAGTGATATATCATTTTATTCTCATTAGTTGGACAAAAATTAAGAAGTCCAACAAAATTAAATGAGAGTGATGATTTAGAGCAACAAGAAAGTTTGAACATTATATTGGATTACAATTTAGTATTATCAAGTAAAATTGACAACATGCATGCCTTAGAACCCATCAATTTTACTTCTAGGTATATACTCCTGAGAATCTCTTGGTCAGATAGGCCAGGGAATACATAGAATGTTTATAGCAGTGTTGTTCATAATAGCAAAAAACTGAAAACAAAACACTGGAAACGACCCAAATGTCCATCAACTGGAGAATGGATAAATAGTGATATAGTCATACAACAATGAAAAACCTGGAGAAGAGATATGTACAGACAACAGAAATTTGCAAGTCTTCAGAATGTACATGGTAATTAAAACTTTCAGCCTGAATAAAATCATACATAAAGCCCTATAGAATGAAAAGAGAAATGGGTGGAGAATGGCAGAGGAAAAGGGATCAACAAATTCTCTTTTCAAAAGGCAGAGGAAACAAAGGCATAGAAAACCTTTGTTTTAATTCTCATCTAATACCAACTTCCTTTTCCCATTATAGATTGAATGCTATTTTCTGTGTCTTCCATATAGTTTCTTTTGTTAGAAACTCTTTTTTTATTGTGCAAAATTATTTTGTAATATAAATAATTATCCTTTTTTTAAAAAACATATACATATATATATATTTTGGCCCAGCAGCACAGCTTGTGGAATCTTAGTTTCCCCACCAGGGATTGAACCCGGGGCCCCTGCAGTGGAAGCATGGAGTTCTAACCACTGGACCGCCAGGGAATTCTCTCTCTCTTTTTTTAAATCTTTAGAATATACTGGGTTTCTGAACTTAAGGCACATCAGTTTGGAATCATTTGAGTTACTCTATGTATTTCACTTACTTTGCTAGAATACAGTAAATTAAATTTTAGAGGCCTCTTGGAAACAGAGGTTATGCTTTTTTACCCAGTAGTAACTTGAATATAGACTCTGGATTCTGATTTATCCTCTCTTTTATTTTTAATAATGTGGTAACATGCACATTACTTTTTTTTGGCTGCGTTTGGTCTTCATTGCTGTGCACAGACTTTCTCTAGTTGCAGTGAGTAGGGGCTGCTCTTTGTTGCAGAGTGCAGGCTTCTCATGGTGGTGCCTTCTTTGGTTGTGGAGCACGGGCTCTAGGTGCGTGGGCTTCAGTAGTTGTGGTGCGTGGGCTCAGGAGTTGTGGTGCATGGGCTCAGTAGTTGTGGTGCACGGGCTTATCTTCCTGGACCAGGGATCGAACCCGTGTCCCCTGCACTGGCAGGCAGATTCTTAACCACTCTGCCACCAGCGAAGTCCCTGATTTACCCTCTTTATGGCATCTTTTCTTTATAGATGCTAAAAAAAATTCTTTGTTGAATTATTTGCTCAAACAGTCAAAGAGCAATAAGGAAATTACTTGAGAAAATTAAATTTTATTGACACCAAGGATACTTAGGCCACATCACCAAAAAAAATTTATGGCAATATCAGTAGTGCCTTTTAAATTAAATGACAAATTGGAAGTGTTTAACAACATATGGTCCCTTTTTCTTGACATATATGATTAAGAATATATCTTTTTATCAAAATGTAAAATACCATCTGGCAGAAGTAACAATTATTCTATTGGCTTTATACATTAAATTAAATCACTGTACTTTAAAAAGTAAATATTTTCCTATTTTTCTTTTTTCTTGTACTAGATCTATATTTATAATATTCAAAAACTGCATAATTCAAAAACTATAAGTAGATATAACAATTAAAACTGATTTTGAATTTTGAACAGAAAACACTGTTTCTTAAATTTTTTCCAAACATTTCTTAAAAATTCAAATGGCAATAGCTCTTTTCTAATATTCATAATTGTAAAGTTAGGCTATCTGAAAACCTACTGTTACAATTTCTTGTTAGACACATAGTTAGACATTGTATGAAAGGAGTTATATGTATATGCATGGATTGCTCTTTACAAAAAGGAAGGAATTTTTATAATAAGGTTGATGCATTTTGAACAGGTATGTATTAATGCTAATAGCCAGAGTTATTCATTCAGTTGACGAACCTGTCAGGTTCAGAAGATACCAAATGAACAGGAAAGTTTCACTCTGACACATGTATATTATGTATTTAATAAGGTAACTTTTTGGCAACTTATGATTTTAGGAAACATATCAAACAATTCACAATTCTGTGCATATAGTGTTCTCCAAAGCTACATTGGGACTAACCCAAACAATGAATGTTTTAAGTATTAGATGTAATATTCATATCAGATATGTGGCCTGAATTCTATAAATTTTGTTGTTTATTTGTTTAACTTTAAAGAATTGATTATTTCAAGAGGGATTGTAGGGGCTTCCCTGGTCGCGCAGTGGTTGAGAATCTGCCTGCCAATGCAGGGGACACGGGTTCGAGCCCTGGTCTGGGAGGATCCCACATGCCCGGATCAACTGGGCCCGTGAGCCACAATTACTGAGCCTGCGCGTCTGGAGCCTGTGCTCCGCAACTAGAGAGGCCGCGATAGTGAGAGGCCCGCGCACCGCAATGAAGAGTGGCCCCCGCTTGCCACAACTAGAGAAAGCCCTTGCACAGAAACGAAGACCCAACACAGCCATTAATAAATAAATAAATAAATAAATAAATAAATAAATAAAAGCTTTATTTAAAAAAAAAAAAGACGGATTGTATATGCATTTTAAATGTTTCTGATCCTTTCGAGTATTCTTAGCAAGCAAAGTACTTGAACAAATATTACTCCAATATTCAACAACAATTTTTAGTACCTACTATGGCTGGGCCATATCCACTGCTTATTTCTTTTGTTATATATTTTTTGATTATTTTCTTAGTGGTTGCTCTGGGGTTTACAATTACCAATGTAGAACAATGTAGCTTGGATTAATACCAATTTAATTTCAATAGTATACAAAAACTTTGCTACTATATAGCTTCATTCCCTCCCCCTCCTTTGTGCTACAAATTAGATCTGTATACATAATATGTCTATCAACACAGATTTATAATTATTGCTTTATGCAGCTGTATTTTAAGTCAAATAGGAGAAAAAAGAATTATAAACAAAAAATATATTTATACTGTCTTTTATAATTACTTATATAGTTACCTTTACACGTTTCCTTTATTCCTTCACGTGGATTTGAGTTATTGTCTAGTTTCTTTTCATTTCAGCCTGAAGGACTCCCTTTAGAATTTCTTGTATGGCAAGTTTCCTAGTGACAAATTCTCTTTATTTTTGTTTATGCGTACATTTTGGAATGTACTAATTTCTCCTTCATTTCTGAAGGATAGCTTTCCTAGATATAGAATTCTTGGTTGACAGTCTTTTTCTTTCAGCATTTTGAATATGTCATCCTACTGCTTTCTGCTTCCATAGCTTTGGTTGTAAATCTTATTTAGGATTATGTGATGAGTAGCTTCTCTCTTGACACTTTCAAGATTCTCTTCTTGACTTTGGCTTTCAACAGGTTAATTATAATGTGTCCAGGTGTGTATTTCTTTGAGTTTATCCCACTTGGAATTTATTAAGCTTCTTAGATGTGTGGATTAATGTTTATCATCAAATTTGGGAAGTTTTTGACCATTATTCGTTCAAATATTATTTCTTTTCTAGGACTCCAGTTAAACATGGTATGCTTGATTGTGTCCGACAGCCCTCTGGGGCTCTGTTCATGCATCTTTATTCTTTTTCTTTTTTTCTGTTACCCAGACTGGATAATCTCAAGTGACATATATTCAAATTTGCTGGTTCTTTCTTCTGTTAGCTCAAATCTGCTGTTGAGCCCTTCTTTTTTTTTTTTGAGAGTTATGTTTTATTTGGCAGGAATTTTTAGGCCTTCAAGCCCAGGAGGCAGCATCTCAAGTAACCCTGAGAGAACTGCTCTGAGGAGGCGAGGAGGGAGCTAGGATATATAGGAGTTTTGGAACAAAGGGCAGGTAGTTGGAACATCAAAAGATTACTGTTAATTAAAGAAAACCAGGTATCCCAAGTTAAGGAATTTAGCACTTTTCTATGTATGGGAAGATGCAAGAGTCTAGGCTCACTGAAATCATTCCTTTGATATGTACCTCAGTTATCTGGGGTCAGTATCCGGTGTTTTCACATCCTCAGTTTCCTCAAGGTGCTGAGCCCTTCTTATTTTTCACTTCAGTTGTTATACTTTTCAACTCCAGAATTTTTGTTTCTTTTTTTAAAAACAATTTCTTTATTAATGTTATTTATTTGGTGAAACATTCTCATCATACTTTCCTTTAGTTCTTTAGACATGGTTTCCTTTAGCTTTGTGAACATATTTAAAATATCTTAAAGTCTTTATGTAATATGTGCTTCCTCAGAAATATTTTCTATTGATTGCTTTTTCTCCTGTGTACAGGCCATACATTCTTATTTCTTTGCATGTATCATCCTTTTAAACTTTTTTATTTTGAAAACTGGACATTTTGAATAATACAGTGTGGCCACTCTGGAAATCATATTCTACCCTCTCCCCAGGGTTTTTGCTGTTTTTATTTGTTGTATTTATTGTTGATTTAGTGACTTTTCTGAATTCATTCCTTAAAGTCTGTATTCTTTGTTGTGCATAACCACTGATGTCTTTGCTCAGTTAGCTTAGTGGTCATCTGATGACTGGACAGGGATTTCCTTAAATGTCTTCAACCAATACGTTTCCTAGTCTTTGTGGAGGGGCTTAGTATGTGTGTTGGGGCGTGACTTCAACAATCAGCCAGGGAGTTTACAACTCTATTTTTGTATCCATTTCTTGCTTGTGTAGAGCCTCAAGGTTAGCCAGAGGTGAGAGCTTAGAGCCTTCTCAGGTCTTTCCTGAGCATTCACACAGCCCTAGGCATTCACACAATCCTAAGCATGCATATTACTTGGATTCCCTGAAAGATGTCAGAGTTTTTCAAAGTCCCTATGGACATCACATTCCCCAGCTAAATACTTTAGTATGGCTGGAGCAAGGGTGCTTCAAACAAAGATGAGAGATTTTTGACCTCTGTATTGGATGAAGAGCCACTGGTGAAATTTTAAGCAAAGAAGGAGCACGACTGTATTTGTATAGCAGAAGGAACCTTTGCCAGTGAAGTGGAGAATGAATTATGGGTGGACAGACTGGAGGCAGAGAGATCAAGGAGATTAATGCAGTATTCTAGGAAAAGAGTAATGAAGGCTTGAGTTAAGGTTGTAGTAGAGAGAAAGGAGAAAGAGGAGTGGTGGATTGGAAAAGCTATTTACAGATTAGACCCTTCGTGATTTCCAGGGTGTTTCATTGGGAGGCCAGTGCGAACAGGTAAATCAGAGGTAAGGTCTGTCTATTCTCAGATCTGATTAGGGAAACTAAATGGAGGATGGGGTCATCTACCAAAAAAAAAAAAAAAGGGAGGAGGCACAGGTTTGAGGGAAAACATAAAGACGTGGATCCAAATATAATTAACATTACCTGTGATTGAAAAAATTTACGTATTTTTTAGATAAAGATCTTTGAGTGGGAAATTCTGTGTAATTGTGCCACTCAAACAGTTTTGGATTCAGATGCCACAATCCTTCCTTTCCCTCCATCCAGTAGATTCATCACCATTCTTGATTTAGGAATGCTTTAAAGATGCTAGTCATTTAGAACATATCTGAAAAAGTGAGAGGGACTTGGTAAACGTGCTGCCCTAAACAGAAATGTGATATAAACTTGTCAATAGTTATTTCTTGGGCGGTTTTGCTCTCTGAAAACCTAGCAGAGCAGATAATGGGTGAAACGCTATTGGTGATGATAATTACCTGGAGAAACGTGAGTATATGATTTTTTAAACCTTGTAAATTAAATTGGGCTTAAAATAGATAGTTTTACCGTTAGGGAAATGTTTGTTTTCCTTGAAATTCAACCTTTGCAAATTGGTAAAGACAAGAGGGTGGGTAGACTGCACTATGGAAAAGAACATCCGACCGATTTCCGCTCTTTTCACACCTCTCCCTTTTCTCTCTTGCTTTTCAGATGACCAAATTAATCTTAGTCCAAGTGAACCTTTTAGTTTTGAAGTAGGGCCGCGGTGAACCCCAAAACGAAGAAAGGGGTTCCGGCCTTCGCATTCCTGCAGTTCCATCTCGGCGCCAGCCGGGCGCGCAGAACTGGGGAGGGAGAGGTGCGGGCAGGAAAGGGAGGATGTCGGAAGGGTGGGAGCGGCCCTAGCGCTAACTTCCGCCCCGCCCTCCAAGCCGGGACGCCTGAAGCAGGGGGCCCGCGTAGTCTGTCCCGGGCGCTCCTCCTGGGACGCCCGCTCAACTCCCGAGTCGTCTTCAATTGGCCGTCGGGGAAACGGAAGCCGAAGCGGAGCAGTGAACCCGGAAGTGCTTCGCGGCGGAGGCCTGGGCGACTCTTTTGAATGGAATCGGGCTGATTCATCGCCGGTTCGCGGAGCCAGAGCCCGGCCGAGTCGGAGCTGCTGCTGTCGCTCTCGCCGCCGCCGCTGCGTCACCGCTGCTGGAAGACAAGGGTCCAGACCGCGGCCTCCTGCTCCGCCCGCCTTCAGGTAAGACGGGGAACGCAGGCCCCAGCGGTCTGCGGAGGCAGCCGCGCTAGGCCGCTGCCAGCGCCGTGCTTTCCTGAGTCACGTTGCTCAGCCGAGTTTCCACTGGGGCCCCGGGCGGTGAGGGTGGAGTCCAGGTTCCTTCGTCCTCCACGCTGTCTACCCGGGTCTCTGACTAAGTTAGGTCTGGATGTGGTCTCCTTCCTCCAAGCGTTTCTGCTCCGCTGAATTCACCACATCTTGGGAGCCTCTCCTCTCTATTCAGAGAGGACCCTTGGTTTTGGCTTCTGTTTGTCTGTGTTCTGTTGAAACTTACCCCTGTGTTGAAAAACTTCCCGCCAGACAGGAAACAAGGGCGAGAGAATAAAATTAACTTTCCCGTTGAATGCATGTTTGCTTTATCACTTGTGCTAACCTTAGGCCTTGACCTCTTTTCTCATGGTGTTAGGTTTTCAACTGCTTTCAGAAACAAACAAAACCCCAGAGGTGCACTGGTTTTTAACCTTGAAACTCTTTAAAACGAAGTATGGTTATTCCTGCTCTGCCTTTTAACTTTCAGTTTGTCCCACTTGAGTAGTCGCTGATGAATTGATTACATTTCCTGTTTTCAATAAAGTAGAAATCTGCTACTGTGTGTTACATCTTGGAACTTAATTTTCCTGGGGTCACTGCATTGTGTCAGGCAAAAGAAGAAAAATGTAAATTTCTCGAAGGAGTTTGAATATAAACCTAGTGACCTAAGGAAAAATTCTTGAAATTAAAATGGTATCCAAAAGTTGGGAAAGGCAAGGAAGAGGCTTTAAAAATTAGCAAGAAATGTACTTCTGTAGTGAAAATCATTTTTTTTCATTGCTCACAAAAGTATTTAGTGCTGCTGATTTAATGTTTGTGAGTAAGCAAGAAGACAGCCACTGATAATGTTGAAATAAAAAAGAACTGAATACAGTTATAGTGGAGATGATTAATATAATTAATGGTGGCCTTCTAGTCTTGTCCTATAAAGCTAGCAAGTGGCTCATTTAAAGTTTAAATTATGTTTCTTTTAAACATATAAATTTAAATGGGTTATTGTGCATTTGAAGAGATTAAGGTACGCGGTGGCTCAGAATTAACTACAAGATGTGTTTAGTGAAGTGGTATTTAGTGAGAAGGCTGAATATTGTCTAGAATTTGTCCCAGGACAGAATTGCATCTGGCCAACAGAAGAAAGTTTTGAAGTCGTGATCTTTCAATGAAGCCTCACCTGTTGACTTTGGGAGATTTTTTTTTTTTTTTCCCCAAGGGGCTTGATAAATATTATATCGCTGTTCTAATTGAAAAGCTGGATTTTTAACCTGTTTGACATGGGTTTATTCCATTTTTATACTTGTCTGTAACCCTTGTGTTTAATATCTAATTTCAGAACCCATCTTTGAAAACAATAACAAGGAGCAATTGTGCTTCTATTTAACTGTTTTAAATGTTATAGCAATGTTTGTTTCATAAGTCATTGTCCCCCTGTGAAAGCCTTACCTGAATACTTGTGATTTAGTACTCATGAACTTGTCATATACCCAGTTTGTTGCACTCATTTGACACTCATATTCCGTTTTATGATATTTTGGTGTCCCCATCTGTGAAGTGAGAATTGGATTAAATAATCTTTCCTGGCTCTAAGATAATAACAATGACAACAGTTACTGAGTACCTATGAATGTTTCAGGCACTATATTAGGTGCTTTGCATTTTTTTCTTACAACAGACTTGCAAGGAAGATATTATTCTCATTTTATAGATGAAGTCTAGAGGCTAAAAGAAGGTAACTTGTTCACATCATATAGAGGGTAGGTGATGAAGCCAGGATTCAAATCTAGGTCTGATTGCCTCCAGAGCCTTTCCGGCTCAATACTAATATTCTTTCACTCTATGTTTTTTCTATGGGTTTATATCGTGCCTCCCCAGGTAGATTGTAAATTCTTTCAGTGGAAGTCACTAAATTCCTTTGTGGCTCTGTTTCCGTATCACCTTATAAACAAGGTAGTATGTAATAAATATTTTGCTTCAGTGCAGTAATTAGGAGATAGCACAAGAAGATATTCATGATAATTCCATCCTCACTATTCTAAATGGGGGGAATCTTACTTTCAAAACCTTATTTGTATAATTAAGTTTAACGTTGACTCTTTCTATTTTTTCCACTGAAGAAAGCCCTTAAGAAAGTGAGAGAAAGAAGTTCCTAATTACTTTCCACAAATCAGACAGTAGAGGAATTAGAAATACAGTGAGATCACAAATACGGAGTAGTTAAAGGATTTAGCATCAATCTGAGAAGTAATAGTATATAACTGCAGCATGGGTTGAGGAGTAAAAAATGAAAAATGAGCTAGGAAACAGTAGAAAAACCTCAACAGATCAGGGCTTCATGATTTTGTTAGCTCAGTTGTGAGATGAAGAAGTGGAAAATCATCAGGCTTTTGAAAGTACTGATACTTATTTTGCACTTTTTTTTTACCAATTAGGATTCTAAACATTATGTGTGACATATTAGGCACAAACACTTTATTCATATTATCTCATAATGTTTTAGTTAATCAGATCATGAATAAGCTGTTGAGTCCTCTGCTTTTTGATAGGTGTAAAAACTTGGTTTAGATCCATAGACCTTTTGCATTGCTTTTATTTCTAAGCACTGGAAGTATTCTTTTATGTTCTAGTGTAACACTTTTAATTTTATGAACCCCTTTGCGAAGTTCTGCAAAATGCAAGTCCCTCTTCTCCAGTGTGATTCATTTAGTACTGTGAAACATGCCGTGTTTTGAAATTCACTAAATGGCAAACTCTATGGGAAGAAGAACCCATGCTGGATGAACTGTAGCTATGCTCAGGATGGTGGTGCTGATGACAGCAGCTAGCATTCATTGTTTACTTGCTATGTGCCAAGCATTGGTTAAATGTTGTTTATGTTCATTATCTTATTTAATTATCTAAACATCTCTATGAGGTGGATACTATCATTATCCCTATTTTGCAGATGAGGAAACTGAGCCTGAGAGAGGAAACTGACCCAAGGATACAGAGCTAAAACGTGTTAGAGCCAGTATTTGAACCCTGGCACTTAGATTGCAGACTCATAGCTCTTAACCTCATATACCAAGAAAAACAGTCATCACCATTTACCATCTGGGTCCAGTAGACCTTTTAAAATTTCTTACACCTTTAAGTCATTTGAAGGTATATGTACCTGAAATGGACAACACTGTTGGAATGTAATTAACTGCTCATCATCCATCATGCATGAACCTGGAACATATCCATCTTATAAAGATCAGTTCCACATTTTAAATATGTCTCTACTCTAATAGGCCCCAGCTTATCTTTTCTTTTGGTTCTACTTGCACTCGCAATACTTTGTATGTGTGTATGTGTGTTAAAATATGCATATCATAAAATTTACCATTTTAGCCATTTTTAGGCATACAGTTCAGTGTCATTAAGTACATTCACATTGTTGTGCAATCATCACCACCATCCATCTCCAGACCTTTTTCATCTTCCCTGATGCAATACTTTTTAAAACAAGCTTATAATTTTGTTGAAGTGGAGATGTCCATCATCTTTGCTTATGAAACATTTTTATTTTTAGATTTATAAACACCAATTAGAGTTAATCCAATTATTTTTTAAAATTTCTACATTCTTTCCTTTTACTCACCTTTGTGTACACTTCAGCATTTGTCCACTTATCAACTGTATCAACATCATAAAAGATAACAGAATATGTCATCTCTTTAGCAAAACAGGTTCTTGTTGTAAAATAGTGTATAATGAAGTCCTTGTTGAATACTAACTGGATGAGAATGTCATATTTCCTTTCTGGTCTTAGAAATATATTGTTCAACTCATTGCTCCTTTAAAAAGTAATTTTTCGAGGTAAAATTCACATAACACAAAATTAACCATTTTAAAGTGAACAGTTCAATACCATTTAGTACATTCATAATGTTGTGCAACTACCTCCTTTATGTAGTTCCAAAACATTTTCCATTCTTCTAAAGTAAAATCCCTTATCCATTAAGCAGTTTCTCCATTTTATTCCCTCCCTCAGCCCCTGGCAATCACCAACCTGCATTTTGTCTCTATGGATTTATATATTTTGGATATTTCATGTAAACGGAATCATTCAATATGTGACCTTTTGTGCATGGCTTCTTTCACATAGCATAATGTTTTGACGTTCATCCATGTTGTAACAATTACCAGTATTTCATTCCTTTTTATAGTTGAATAGTATTCCATATGTTCCATTGTATGTATATATAGAATTTGTTTATCCTTACCCCCTTTGATGGACATTTGGGCTGTTTCCACCTTTTGGCTGTTGTGAATAGTGATGCTATAAATATGCATGTACATGTTCTTGTTTTGAATACCTGTTTCAGTTCTTTTGGATATATACCTAGGAGTAGAATTTCTGGGTCATGTGGTAATTCTGTGTTGAGCTTTTTGAAGAGCTCTCAAACTGTTTCCAACAGTCATTAATTTTTAAGTTCGAGAAAATTGATATAGGATATTGTCAGTGGTCTGAGATTTTGTTTATATTAGTGGTTCTGAACTGGGATGATTTTTCCCTTCTAGGGGACATTTGGCAATGTCTGGAGACATTTTTTTAAAATTGAAGTGTAGTTGATTTACAACATTGTGTTAGTTTCAGGTGTACAGCAAAGTGATTCAGTTATATAAATATATATTTTTCAGATTATTTTCCATTATAGGTTATTACAAGATATTGAATATTGTTCCCTGTGTTATACAGCAAATCCTTATTGCTTATCTATTTTATGTATAGTAGTTTATACTGTTAATCCCATACTCCTATTTTATCCCTCCCCCACCCCCTTTCCCCTTTGGTAACCATGTTTGTTTTCTATGTGAGTCTGTTTCTGTTTTGTACATAGATTTATTTGTATTATTTTTTAGATTCCACATATAAGTGATATTATATAATTTTTATCTTTCTCTGTCTGACTCACTTCATTTAGTATGATAATCTCTGGGTCCATCTATGTTGCTGCAAATGGTAATGTTTCATTCTTTTTTATAGCTGAGTGATATTCCATTGTGTATATGTACCACATGTTCTTGAACCAGTCATCTGTTGATGGACACTTGGGTTGCTTCCATGTCTTGGGTATTGTAAATAGTGCTGCTATGAACATTGTGGTACATGTATCTTTTCTAATTAAGCGTTTTCATCTTTTCCGGATATATGCCCAGGAGCGGGATTGCTGGATTATATGGTAGCTTTATTTTTAGTTTTTTAAGAAACCTCCATATTGTTTTCCATAACAGCTCTACCAGTTTACATTCCCACCAACAGGGTAGGAGGGTTCCCTCTTTGGAGACAGTTTTGATTATCACGGCTGGTGGCATGCAGTGCGTAGAGGCCAGGGATGCTGCTAAACATCCTATAATGCCCAAGACAGCCCCCTACAATAAAAAATTATTTGGTTCTGAATGTCAGTAGCGCCAAAGAAACCTTGGCTTATGTCAGGTTTGTTATCATTAGAGTGCTGTTACTTGTTTCTTTACATTCACCTTGTGATTCTCTAATAATTGCGAAACATTTTTTCTCTGTCAGTTTTCTCTTTGCCGTTATGGGAGGAAAATGAAGAATTCTGAATTCTCAACTGTGTTCAATGAAAGCTAAAAAAAAGACTGCAAAGATGATGTCTCCAGTCTTTTATATCTTTTTGAAAGATGAAGCAGTGCTTTGGGCAGCACAATAAAAACTGAAGGATGATGCAATGGCTATAATTTATTTCACTCTTGCATCATTTGGGATGATTGTTACCATTCTTCCATTTTCTTATTATTTTAGTCTTTTTTGGCATAGTTGGGAATAACTGATTAAGACATGACGAAGTAATTCCTAGGATAATGAAATAACAAACCTTAAAGATATAGGAAAATTAACCACTAAGATTCCACAGTATGTTATAGATTTCTAATAATGTGCAATGAACCTATATGGTAATTGCTCAATAGAATGAATTTTGTTCTATTTAAAAAATGAATAAATCTTCTTTGTTCTTTAAAACACCTCTAGAAAGACTGAAAGTCATGAAATGTCAATCTTTACATATAATTAGAACAGAAAAGAAACTTTAGAAACAAAATTTGGATAGGGGTAATCACTATGCTCTATAGCTCCCTTGGATGGTATTTCATTCTGTACTCTCAGGAAATGGTAATTAAAAATCAATTTTGATTTCTATTTTGTTTTTAGGAATTTTGCTTCTTTTAAAGCTCTTCGTGTATTTCCCTCCTTAGTTCTCAAAATAATTGTATCTTATTTTATTTACTTTTTTTTAGGAGAGAAAAAAAATAAAAATAAAAACTTGGGAAAAACTATACCTGCCAGTATTAGCAAGAGCTTGAGTTAAGAAGAAATTTGTCAAACTCAACAAATTGAAGCCTAACACCACAAGAGTTGTAGTTACTGACCAGGTGAGCATTAAGAATATATTTTACTTTTATCTATCCTTACAGGATATGTCATAAAGATGTTATGAAAATGTATCAGTTTTAGCACACATCAAAAGCCCAGATTGAGGGGCTCATGAAAGTCATTTAGATAACTAGCATTTTTGTCCTTGTCTGCTTTCTAGAAACTTTTTTTAAAGTAGTATGATTTAGAACATTTATCGATGTATTTCATTCAAAATGTTAGTATTTTTATTGAACCTTATTATCTTAAAATATTTAGTTTGTTAAATTTTTTCCTGTTTGCTGAGACATCTAATTTTGTTAAAAACACAGATTTGACCTGCCAGATTTTCTTTCCCTCTGCTCCTCACATTGCTCATGTATATTCACAGCATCTGGAGTCTGTGTAAAGTTATCAGAAACAACACAGGGGGACTAGATAAACTGAACACAGCTGGGAATTGACTTTGGCCTGGAATATATAGAATGTCTAAAGTTTTTTTTTTCCCATTTGTTCTTTACGTTTGTAAGCTTGAACTAGGCCAAAAGAATTTTTTTGAAGGGGGTAATATATTGTAGAGGAATAAACGTATTTTATATTTTAAAATACACAGGGTTTTGTTTTGTTTTCAGTCTACAGCCTTTAAAAAGTGGCATGTATCGAATGCCATATTTGAGTTGAGGAATTTTAATAAGAATTTGATGGAGATTTTATTTGTAAATGTTGCTATTAGGAGGGTGAGTTAAGGTTATAAAGTGGAAATTTTGTTTGGACTATCCAGTTTTCTTATGTGCCTTTTCATTTTTTAAAATGAGTTTATCTGTTGTCAGTCTCACAAACTTGTGGAGTGAAACAAGCCAGACAACATATATTATTTTGTTACATAAAATTCAAGAGCAACAGAAGTGATCTGTGCTGTTGGAAGTTGGAATTCTACCTTTGCAGGGTGGTAGAGACTAGGAAGGGGATACGAGAGGTTCTTAGGTGCAGACAAGGTTCTCTTTCTTCATCTTGGTGGTGGTTATGGTGGTGTGTTCACTTTGTACAGGTTCCATGGCTGTATCATTTGTGCACTTTTCTAAATATGGACTTGAATGAAGTTTGCTGTACCAACAGTGTTAAATATTCACAGGATTAAATTGTTTGCAGGATTCAACAAATATAATTAGGCAGTAATGTAATGATCATAAGTACATTATTGAAAAGTTTGTATAGCTGGTCTAACTAGTAAAACAACGTGGACAAATGACTAAAGTAATCTGTTAGCATTTAATTTAGAATATAATTTGTGGTAATACCATTTTCTAAAGCATACACCTAGGAAGAAGAGGAATTTTAAGGCATAGTAGCAATTTTTAAGTAGAAAAAAATGCTTCATTGTCATGTTTAAAGTATTTAAGTTGTACTAATATTAATTTTTATAATTTGATTACTCCTTTTTGTGTATTTGTGGCCATACTAGTACCCTTGTTGTTTTTTCCTTTGATTTCTTCTGTGAATTTTTCAAGCTTATAAGAATATCTTCTGTAGTTATTCCAGACATAAAAAACAAATCAGATTGATATTTCAAAGTTAATTCTCTTTGTACTGATTAACTCTAAAATTGTAATTGAGAACAGCAGCCAAATTTCCTTAGTGAGAAAGGTGTATATCTTTACAGTATCTGAAATAATGCAAACTATCTGTGTGGATTCTAGAACACTATCTTAATGCATTTAATGCAATATTACTTTATATTTCTTTTAGTATAATGAGTTCGTTTTTAAAAAGCCTTTGATGCTAATTCAGAGATCCATAATCTGCTCACAATGTCTTTCACATGTAGTTTTGATGATAACTGACAAGCTGTAAGTTAATTAGCACAGAACTTACTAATGAGGATGTTAAAATTTAATTTAAAAGTGAGGATTTTTATTTGTACACTCTGGACAAATTGAAGGAAATTCAATCATACATATGATAAGCATTTCAGGCACTTTTTCCTCATTCAGGTACTTTATTAGGTAACAATAAGAAAATATAATTAACTTAATGATAGCAAAGTTTTGAAAGTATGCTAAGATTGCTTGTCTTTAAAACTGGGGATAACCCAAAACCAAAGCAGTAAAATAAGGTCTGTTAATTAGCATGGAAGACAGCTTCTTGAATTAATATGTGGTGTTAATTAACAGGAAGTCTGATGTTGTGTTGTAATTACCACCAATATTTTTGACATACTGAGTGACTGAAGGTGAATTATGTAGATAGCAATTGAGTAAACACTTTTGTGCTTAGGAACATTTTTCTTTGTTTCTGTTTTCTAGAAATATGGACAGACTTCTTAGACTTGGAGGAGGTATGCCTGGACTGGGCCAGGTTAGTATATAGACTCTAAGTGTTTCTTTGTGTGTAAACTATAAGCCTTTCACTAGTTATCCAAAGAGAAAGAAATCAGTCCCAAGAAAATCGCCTCACAGATAACCTTATGGTAAGAAGCTTCCCTTACTGCTGGTTACTGTATTCCAACATTAAATAACTTGTGGAGAAAATGTTCTATTTTCTTAATTTAATTTTCTCCTAGGAATAAGAATTTTATCTATTTGCTTTGATTTAAACTTTTGGGATATGAGAGATTATCAAACTTGCCTTTTGGTTAAAAAAAAAAAAAAGACTCAAAGTATCTTACTTCTGGGTTTACAATGTAGACTTTAAAAGTAACACATGAAGAAGTAAACATGGCATACTCTTGGCAAGATCCAGAAAACCCAGAATGTATGTACAATCTTAACACTGATAAATTCCTTCTAGTAATTATGATACATGGATGAATTAATAAGTAATACCTCTCTTTTCTTTAAATTTGGTATATATGGTTTCTTTTACATTCTTATTAAAATTAAGTGAATTTTCAGTTGTTTTAATATTATCATCTGTCTTGTTCCATACTGTTGGGGCAGATGGCCTCCAGATAGATTTCTATCTCAGGATATTCTCTCTGCTTTCAGCTAAAGAAGAAATTTCTGCCTCTTTTGAATTCTACACTGATTATCTTTCCAGTCCTCCATTCACAAAAGAGATGACTGTGTTAGACTTTTATGTAATGTATTTTATGTCCAAATTTGGGGACTATTTTTATAACCCACCTTAAGAACACTTTTAGTTGTCAGCTTTTTCCTATTTCCATATCACTGTCAATGACTTGTCTTCCTTTATTCAAAGTAGTCTAATATTTTGACTATTACAAAATAGTTTTGTTTGAGATTTCATGAAATTTTCAATGTTTTGTAGGTACTTTTACAAGGGTCTATCATGGCTTATGACTAATAAACCTTTTCCTTTTAGAAAGTTGAAATCATCTTGTGATCCTATATTGCATCCTTGCACAGACTTCAGTTATTTTTCGTTTACTTTTGTTAGTTTTTTTTTTTTTTAAGCAGTGAGGTTTATTTATTTATTTATTTATTGGCTGCGTTGGGTCTTCGTTGCTGCACGTGGGCTTTCCCTAGTTGTGGTGAGCGAGGGCTACTCTTCATTGCGGCACGCGGGCTTCTCATTGCGGTGGCTTCTCTTGTTGCAGAGCACGGGCTCTAGGTGTGCGGGCTTCAGTAGTTGTGCCGCGTGGGCTCAGTAGTTGTGGTGCACGGGCTCTAGGGCACGGGCTCAGTAGTTTGGCTCGCAGGCTCGAGAGCGCAGGCTCAGTAGTTGTGGCGCACAGGCTTAGTTGCTCCGCGGCATGTGGGATCTTCCCTAACCAGGGATTGAACCCATGTCCCCTGCATTGGCAGGCGGATTCTTAACCACTGTGCCACCAGGGAAGCCCCTACTTTCGTTAGTTTTGAATATTTCTCATGTTCCTTTACTGTAAGCGTGTTTCTTCATGATTCTTCATTTTTGTAAGATCTGTGTAATACATTCTCTTAAGAGGCCTAAGCCTCTCTGAACTTGACCCTTCTAAAGCTGCTTCCATACATTTGCAAACATTCTAGGTAGCTTCTAGAATTTCCCTAATTCATTCTGAAATTAGCAATAACAATGTGTAGGCATATGAAAGTGTCAGAAGTGAACTGAGGTGGTATGTAGATACTGCACATTTACCTGCAAATTACAGGTAAAGATGTTGCCTTAGTAGAATTCTTAAGGGAAGTTGCATCAAATTTAAATACCAAAATAACTTTTTCCTTAAGTAGTAGATGCAGTAAATTATATATCCATGCCAGAAATCCATGCTGGGAAATTGTTGGACATGAAATAATGGGTTGACTGACCACCGATTGAGTTACATCATATCTCAGTGACCACTGCAAACCTTTGCATTGAGTGGAAAACTAAGTGTTGGTTGAATAACCTGTCCTTGGTTTCGGATAATTTAATCAGCACGTGTCCCCCCCTCAGTTTGTATTCTTATTTGAACTTAAAAATGTGTTGCCTGAGAATCTGATATTTCATGTGTTTCATCTTCCTGATTAGATGACAGACTCTCAAGAGAATGATTTATGGGGTTCTTATTTCTGTGTTACCTCCTTTATCAAATACTGGGTGTTCAATGATTACATTTTTTCTTAAAATTTTATTTTACTCTTGTTCTAAACTAATTTGACAAATGGATACGATGTTACTTCTAAAACATGAAATGTTAAGTGTATTATTTTTTAATAAACAGGAAAAAAGTTAAGTGTATTGTTTATTTTTTAATTTTTTTAAAATTTTTGGCCGCGGCGCATGGCATGCGGGATCTTAGTTCCCCAACCGGGGATTGAACCTGCACCCCTGTGGTGGAAGTGGGGAGTCTTAGCCACTGGACCACCAGGGAAGTCCCGAGTGTATTGTTTATTTTTAATAAAAAGTCAAAGATCTTTGGATTGATAATAGCTACTCTTTCCATTAGATAATGCGTAGCAGCCAATAAAAGTAGAAAGGAGATGGAAGTTGTTTTATCCCTCTAAAAATCAATGGGAAATGTTACTATCTTACCATATAATATAAAAGTGAGAATTTCCTCATAAATAGGGGCAGGTTACTTGCTGTTAACTTTGCAGATGGCTCTTTTAAGACATGGAAATAGTAGCAGAACAGGGTTTTCCATCCATTCTACTGACTCAACTTTCTTTGACTAGAAATGACCTTTCTCTTTTCCATGGCTAATGCTTTGACTTATTCTCTGATCCCATCCTCTCTTGAAACCTTGCTCATCTCCACTGACCCCTTCCTCCGCCTACGAAGATGTTTAAGTGTCCTGTATCCCAAAAACAACAGAACTTCACTGCATTCTGCCATTAAACCTTTTCTTCCATTTATTTCAAGAATTCCTGAAATAATAGCTTATACTCACATATTCTACCTCCTTACCTCCATTGACTCTCATAAGATTATATTCTGGCCTCCTCCTTCATTACTGTACTGGAATTGTTCAAATTGCCAAGTCTATTGGCCTACTTTTAGTTCTTTTTTCACTAGACTTTAATATATCACACTGTTCACAATGTCTTTCTTAAGACTTTTTCTTCCATTAGCTTTATCATGGTACTTTTTCCTAGTTCTTCATTATGGTATGCATACCTATAAAACAACTTAAAGTTTTTCTTAAATATTACATTTTTAAATGTTAATACGTGAACAGTAGCAGGCTAAAATCATTAAATCTGTCCACAATCCCCTACTTCAATCTAACTTATCAGTAGTGAAGCAGAAACAGATGTTTTATTAGAACTATTAAAATTTGTAAACAAATAGCTATTATTTCAAATGTGTGTTTTTATTTACTTTGCTAAAGTGCTTTTGAACTTGAAATTACTGAAAGATGTGAGATGATTGTATTAAAAGTATTTACTGCTGTAATTTGACTGCTCGGTTGTCTTCATAACTATCCCAACTTAGGTCTTGGCAACTAAACTATTTCCAAAAGCAGTCAAGACTAAACCCAACAGATGGGCCTAGCCAAAGTATAGTCTGCAGTATCTAAAAGTTTTCTTTTTTAATAGTTTAATGATAGTTATTTTATTTATTTATATTTTGGCCATGCCACGTGATTTGCGGGATCTTAGTTCCCCAACCAGGGTTCGCACCCGTGTTCCCTGAAGTGGAAGCTTGGAGTCCTGACCAATGGACCGCTAGGGAATTCCATCTAAAAGTTTTTGTTTAAGTCTCTTGGTCCATTTTAGCTTTAGAAAGAGTCAAGATAAGCTTAAAAGTAAATGAAACTTAAGTAAAATGTCAATGACATTTATTATCTCGTCTTGTATTTACATTCTTTAGGCCAGTATTTTGAGTTTTTATGTGTTGGGTGTTATGCTATAGGGAACACCAAGGTAAACAAGAGCATTGTTACTTAATCTAGGGACCTAACATTCTAGTAGACACACAGCAGTTATGTTTCAAGTGCCTGGCACATATTAACTACTTTGAATTAGCCAATACTAGTGCTTATTGTAAATAATGTGATTTGTAGAGGATGTGGTACTTAATTTTTTTCCCAAAAAAGGAAAGTGAGACTGAATTGAGGAAATGATGCTTGAGCTAAATTTTGGAATATAGCCAACACATATTGAGAAAGGCCTGGAGAATAGGTGATGTGAGGGGAAATAATGGGAAAAGAAGATGGTAAGGGAGTTTGGAGTAGATTATAAAAGGTACTGAATGCCATTTTTAGTGATTTTTACTTTTTCCCCAGTAAGTGTTGTACTTTAATGAAGATTTTTTTTAAGCAGAGCTGTGGGATAACTGAATCTGTGTTTTTGAAAAGTAATTCTAGTGGTAGTTTGAAGAATAGGTAGGAGGAAAGAGTTTGAAGGTAAAGTCATCAGTTATATGAAATATTTTTGTCCTTTAACCTTCGAGGTACATAGTAGGGTTATACTTTTCCATCATTTTTGAACTTAGCCTGCTCATGATTTTGCTTTGGCCAATGGAGTGTGAGTTGGAAATTAACAGGTCACTTTTAGGTGGAAGCTTTAAGAATCAGTGTGTGATTTGCCTGCCCTGGTAATCAAGGAAGCATGGAAATGGAATCTCCCTTAACTGAGAGAGAGTGACATACAACCTGCAAGTCAGAAATCCTATGATTTTTGTGTGAAATTCCCTAATTTTTTTAGTCTCTGGTTTTTAAGAAACATGATATAGGCAAAACTAAGCACAAACCAAAAACATATGTGTTGCCTATAAGTTATCAGATTGTACCTTTCTAACACAGACCTCAGTAAATTTCAGATGCAAAAATAAGGGAAAATACTGTATGTGAGTGGTCAGAGAAGGCTTTCTGAAAGTGGTGAGATGTAAGCTACATTTTGAAGGATTATTTCAGGTCGCTAGACTTAAAAAAATAACTTCATGAATTGGATATGATCTATTTTATTTGTTATAACTCCCAAATCCACACAGTATACAGATTTTATATTTATAACCAATAACTATTTTTTTGGTTTCTGTTATGAGTCTTGGAATAGAAATGTTCTTTCAGTTATCTGCCTATCAGATTTTGGTCTAACATTTTATAGAAAGAATTAATTTAACATAGTAATGGGGGAAAATGCCTGGAATAAATGAAGAAATAATAAACTTTCATGAATGATGAGTCTCAGTATCACATGCCAGTTATCTCCAGTTAATCATAAATTCAATGCAGTTCCAATAAAAATATCAACCAGAATTTTCATGGAATTAGGAAACTGATTCTAAAATTCATATAGGAGAAAAAAAATCCAAGAAGAGCAAATAAATTCTTAGAAAGGAAAAAGAAACTGCTCTACCAAATATCAAAATATATTTTAATGCTGTGTGACTCAAGTAGTGTTATATTGGTATAGAAATTAGTCAGATAGATCAGCATAATCAGATAGAAAGTCCAGAAATAGACTCATGCATATATGGGAGCTTGATTTATAATAGAGATGGTATTAAAAATTAGTGGGGAAGGAGAGGCCTGTTCATTAAATGATGCTGAAGCAAGTGGCTTTCTATATGGGGGGAAAACTAATATTAGATTCTTACATTATTCCGTACACAAAAATGTATATCAGATGTATTGAAGACCTACCTGTGAAGACTAAACTTTATAATTTTGGAAGACACACCTATTAGGATGGCTATTATCCAAAAATATGTAGCAAATAAACAACTGTTGGTGAGACTGTAGAGAAATCCTTGTGCATTGCTGGTAGGAATGTAAAATTGTGTGATCTCTGTGGAAAATGCTATGGTGGTTCCTCAAAAAATTAAACAGAATTGCCATATGATCCAGCAATTCATGTCTGGGTATATACCCCAAAGAATTGAAAGTAGGGAGTCAGATATCTGTACAGCCATTTCATAGCAGCATTATTTGCAATAGCCAAAAAGTGGAAGCAACTTGTATTTATTGATGGTTGAGTGGATAAACAAAGTGTGGTGTATTAAAACTGTGGAATATTATTCAGCCTTAAAAAGGAAGGAAGTTCTGACACATGCTATGACATTGATGAACCTTGAAGACATTATGCTGAGTGAAATTAGCCAGTCAGAAAAGGACAAATATTTTATGATTCCACTTAAATGAGTTACTAGAGTAGTCTGATTCATAGAGACAAAAAGTAGAATGGTGGTTGCCAGGAGTTGGGGGTTGTAGTGGAATGGGGAGTTGGTGTTTAATGGTACAGAGTTTCACTTTGGGAAGATGAAAGTTCTGTAGATAGATAGTGCTGATGATTGCACAACAATGTGAATGTACTTAATGCCACAGAATTGTACACTGAAAAATGGTTAAAATGGTAAATTTTATGTTATGTATATTTTACCACAATAAGAAATTCAATTACCATATCTCTGTAATGAGAGTAACAATATCTACTTCAGATGATTCTTATAAGGATTAAATAAACTAACCCGTGACCATGTCAGACACACAGTACATAGCCCCAAAAAATATTTTTTGGAAGAAAATTTCATCCTTTATGACCTCAAAATAGGAAAGCAGAACTCAGAAGAGAAGGTTAGTAATTTGACTACCTCAATACATTACTAACTCTTGCCCTAACAAAGACAATAGAAACAAACTTAAAAGACAAGTAGTAGAGCAAGAGGAGATGTTTGCGACACGTTCATTCACAACACATTTAGTGGAACCATAAATCAGTAACACAAAAAGAACCCAGAGGAAAAAAGATCATGAAATGATAATCTGTAGAACAAGATTTGCCAACAAACATGAAAAGATACTCAACCTCACCGTATATCAGGGAAATGAAAAGTAAAACAAGTATTAGATTAGTTTTTTAAACAAAAGTTTGTTGTTTTAAGTGTTAATGAAGACTTGGAGAAGCAAGAATTCTCATGGAAGCCTTTTTCCTTAGGGTTGGTGTGGGTGTGGCAGTTTGGATTACTGAAAAATTGCAAAGTACTTAAGTGTCTATCTGTGCCAAAATGCATTATGATGGAATATTATGCAGCAGTTAAAATGAACTAGATTCTATATCTCAATATGCATAATAGACCTTACAAACATATTAAGAGAAAATTTCAGGTTGTAGATAATATACATACAATATGAAAGCATTAATGCTAATTTTAAAAACATAGAATAACTTTTTTTTAAGGGCATGTAACTTTAGTAAAAGTATTACAAGTTCTATAGCAGCACTGTCCAATAGAACTTTATGCTGTGAAGGAAATGTTCTATATCTGTGCTAATACAATAGCTATCAGCCACATGTGGCTATTAAGCCTTTGAAATGTGACTAGAACAAGTGAAGAACTGAATTTTAAATTTTATTTAATTTTAATTTTAATTAACTTAAATTTTGTAGCCACATGTAGCTGTTGAGTCCATGATAATGTGCCTAGTGTGACTGAAGAACTGAATTTTTAATTTTACTTAAGTTTAAATAGTCACATGTAGATAGTGGCTACCATATTGTATAACACATGCCTGGATAACTCATACCAAATTCATGAGAAGGGAGGGAGACAAAAGGAATTTCCACTTCATAAATAATGTTCTCTCTTTTTAATGAACAACCACAAAAATTAAAGCAAAAGAACAAGTCAGTGAATAACATTAAATAACATTTTCCTTTAGTAAAACTTTTTTTAAAAAGCTGCCAAGTAAAACATAATCAGAAATTCATTTTATTTTTCAGTACTTTTTTTCATGCCTTACTTAGACATTCCATATTCTCCTTGGAGTTGAAGAGGGTAACACTATAGCAGTTGCCAGAGACTAGATCATGCAGGGCCTTGTAGAAAATTCTCTTCCAAGTGAGTTGGGAGGTTGTTAGAGATTTTTGAGCAAAGGAGTTATGCTCATCATACTTCCATTTTTAAAGAACCTGGATACTCTGGAGATGAGACTTAAGGCAAGAATGGAAGCGGAGACATGAAGCTACTACGGTACTGTTTTAAAATAAATTACAGATTATGATTTATTTTTACTGTGTATTTATCTACTGGAGAGATTCTGGTGTGGCTTCAGCCACATTTGAAATAAAACCTTTATTTACTGCTGGTGCAGTAGCATGAAAATGAGCAGGTGTTTACAAAAGGCTTTTTATGAGTTCTCTTTATGTTCCTGAGCTCTGTAACCTGTCTGTATTGACAGTTTTTACATACTGATGGGTGCTTCTGGTTACCTTTTTCCCCCCTTTGATTCTTTGAGTATCCTGATGTGATCCTCTGAACATTTACAAAGAGCCTTTCTAAACATTGTTAGATTAATTTGGCCATTTTTGTTCCTATTGAGAAATAGGGAAGGGTCAAGAAATTTTAATTCTTTTATTTCTTTGCTTAACTACAAATAAATAGTGATTTTGCTTTAGAAACAGAGGAAAAATACAAAATGCTTTTAATTTTTTTTCATTTGCTGCTCTTGTCATGTAATAATTTTATTATTTAAAAAAGTATAGTTCCTAATTATTCTATTCATATACTTGAGCTGATGTTTCTACTGTAGAAAATTCGAAAGAGGTCAGGTCAAAAACAAGCTAATTAGAGCATACTCTTTCTAGGTGTCATTGTAGTATAATTCTTCTGAATAGTTATTAAACCCCATGAAAAATGTGCTCCTGAGGAGTCTCAAAATCTGTTCTTGAGAGTTCTCAAGTAAAAGGGAAACAAAACCAACTATCTGGTGGGTGCACTATAGTTAATCTGTGTTCTTTTGTTTGAACATTCTAGTTGTGACTGGTCTTTCAACGGGAAAGGTCTTTGACACTTGTGAATGTTAAATTCTGTCTTGATATGAAATTACTGTAAATGACTTTGCTTGAATACTTTAGAACATAAGGGGAGCAGTGACGTGTTTTCAGTTATAGTGAAATTGTCTTCCAAAATTAATCACATTCTGATGAAATAGAAAATCAAAATTATGAGGAAAAATGAAATGTTAAGATTTTAAAATTAAAGTCAAGGATATGATGGATCCATGACAGCTGATACTGCTTTTGGTAGGAAGGGTATATGGGGTGAGAAACAAGAGAAGATACCTCTGTCTCATATAGGAAACTAAGATGTTACAGCATAATCTTAATATTCCAAATGTATAGGATGTTACGATCATAAAAATCCAATTTATGTCTTTTCCTTCCCTACCCTCAACATTGTTTTACGTGTTAGATTTACTGGTAACCATGCTCATTTGGTACACTGATCTTTGGGTTTCCTATCTTAAACTTGTGTTACATAGTTTCTAATTTTTCAGTTCATATTATCATTTGGACAGTTCTTTAGGTTATCATACTCACTTAAAATGTGAACAGACATGGCCAGTGTTCTCTCCCACAACATGCATTCAGGGTGGTTCTTTGTGGAATATTTTCTGGGTTGAGCATCCTGGAAGCATGCCACAAGAGCAGGGCAGTGGTCTGCAGTGGGCAGCCTCCCAGTGCTGCTTTTCAAACTGTTGCCAGTGATTTCACAGGAGACTTCCAGGAGACTGAATGAATGCCTGTGTTGGGCACAAAGGGAAGGCTTAGGGACAATGAAGAGTTAAGTAATGACTATGATAGTTACACTTTTCTCTCATTCATTGTATATTCATTTCCTCTGTTTTTACTTGATTACGTTCTTACCTGCCTGTGGCATCTCTCTGTTAACTATTAGTTCTTTGTTACCTAGTGTTGTAAACACAAGAGCCTGAGTAATTAGAAGCAAAATGCTTATCAAAAGTAGATAGTAGAATGACAAAACCTAGTTTTGGAAAAGTACCCCTTTCTGTTTTATAGAAAAGGTATTCTTTTACATCATGGGAAACTACTTATTTTATTACCTAGTAAAATACATTTTTGTTCCCATTATATTGCTATATCACTATAGGGAGTTAATTTTGATTTTACTTTAGCTTATAACTAGTTCCACAGTTTCCGGCTACTATTTCCTTCCCACTTGCAGGTTCTGGTTACTATATGCATTTCCTAGTTACTATTTTATAGGCTAACTGAGGTCTTCAAATATTTTACAGCTCAGTCTTTCTACAAGGTTCTTCCTGGGGATTTCCTTGGCATCTATGAAAATTGTAGCAATATAGGGAGATAGCCAGATACTCTAAACAGGGAATATAAGTTTCAGTGGGATCTGGAGCAAATGTATGGATCTGTAAAGAGAACTCACATATTTTGACAGTTGTATCAGGATTCCCCTCTAGAGTTTATAGCAGTGGTGTGGAGAAAGGGATGAGAGCCAAATGGATGAATGCTGAGGGCTCCCGTGTTTTAATGTGAGATGTTCTATGTATATAATCTCCTCGTTTAATCCTCACAACAATCCTATATGGGTAGGGATAATTATTTCCATATTATAGGGTCAAGTCACGGAACTAACAAGAAGTGGAGCTAGAGTTGGAACACAAGTCCTTCTGATGCCAAAGCCTATCTACATCAACAGCATGTCCTCAGGTAGATAATATCTATAATAATGTTGTCACTGGCTACTTGCTTCATAAATTAAAAAACATTAAACAGTCTAGAATTTTTATTGTAAAATGTAGGTGAAGAGAAGATTCTTGCTTTACAATTTTTTAGGAGACCTAAAATATTTGAGAGGATTTTCCTTCATTATGACGTGTAATACTTGGCCAATGTTTTTAAAATATTTAAGGAATGAGTAAATATTTCATTCATTTTATTCCCTGTGACAATGTATATCTTGACATATTGATGAAGACAGAGGAAACAAATAGTACAACTTTTTAAAGAAGGTTTATACTTCTTACTCCTTTTAGTTTATAAAACATTTTCCTTACTGTTCAGAAACTGATTAGTGCTCTAAACTAATTGTCAAAATGTGTGGTTTCATTAAAAAAATTATTTTTGGAAGGAGGCTTCTATTATTAAGCTAATTTGAATGACCAATCTTGTTGTACCTTGACTTGTAATAATGAAAGAAGAGGTACAGAGAGCTGTTTTATTTGAATAATAGACGTGCCAATTAGCCATCAAGTGCTTCCATCTGTGAAATTGTTGATCAGATGGGTTAGCTGGGATGTTTCCAGACTAGGGCATCATAAATGGCACTTGAAAACTGTCACTCTGATGATGAGGTTTCAAGTATTACACTGCTTGATGCTGTGGAACCTTTTTTTCCTTTTGCAGTACCATGTTTTTTTAGAACATACTGATCCCACTTATGAATTCTGTGGCATCAAGAGAACTTGGGAGACCTGCCACTGATGTAAAGTTCCGCCTAATCTGCTGCTCTGGTCTGTGCTGAGATTAAACCAGAGTATTAACAGCTTCTTTCATGGCCTTCACAGTAATGTTGGTTGGTGATCTGACTGGCACAGGCAGGCAATGCTCATTACCTGTGGGCCATGGAACTGGCGCATGTTGGCAAGTTTCTTTGCACTTTCCCATTAATATAAACTCAGTCTCAAGTGTCTTACTCCCTTAAGTAAATGTATAATAGTCTAAGCTATGTAAGTGTTGAGGTTTCTATGTAACAATTGTATGAAGTGAATTTAACATCTGCCCTATACATTTTTGAGGATTTAAGTTACATATTGGTAATTATTACATTTAAAAATTTAATAACAACTTGGAAATATAAATTTCTGGAAATAATTGTCATATGTCCTTCTTCACAATACTATATCTTTCTTGCTTGGTCTTATACTTTATAGGATGATTTCTTTAGTAAGTTGACTTCCTTGAATACTTGTGGATATGATTAGCTATTGGAGTCCCTGAATGACATTCCTGTCTGTTAGGCCTGTATCATGCTTTTCTTTTCCCATAAACCCAGATTCCTGAAATTTGGGCAGGCTTCCTGGTCACCAGTCTGTGTGGGGACAAATTCATGTCCTTGTCACTTTGTGGACACCAGCTTGCCCTTCTGTCTGCCCTGGCACAGATCTCTGACCTGCCTAAACTCATTGTGAAAGGCAGTATGTTTTGGGCAATGCTGAAAGAAAGGCACGCTCTGGAGCTAGACCAGATCTAAACGGTGGCTGAGCTCCATGGACGAGGAAGAGAATGAGAATGCTGTGTCAGTGTGCAGGAAAGTGAGTGGTTTGGGATCTTGTTCCTATTCATTTTTCTTCCAGGGTAGATTTTCATATATTTGAACCATCCGCAGGTACTTCAGCCTCCCGGAGTGGACCATCTATCCCCCAGTGAGAGAAAAGTAACAATTCAAATGTTTTGTTGTTCGTTATTTGGGAGTATCTGACCACTGTGCCTTTTTTGTTCTCAAAGGTTTGGCTGTTCCCTCTCCTAGGCAAAAATGTCCAGTAGTTAGTGAATAACATTGATTAGGCAACAGGTTTCTGTTTTACAGGTGAGGAAATTGAGGCATATAGCAATTCACTTGTTCAGTGTACTATATCGTTTGAAGAAATACGACATTTGGAGAAAAAAAAAAGTGACTTCAAAGCAGAACTGAAAGACTGTTGCTTTTAAGTGCTCCTCTGTAGAGCAGTAAATGGAAGTAAAAGAAAAGAAGAGAGATGTGACAGTGTGACCTGTGCCTTTTGACCATAGTTGCTCTTTCATAGCTTGTAAGCATTTTTTTCCTGATGTTTTTTCTGTCCCTGTTCCTTAATTCCTCAGAAATAGCAACTTGGTAATCTTTTGCATGGTATCCCAAATAGTATTGTGAATAGATGAATGCTTAAGGAAGTTAGGGTAGTGGGCAAGAGTATTTCTAAGAAGTCTTAGAGAGGTGATTTCTGTCCCTTACCCTCTAGCTGTTATGCTTTAGAACTTCTGAGCCTTTTATGCTTCCAAGAGCATAAATCAAGGAGTTTTTTTGAGAACCAAACAAGATATTTTTTAAAAAAGGTAAATAGTTTTAAAATAGGTAGTATATGACATGTTACAGAGTTAAGACATTAATTGTGCGTATGTTGAATGTGTCCTTGCTGTTTCTGTCCCCTTCCCTAGAAACACCTGTTATCAGTTTCTTTCTGTTCTTCCAAAGATATTCTATATCAATGCTGTCTGATAGAACATTCTGTGAGGGTAGATATGTTTTATAGCTAGCTGCCTAATATGGTAGCCACTAGCCATGTAGCTATCAAGCCCTTAAAGTGTGGGTGGTATGACTAAAGAACTAAATGTTTAAATTTAATTTTAAATAGTTTAAAATTTAAACTTGCATGTGGCCAATGCTACTATATTAGACAGTGCAGTATACATACTTAATAGTATATTCTGGAGATTGTCCCATTGCATACTTATACATATAAAGCTGCCTCATTTTCTTTAAATGATTGTTTGCTATTCCTTTTTATGGATGAACCATGATTTATTTAACCAGTCCTCTGTCAATAATGCTTAGGTTGTTTCCTATCTTAATGTTTTCACAAGGATATTTACTACAACATTGGCAGCTTTGAATTTAGGCTTCACCACTTACCTTGATCACCTTGGACACATTGGTTGACTTTGAGCCTCAGCTTCCTCATTTATACAGTAGGCGCAGTAGGATCCACTTCGCAGGATTATGTGATTATTAGAAGTAATTTATGTAAAAGACTCAAGAATGGTCTAGGAGCTCAAATTAGGTGTAGTAGATAATAGCTTTACTGTTACTTATTATTTTAATAATGAGACCATAACAACCCCAGAGGCTGATGTTTAGTGTTGAATTGTGGCAGAAAATTGAGAAAGCTTTGCTTAGCCCATTTTAGGTTTGTAAGTATAGACAGTCTCTACCTTTTATTCACTTGACTTCTCTGAATTGTACATAGCCATCTGTAGATTACTTTTCATATGCTAATTTAGAACTTTTGTATATCAACTGGCAAAATTGTACATTTAAAGCTCTTACATGGTGCCTTGCCTGTCAGCCAATGGTTAAATTTAAGCAAGATCACTGTCTTAATACAACATTGCTTGTGTTTGGATATTTTATGGTATATTTGAATATTGGTGGAAAACAGGAAAATAAAGATGCTTATACTATTTAGAAGCAGCCATAAAATTATATGGATTATGGAAGTATATTATGAGTTTAGATATCATTTTTTTCTTTAGTATTTTCAGTGATGTTGCTTATAAATAAAACCCTTAGAATTTTATTGAAAGAGTAAACTTTTTGCATTGTGATTCCTTGACCACAGGTGAGTTTTTCATTCTTAATACTCTGGCAACTATTAATAAACTTGTTTTAAGTTTTCCTTGACTTCACTCTTCATAAACATTAAGATCTGTTAACAACACCTTTGCACTTCATATGAATGGTTTTCTTATTCAAAGTTATTAAAGAAAAGTTAGATTAATTTTTTAAAGGCAGTAATCAAAATTTTCACAAGTATACAGATTAAGAACCAATTTCAAGCATGTTCTATATCTGTGTATACTACAAAGGAAATGTGCTGGCGGGTTTTTGTTGTTTTTAATCTGAGTACCTAAATGGCATGTTTGTGAGTGAAACTCAGTTAAAGGAAAAACAAAGTATTAGCCTTTTTCTATCTAAATTTAGTATTTATTTCTAAAGCATATATATATTATATTGAAATTAGAATTGCTAGTTTTTGATAGACATCAGTAATTTAAGTATTAGAAGTTTATCTTTAAAAGTAGTAGGTGGAGTGGTAGCAGCCGTGTGCCAGGCACTGTATTATATGCAGTACATATGTTGATACCATTTAATCCTCATAGTAACCAGTACTGTGGGTATGATTAGCCCCATTTCACAACGGAAAGTGAGCCTTAGCTTTAAGCTGTGTAGTGAGGATTCAACCTCACATTTAGTTTTTCTGATTCCGAAATATCTATGCTGTTTACAATATTTTAGTTTGGGAAGGAGTTTTATCAAATTGTTGATAAGCATCATCATCTTCCTTATGTACTGACTTTATAGGAATTGCCCAGTGCAAATGGTTATTCTTTGTTCATGGTGATGGTCTCAGGGCTACCTCTGCAGATGATTTTGAGCAGTAAGTAATAATATTTTTCAGTGTGTAAACAGTAAGGTACATTTGTGTTAATTGAAATGATGCACTGAATCAAAGGGATTGGACTGTGGGTCAGGAGATTTGGTTCTGACGTGTAGATTGCACAGTTGTTTAAATTATCTGTGTTTATTTTCCTGTCTGTATCTGTTCCTATCTGTATGTTCAGTAAAAGTGTGATTATACTTCTTTGACCACTTCGTTGTTTTACGGATCAGTAGAAAAACGATGAGAGGATTTAAAAATGTTTTGTAAAGTCATACAGCACTCAACGAATACTTTAAAATATTGGCTGTCTCCAAGCACATAACGTTGTGGTGAGTTGTCAAGCCTTGATGAAGCATCCCTAAACTAGATTGTCTCCTAAGACCATAATTTCTCTTAACTTTTGGAGCTGTCTTTGGAACTACAAATTATGAGATAGGAGGTTTGGAAACTGCAGAGAGAAAGGGGAGTGAGAGAGGGAGAGAGAGGGAGTGTGTGTGTGTGTGTGTGTGTGTGTGTAAGTAAACACAGGTGCTGTAAACCACTTAACATTGTAGGTAGAATCAGGAGTTGATTTTTTTTTTTTTGAAAGATAAGAAAACTGCTCTTAAGTTTTAATTGGGCATCTTTGAATGAATGCTATTTTTGCCGTGATGCCTGAATTTGCTGAATTGCTATGACAGATTGTATTATCTACCCTATTTGTAGGCCTTTTTTCAATTTTATGCTTACGAAAGAGTTTTATTTTGTAGTCACTATATTTGAGAAAGATCACAAAAGGAGGTACTTGGGCGTTAAATAACTTCACAATATTCTTGAGTTATAAGAAGTTAGGATAGAAATATTTATAAGCCTTTTATTTTTGTTTTATTTTTAATAGCTTTATTGAGATATAATTGGCATACACTAAACTATACATACTTAAAGCACATAATTTGGTAAGTTTTGACACATATACATACACCTGTGAAACTGTCACTACAATCATGGTGGTGAGCATCCGTCTCCCCCCTCCTGCCAGATTTATTTATGCCATTTCGTAGCCCCTCTCCTTTCACTCTTCCTCATTCCTCAGGCAACAACTCATCTGCCTTTATACATTAGTTTTCATTTTCTAGACTGTTAAACAAATGGAATTTACAGTAGATTTTCTTTTTCGTCTGGCTCTCATTACTATATTTCGAGATTCTTCTCTGAGTGTTTATCAATAGCTCGTTCCCTTTTATTACTAAGTAGTATTTCATTGGCTGGATATACCGCACTTTGTTTATCCATTCACCTATTCATAAATATTTTAGTGTTTTCTGGTTTGGGGCTATTACAAATAAAGCTGCTATGAACACTCTGTACATGTTTTATTTCTCTTGGGTAAATACCTAGAAGTGGAATGGCTGGATTATGTGGCAGGTGTGTGTTTAACTTACTAAAAAACTGCCAAACTTCTCAAAAATGATTTACTTTTTACATGCCCACTAGCAGTGTGAGAGTTCCAGTTCCTGCACATCCTGGCTAACACTTGGTACATGGTATGGTAAATTTTTAAAATTTTAGCCATTCTAAAAGGTAGTGGTATCTGATTATACTTTTAGTTTGCATTTTCTTAATGGCTAATGATGTTGAACATTTTTTCATGTGCTAATTTGCCATTTATATATCTTTTTTAGTGAGGTCTTTGTTAAAGTCTGCTGCCCAGTTTTTACTGGGCTGTTTTATTAATGAGTTTTCTGAGCTCTTTATGTATTCTAGGTATGTCGTTTATCAAATACGTGATTGCAGATATCTTCTCCCAGTCTATGGCTTATTTTTTTATTCTGTTAGTGTTTTTCAAAGAGTGGTGTTCTTAATTTTGGAGTCTAGTTTATAAGATTTTTCTGTTATAAATTATACTTTGGTGTGATATCGAAGAGATTTATGCCAACCCAAGGTCACAAAGATATTCACTTATGTTTTCTTCTAGAAGTTTTATAGTTTAACGTTTTATATTTAGTTCTGTGATCCATTTTGGATTAATTTTTATATATGATGCAAGATACGGATCATGTTCAGTTTTTAAAACATTTTTTGCATGTGAATATCAAATTGTTACAGCATCAGTTGTTGATTATTTTTTTCTCTACCTTTGCATTTGTACCTTTGTTGGAAATCAGTTGTCCCTATATGTATGGCTCTATTTCTGGAGTCTCTATTCTGTCCCGTTATCTATTTATTTATCTTTTTAAGCCAGTACTGCACTGTCTTGAATACTGCAGATCTATAACACATGTTGAAATCAGGTTGTGTTAGTCCTCCAGTTGTTGTTGTTGTTGTTGTTGTTGTTGTTTAACAGCGTTGTTTTGGCCATTCTAGGTCCTTTGCATCTTCATATATATTTAAAAATTAGGTATGTCAATTTCAATAAATAAATATCTGCTGGGGTTTTGGCTGATGGTATATAAGACCTACACATCAATTTGGGGAGTATTGACATCTTAACTGTATTGTGTCTTCCAACGCATGAACATAGTATATCTCTCTATTTATTTAGATTTTCTTTAATTTTTCTCAGTAATTTTTTGTAGTTTTCAGTGTACAGAATTTTTATATCCTGTCATGTTTATGTCTAAGTATTTCATATTTTTGATGCTATTATAAGCAGTGTTTTTATTTCACTGATTATCTTGTCTGTGAAAACAACAGTTTTAGGGGACTTCCCTGGTGGTGCAGTGGTTAAGAATCCGTGTGCCGGTACGGGGGACATGGGTTCGAGCCCTGGTCCAGGAAGATCCCACGTGCTGTGGAGCAACTAAGCCCGTGCACCACAACTACTGAGCCTGCGCTCAAGAGCCTGCGAGCCGCAACTACTGAAGCCCACGAGCCTAGAGCCTGTGCTCTGCAACTAGAGAAGCCACCGCAATGAGAAGCTCACGCACCGTAACGAAGAGTAGCCCCCACTCGCCGCAGCTAGAGAAAGCCCGCTCAGCAACAGAGACCCAATGCAGCCAAAAAAAAAAAAAAAAAAAAAAAAATCTATTGAAATTTAGACTCGATATGAGTGAATTAGTATATATAAAAAAAGGACAGTTATACTTTTTCCTTTCCAATCTGGATGCCTTTTATTTCTTGCCTTATTAAATTGACTGTAAATGTCAGTAAAATGTTGAATGGAAGTGGTAAAAGTAGTCATTCCTATCCTATTCCTGATCTTAGGGGGAAAGCATTTATTATTTCACTATCAAATATGATATTAGCTGTATGTTTTTTAATAGATGTTCTTTATCAGGTTACAGAAGTTCTCTACTATTTTTACTTTGTCAGAGTTTTCATCAGGAATGGATGTTGGATTTTGTCAAGTCTCTTTTCTGCATCTTTTGAGATGATCGTGTATTGACCCTTTATCATTATATAATGACCTTCTTTAGCCCTTGTAATGTTTTTTGCTATGAAATTGATAGCATCCTAGCTTTCTTTTGATTGCTATTAATGTGGTGTATCTTTTCCTGTCTTTTTCATGTTAATATATTTGGATCTTTATTACTTCCTATTTGAAGTAACTTTCTTGTAGGCACTATATAGGTAGGTCTTGTTTGTTTTTAATCCACTCTGATAATCTTGGCTTTTTAATTGAAATTTTAAGATTATTTACATTTAATGCAATTATTGATATGATTAAGTTTCAATCTATTATATTGCTGTTTACTTGGTATTTTTCTCATTTGTTCTTTTGTTGCTTTTTCCTTTTCTACCTCCTTCATGTGTTATTATATTACTTCACTTATAGCATATGAATGTTAAAATAGTATATTTTGTATCTCCTCTGGTATGTTACTGTTGTTATAATTTTTAGTCTCACCTGTTATAAAATCTGTAGTATGTTTTTATTATTTTTGTCTGAGTAGTCTTTGTTTTTGGTGGCGGTGGTAAAATATACGTAACAAAATTTGCCAATTTAACCATTCTTAAGTGTACAGTTCAGTGGCTTTAGGTACATTCCCATTGTTGTGCACTTAACACCATCATTCATCTCCAAAAGTTTTTCATCTTCCCTGTACCTATCATTAAACAATAATTCCTCATTCCCCTCTCCTCCAGCCCCTGGCAACCACCATTATACTTTCTGTTTCTATGAATCTAACTACTCTAGGTACCTCATGTAAGTGGATTTATACAATATTTGCCGATTTGTGACTGGCTTATTTTACTTAGCATGATGTCTTCAGGGTTCATCCATGTTGTATCATGTGTCAGAATTTCCTTCCTCCCTCCCTCCCTCCCTTCCTTCCTTCCTTCCTTCCTTCCTTCCTTCCTTCCTTCCTTCCTTCATTTATGGCTGTGTTGGGTCTTTGTTGTTGCCAGGCTTTCTCTAGTTGTGGTGAGCAGGGGCTACTCTTCATCGCGGTGGGCGGGCTTCTCATTGTGGTGGCTTCTCTTGTTGTGGAGCACGGGCTCTAGGGCATGCAGGCTCAGTAGTTCTGGCTTGCGGACTCTAGAGTGCAGGCTCAGTAGTTGTGGCGCACGGGCTTAGTTGCTCTGTGGCATGTGGGATCTTCCCAGACCAGGGCTCGAACCCGTGTCCCCTACATTGGCAGGCGGATTCTTAACCACTGCGCCACCAGGGAAGTCCCTCCTTCCTTTTTAAGGCTGAATAATACTCCATGTATGATATACTATGTTTTGTTTATTCATCTGATGATGGACATTTGGGTTGTTTCAACCTTTTGGCTATTGTGAATAATGCTTCTGTGAACATTGGTGTACAAATATCTGTTCTAATCACTGTGTTAAATTCTTTTGGGTATATACCCAGAAGTGGATTTGCTGGATCATATGTTAATTCTGTTTTTAAGTTTTTGAGGAACTGCCATACTATTTTTCACAGCAGTGCATTATCTTTTAGAGATTTAAATAATAAGAAAAAATCATATATTTACCTATGTAGTTATAATTTCCTGTGTTCTTTCTTTTGTGTGGATCTATATTTTATTTTATTTTATTTATTTATTTATGGCTGTGTTGGGTCTTCGTTTCTGTGTGAGGGCTTTCTCTAGTTGCGGCAAGTGGGGGCTACTCTTCATCGCGGTGCGCGGGCCTCTCACTATCGTGGCCTCTCCCGTTGCGGAGCACAGGCTCCAGACGCACAGGCTCAGCAATTGTGGCTCACGGGCTTAGTCACTCCGCTGCATGTGGGATCTTCCCAGACCAGGGCTCGAACCCGTGTCCCCTGCATTGGCAGGCAGATTCTCAACCACTGCGCCACCAGGGAAGCCCTGGATCTATATTTTTATCTCGTATTATTTTCCCTTTGCCTGAAGGACATAACATTTTTTGTAATGCAGGTCTGCTGCCCATTAAAAAAATTGGACTATTTTTCTTTTAATATTGAGCTGTAGAAGTTCTTTATATACTGTGGACTCAAGCCTCCTTATATGATTTACAAATATTTTCTTCCAGTCTGGGGGCTCTCTTTTCACTTTCTTGATGGTGATCAGCCTTCTCTTTTATGATGTGTGCTTTTTTATTTTTCCTTTGGCCGCACAGCGCAGCATGCGGGATCTTAGTTCCCTGACCAGGGATCGAACCTGCACCCCCTGCAGTGGAAGCACAGAGTCTTAACCACTGCACCTCCAGGGAAGTCCTATGACTTGTGCTTTTGATGTTATACTAAGAAATCATTGTTTAGCCAGAGTTCATGAAGATTTACTCCTCTGTTTTCTTCCAAGAGTTTTATGATTTTAGCTCTTGCATTTAGTTCTGTGATCCACTTTGTGCATGGTGTGAGGTCATGCTTTTGCATGTAGATATCTAGTTTTCTCAGCACTATCTGTTGAAAAGACTCTTCTTTCCCCATTGAATTGTCTTGGCTCCTTTATCAAAGATTTATTGACCATAAATGTTGGGATTTATTTCTGAACTTTCAGATCTGTTTCATTGATCTCAGTATCTCTCCTTATTGTTCTGTAATACTTTAAAGATTTTTCTCTTTATCACTGGTTTTTAGTTATGATATGCAGTGTATAGTTTTCTTCATATTTCTTGTGCTTGTGGTTTGTTGACCTTCCCATATCTGTAGATTTATTATTTTCATCAAGTTTCAACAGATTTTGAAATTATTTTTTATAATATTTTTTCTGTCCTCCTACCACCTTTCCCACCCTTTCAAGGATCCTGATGACATGTATATTTTTCTTACAGTAGTTGTCCCTGCTGATGGCTCTGTTAATTTTTTTCCAATGTCTTTGGTCTCTGTGTTTCATTTCCTATTGCTGTGTCTTCAAGCTCACTCAATTTTTTCTTGTGCAGTGTTTGATCTTTCATTAAATCTATCCAATATATTTTTCATCTTACAGCATTTTTTTCTATCTTTTGGCCACCCATGGACACCCTAGAGATAGAGCTCCCCCAAGCCCCTCTAAATTCACCGCATATTTTATCCTGTTGCCACTGATGTATTGTGGCATTCATCATAAGAAGTTTAATTTGGGTCATTTTTATGTCTTTCATGTCTTAACTTATTGACAGTTATAATAAGACTTTAATGTCCTTGTCTGTTAATTTTAACATCTATGTTGGTTCCAGATTGGTTTCAATTAATTGATTTATCTCCTCATTGTGGGTCATATTTTCTTGCTCTTTTGCATGCCTGGTAATTTTTTTACTAGTGCCTGACATTGTGAGTTTTACTTTGTATGTTGGCTGTTTTTTATTTTTATAGAATATTCTTGATACTTGTTATGGGATACAGTTAAATTACTTGGAACCTGTTTGATTCTTTCTATTTTGCTTTTAAAATTTGTTAGGTGAGACTGGAACAGTGCTTAGTCTTGGGCTCATTATTTCCACTACTGAGGCAAGAACCTTTCTGTCTAATCAGTGCCTTGTGCATTTTAAAGTTTTTCTGTTTGGCTGATGGGAAAAGCATTATTACCAGTGCTATGTGAGAGGTAGGTACTCCTCCCTCTAATCTTTTTGGGTGTTCTTAACCCAGCCTTAAGTAGTTTCCTCATATACCTGCACTGATTAGTACTCAGTTGAATATTCAAGGAGGACCCTCAGAAGATCCCAAGGTTTTTCTCCCTTTGCAGCTATTTTCTCTCTGGTAGTCTGTCCTGATAACTCTAGCTGCTTTGGTATCCCAGTAACCTCAGCTCTTAACATCCCAATTTAGAGAGTCCAGTAGTCTTTGCCTGGTTTCCTTTCCCCTGCACCGTAGCCTGGAAACTGTCTCAAGGCAATAAGCTAGGGTAGTGGCAGGGTTCACCTCCTTTGTTTCCAGGTTCTCAGAGATCACTGTCTTTTGTTGCCTGATCAGTGTCTTGCAAGCTATTGTTTTATATAGTTTTATCTTTTTTATTTGTTTCTGGTGAGAACGTAAATTTAGTCCCTGTTACTCTATCTTGGACATAAGCAGATGTCTTTTTTATTTACTTTTTAATAAGAAAAATTTGTGTGGGACTGGATATTCTAGATGGATTCTCTTTTCTAGTGGAACTTTAGAGAGATCAGTGTTAAAATTGTACTTAGATTTTAAGAAAATATGCTGACATTGAATAGTTAATTGAAACCAAATTAACAGAAAGTGCTGTTCTTTCTTAGCGTTCAGAGATAGTAAATAAACAAGATAGGTTATTGCTTTATGGACACATAAAATTTAATGTGTAAGGCAGGATTTCTTAAACAGGATAGATAGCACAAATACTAACAGGATAGATTGATAAATTTACATTGAAATTTAAAATCCGTTTTCCTTTATAAATGTGATTATAAAATAAATAGTTAATATTTGTGGAACACTTAGATGTGCCAGGCACTGTTCTAAGTACTTTAAATATATTAACTCATGCAGTCTTTCCAACAACTATATGAAGTTGTGTTATTGTTAAGAGTCCTCATTTTTTCAGATAAAACTGAGGCATGAAGAAATGTAAAAAGCAAAGTGGGGAGCTGCAGATTGGGAAGGATATATCTAACATATAATGGACAAAGCACTAGTCATCAGTATATATATTTTGCTTCTACAAATCAGTAAGAAAAAGACATACATTTTTAAATGGGCAAAAGATAGGAACATTAGAAGAAGAAACACAAATGGTTTATAAACATGTATAAGCTAGTGGTAGTGTACAACCACCTTGTACATTTTGGTAAAATCTAGTAACGATGAAGATTTGCTTATCCTACATCCTAGGAGATCTTTTCCTAATTATATTCCCTAGGGAAAGTCTCCCACGTGGATACAAGAACATTCACATTGTGAATGGGCATTGTTTATAACCCTTCGGTACGCCTTTCTTAAAGGGCCGGATAGTAAATATTTTAGACTTGTGGACCAAATGGTTTCTGTTGCAACCACTCAATTTCACTCTGCCATTGTAGTGTTAAAGCAGCCATACATATATAATACAAAATGAATGTGCCTGCCTGTGTTCCAATAAAACTTCATTTTTCAAAAACAGTCAGCTGGTTCTCCCACAGGCCCTAGTTTGCTGATCTCTAGTTTATAATATCAAAAAATTGAAAACAACCTAATTGTCCATCAGTAGGAGAATGTGTACATAACTTTGCTTAACAGTGGCCTTTTGTAAAGTAGGTGATCTACACATATCAGCATGATTAATCTGTACTAACATACTGGAGGAAAAAAGCAAGTGGAGGAATAATACATTCTAAGTTTTAATATACAATTTAAAAACATACAAACTCTATAAAATATATTACCTATATGTACTTACATAGTGAAAGTATAAGGAAATGCATGATATCACCAAAAATTAGAATAGTGGGTACAACAGGGGGTATGGAGAAGATGCAGTAAATCAGGGAGGATGACGCAGGAGCTTCAGCCTAACTTTTGGTGATGTTTTATTTCATAAGCTGTTTAGTGAGTGTATTATTTATTAGGTCTTTTGTGTCTCTTAAATATTTTATAATAAGGTTTAAAAGAAACAGAGTTTAAAAGAAATTAACAGTGGTTGGTTTGAAAAAAACATTTGTTGTTTGCTCTGTGGATAGATGTCACTTGGCTCTCTTTTTCTCTCAACTGCTCACACACCTGCCTCATTGGCCTCTCTGACACCCAGGAAGGCAACTTTCTACTCTTAGGCCTAAAACAGATTAGTTCCCTAAACAATAACCCTCGTGTCCAGTCTGCTGCCTAATTGGTTTACTATCTCAGTCTCTTGTTCTCTTTCTAAGTATACTTCAAGCATATTAGTTTCCTTTCCTCTAGCCTCTCATTTATTTGGCCTTTTGGATATACTTATCCTCCTGGAGAAGGGATCTAAAGTTCTTAACGGAGACCACACAAGCATAGGATTGCCTTTGGCATTTTCATGTGTGCTTGGCTCACAGAGACATCAGAATGCCTTGCTTGGCATGTTTGTGGGTGAGATAATGATCAAAAAATAAAAGCCAAAACTGCATTTATTTATGAAGAAATTGAAGAGCTATTTATTGAGCATCTTTTTGTAATTCCTCAAGTGTCCCATGTCATTCTTCTCATTCATTCATGACTTTGTATAAGGAATTCTCTCTAAACGAATGTCCTTTGCCTCCATTGTTTGTCTAATGAATTACTACTTACTCTCCTTCCACAGTGCTTAGATAATCCCCTTTCCCCAGAAGTCTTCTATGGTATGTCAGTGAGGAAGGCTGGGGTATGCTTTAGCAACAACCCTTAAACCTCAACCGCTTAAAACTACAAAGCTTTCTTTTTTGTTTGCGCTGGGTCAGCTGGGTACTATTCTGTGGTGTCATCCTTACTCTGGGACTCAAGCTGATAGAACATCATCACTGAGCACTGGCTCTTAAAAAGCTTTGACTGGGAATGACAGGTCACCTCTGCTTACATCTCATGGGCTAAAGCAAGTCACATGTTCACATCTAACTTCAGTCAAGGAGATGCAGTTCTATTATGTTCCAGAGAGAAGGGCTATAGCAGTAATTGTCACCCATGATGTCTCCAAACCTGGTTAATCTCTCATTTCATATTTCTGTGACACTGTGTAAAACCTTTGTATTTCACTGAATTGAAATGATAATAAAACCCTATAGTAATATTGAATGTGATATGTTTGGCAGTTGGCTGTAGACCTCTGAAGTTCCTAGCCAGGTAGCTGGGCAGACTTACCTCAGTCATTTCATTAACCTTGCAATAATGAAATCTTTGCTTTATAAGTTTACAACAGTGGTTCTCAACCTTGGCTGTACTTTAGAATCACTCACCCCAGGGCAGTTTAAATCAGAGTCTCGGAGGGTGGGTCCAGGCATCAGAATTTTTTAAGCTCGCCAGGTGATTCTGAGGAATAAACAGGGTTTAAGAACCACTGGCTTCCGTGTTCATTGCTTGTTTGCTTTTTGGGGAGGCCCTTTGAAAATAAGGCTTTATTTTTATTATATCCCCAAGGCTTATTCTCTTGCCTATTTTTTTGGTACCAAACCCATATTACAATTATATATATATTTTTATATTTACTTGTATAATTGTCTGTCTCCTACATACATTTTAAGGACTAGCACCACATGTAATTGGTTCATCATATACCTAGTTCATGTCATAGTATGTAGCACATACAGTTTCCCCAAGTCCTTCTTTTCCTTTTTCTCTCCCTAGCCATGCCCACAATTTTTGGATTCCCTCTACTCTGTATGGTACTTTTTCTTATATAATACATGGTTCCTTGGTCTTTCTCTTCTTTCATTAGATGAGATAAATAACATATTTGAAAAAATATAAAGCAAGATGCACCCAAACAGGCAAGGTTATTAAAGTGTTCTGTGTTAACACCTCTAGGGCCTGGCTTTTATGGCTGCTTAGTGGCTCTAATAAGCTGGTCACAGTAGCATCCACTTAACCCTCAGCTCCTCTGATCAGTGATCCAACTAGTCTTGAACTCTGTCTTCTCTTCCAGGGATACCCATTGCTTGGATGTCAGGTAATCAGCTTTTTATAAATATTTGTTGAAAAAATATTTTATTTTGAGAACTATATGTTAAAGAGAAATAGCCCTTGGCCTCAAGACTGTAAGTCAGATATAATATTTGTACAACTTCTATAAACCAAAGAGATACTACATATTACTATAAGCATTTTGTATGGAAAACACGCCATCTTCTCTCTTGTCTTATAACTGTGTATTTCTTTTAAGCATGTCAGAGAACTCCAAACTGTTTGATTTATATTCTGAAGTGCTGGATATTTTTCATAAAAGGCAAAGTGTGGATAAGAAAAAAAATGACCTTTAAAAAAAGTCACATCCCCAGTAAAACACCCATTGAAATGGAAGCAGTATTAACTCATGTTTGGCTTCTTAAGAATCCATGCTTCAGTCAGCCCATTTTATTTTTTTAAAAAGCTTTGAATGGTAATGTACAGGATGATTGCTGTTTCATGTCTTTGTGCCTTTAAATGTCAGTTTCTTTCCTTGCCACTCTCCTCTCTTTTTTTTTTTTTTTTTGGCTTGGAAAAGTTATACATATTTTTCAATTCTTAGTATAAGGGAAAATTGTATCAAATACATAGCTCTGGCTTCTTTGCCCCCTATACATGCTTTTGTGGTGCTTTTATAGTTTTTCTTGCCTGCCTTCTGGTTTGTAAACATTTTGAGGACAGGGGCCTGTTTACCTTTGTATAACCAGTACATGGCAGTGTGCTCTCAGGTCTGTGGTTGTTGAGTGAATAAATAAAAACATGCATTCTTTGTATATGTGTGTGTAACATTCCATACATGACTTTGCATACTATACTTTAAAAGATGAGCTACTTAGTGAATTATGAATGCTTCCCAAAATAACCAGTTTATTTGTGGCTGACTATATTTTACATGTTTTGTAATTTAAATACATAAATAGTTGAACAGTATAAAAGGAGAAAGGGCCACCAGTGACTGTAAGAACTTTAAAGTCAAAGCCAGTTGTAGGGTCTGTTGTGCAACAGTTCTGATGCCTTAATGTTCTGTTGTAGGACTTTCGAGGTTCTGCTTGATTCTGGGACCCTATTTCCAGTATAAAAGATAGCATGTTTTAGCCACTCCTAAATGTTTCTAGTTACAGCTTCTGAAGTTTGACTAATCAAACCTCTGTGGATGATGCTTCTTTATAGCAGAGGTAGTTAAACACTGTGCTTGTTCCTCCCTCATTGCTATGGGGCAGAGTGAAAGTCACCCAGAGTGGGAGACAATAGGTCCTTGTTCTGGTAAGACAGATTTCACAAAAATGTCTGAAGTGGTTGGTGCTTATGGCATTTTTTACACACACACATACACACACATTTTCAAGTAGGTGAAAATGTTTCAAAGTGAATATCAAGGGCGGTCTTAAAGAGAAAGAAATGTCACAGCTGGGCATTGTTCACTAGGCCGCCAGCCCCTATGTTATTTTGATCAGGTGTCTTTTTAACCAAGTAATGGTGTCATCTCCCCTTCTCCCCGACTGTTACCTTGCCTTACCCCACTGCCTGTTCCCCACTGAAATTTTTATATTCTCAAAATATTGGCTCCAGGGTGGCCACTTAGCTTTGCTGTATTGGAGGAGCTAAGTAGGGCTAGGGAAAAAAGTCAGTTTTCAGAGAGGAGGAACTGAGTTTGTCATAATTGGAATGCTTGAAAGAAGGAGACGAGTGAAAAGAAGGAGGAAAAGAATAAAGAATAGGTTGTAGGAATATAGCATGTATGATTCCCATTTTTTGACATCCTCAACCATTAAATTTCCCATTATTATCTAAGCCCTTGCTGATCAAGTTTTTAATAAGTGTATTGTTGGTTATAGTTACTTGAGAGCCCAGCTATGTTACAACAGTGGATGAAATTATGTCTCTGTTGTCATGCTGGTAGTTTTTTTATTGATTTATCACAAGGCATAATTTTAAGCATTATAGATTTTCTAATGTTTAGTTCTTACTCTGATAATATATATATATATATATTTTTGGCTGCGTTGGGTCTTCGTTGCTGCGCGCGGGCTTCTTCTAGTTGTGGCGAGCGGGGGTTACTCTTCGTTGCGGTGCGTGGGCTTCTCATTGCGGTGGCTTCTCTTATTGCGGAGCACAGGCTCTAGGCGCGCAGGCTTCAGTAGTTGTGGCTCGTGGCTCTAGAGCGCAGGCTCAGTAGTTGTGGTGCTCGTGCTTAGTTGCTCCGTGGCATGTGGGATCTTCCTGGACCAGGGCTCAAACCCGTATCCCCTGCATTAGCAGGCGGATTCTTAACCACTGCGCCACCAGGGAAGTCCTCTGATAATATTTTTATTAAAGGAGATACTTCCAAGATTACTCAACGATGAAAGGTGTAGCATATGTACGTTAATTTTTTAAATTGTAATATTTAGAATATTATTTATATAGTTGAGTTTTAAATATCTCTAATGCTCATATGGGAATATTAGTATTTATAAATAAGGCATTTCAAAAGTAATGCATCATTATTTTAACATTTCTATTCTTATTCTTCTTTCCTTCTTTTTGTCTCTCTTTTTTTTTTTTTTTTTTTAAAGAATTAATGTGCCATCTGGAAACCTCTGAGATCATGCTATAAAAGGAATTTTGGCTTTTTGGCAACCAGTCATCAGGATATGCTGTGACTGTGCACCTTATCAGAATAATGAAACTTAATTAGAAAGGTGTTTATCTCATATATGTTCCAAAACATTTTCATAATGGGGATTCTTGTATGGACATTGTGGAAATAAAAAAATTATTACTACTCTATCCCAGGGTTAAGGTGGTTAAGTTATCATCATGAAGTAGTCCTTGGATCTTAAACAGAAATGTAAATCAAAACCCTATGTGGCTAAATGGTTCTGAGCTATTTTTAAACACTATATCCTATATCTTTTTTCAGTGTTAAAATAAGAATACATTTAGTTTATATGTTTTTCAGGGGGAGAGTTGCAGTATTACCATGCAATTAACTTGCTCTGTTCTTCTCTTCTGGAATAATGTAGTCATTGGAACTGTCAGCCAAAGGACCTTTATTTGGAACTTTTTTTTTTAACTCTAAAAAGTAACAAGTTTTTAAAATTAATTGAGAGAAAACAGCTGAAAGCATGCATTGAAAGGGTTAAGTCGACATGAAAGAATTCATTTCCACTTTAATGACCTAGCCTTGCTGGGTTAGGACTATGGGGAACATGCTTCTGACTTGTACTCCTATTGCCAATTAACACCTCCTATTACAGGTTGCCTCAGCTAGTCATTGAAGCTTAGACAGTAGAAATAGTTTACATGCAGCTTGTTTTTCACACTAGTCGTTTAATACTCACAAAATTAAAGTATTAAAAGGTTGTTTCTTACCTTGCTGGGTAAGAGATAAACAATACAGTGGTAGTTATTTGTGAATGTTTGAATTTGCTTATTTTCTGTTCAGGTTTTTTTTTTTCCCCTTCAGGGGTTATTAACTGAGGAAACTGAAGGTGGTGGTTTTATCAAATTTTAAATTTTTTGACAGAATTTGTCGAGGGTTATGTTGCATACCATAAATTAAGAATTATTTTCTGTCAGCTTTCCAATATATTATATGTTTAGGTTTTATTTTGTTTTTAAAAATATAGTCACCTTCATTTGTTAATAAAACTTGTTTTCTCTTTGTTGAAAAATATTTTAACAGACCTCTAAAAATAATTCTATAATGCAGGACCAAATACACACCTTAAAACAGCCATTATGAAAATAAATAAGTCCAGGTAATATTTTAATCCTAGAATAACTTTTTAATAAATTTTGAAATGCTTTATGTCATTTCCTAAGGTAACTTTATATTTTTGGGGTTTTTTGGAGTGTTGCAGTTCAGTGATACTACTTATTTTACATTTCTTTTTAAGTGACACTTTGGTTCATGTTTAATCAGCAGGTACTTTAATAACATTATAAAATTGGCTAAATAATTGATACCAGTTCACACTAAGAGAAAGGTGGAGTAATATAACTAATAGTGTTAACATATTTGTTAAAAGGCCTGAGTAGGTAACACTTTGAGGCATTAGTTTTTATCCTGTTATAATGGCAAATGCCTTTTTTTTTAACACTTAGTCAACAAGGGCTGCCCAAGTAAAAGTCACAGCCTTTTATGCTGGATCAGATTTTAACCTTCTAAATGGGGAGGGAAAAACCTACAAAAACACAAAAAAACAACTCATGTCTCATTTAATTTTACCACATTTAAAATTTGTGGACCTGGATGATAATTTCTGTTTTACTAAATGTGACAGATAAAACTCGTACAGAGGTAAGTTTGATGCCCTTGTGGGGTCCCTAATAGGTATTATATCACTGGTTAGGTAGATTTTCATGTACGTATAAAGGTCAGTCACACTGCTTGTGCCTATGGCTCACCTATTTTACCCTGCAGTTCTGTTAGATAGCTAACTTATACTCTTAGTCAGTTTAAAGGTATGGATTCCCCCCTACCTCATTTTAAACAAACTTATTTTAAAGAGTCAGACTTACTTAAGTGATTTCAAAGTTGTGCCTATAGGATTTGAGCATTGTGGATTTATATAGCAAAAGTAATTATTTCAGTTTCTTATTTGTATGAGGGGTATGTGCATTTTAGTTCCATGTTTTTTTACAGAAATATATAACTAAATCGTATTCCAGTTTTCAAATTGTTACATTCATTTAAGTTTTAACAGTAGACTATAAAGTTGTAGAACATTCAGATATTTCTTATTTTACTTATTTGTTGTCAGTGATGTGTGTGTGTGCTTTTTGTGAAATACAGACCAATTTTCTTTAGTTTTTTATTTTATTTTTTCTTTTGCTTAATACCACTTTAGTTATAAAAGTACCTTCAGTTATTCTCATAGTTGTTTTTAAAGAACCTTGGAGTTTAAGTTACATCATGTTCAATCTTTTAAAAAAAATGACTTTCTGTACTTGTTTATTGTGGTTAGATAGTTGTTATAAGGTCAACAGAGTTAACTTGACTAGTTCAAACACCATGTAAATTGGTAATTTTAGAGCTATGCTGTTGATTAAACATCAGAAAGAAACATTTTCTTCATTGTTTATTTTTTAGAATAATAACAGCCTAAGCCAATTTTTGAAATTCAAAAAATATTTGGGCCCAGGTTTTCATTTGATTTATATCACTGTATAGTTTTTTACTTTAGTTTACCCAGCATTTAGCTTAGTTTCTTTTTTTTTTTTTTAGTTTCTTAAACATAATAAATTCTCAGTAAATGAAAGATATTTGAAAGTAATTCAAATTCTGTACATTTATTCAAATTTTTTTCATCCTGTGAATGGAACACATGTAATTTGTCATTGTATGTGATCACCATATGTCCATTTTAGTTGAATGTAAACATAGACTAACAGTAGTTGATTTAAATCTAACATTAAAGTTTGTATCACTTTCTACTTGTGAAATCTTTTGTTTCTCATTAAAGTCATAGGATTGTAAATATGAGACATGAGGGCAGGGGTAAAGGGACGTGGAAACTTTCTGTGGGTGAGGAATAAAAACCATCCTAAATCTCTTTTCCTGGGTGGCACCTCCCAATCCTGGAAGTCCCTTTCTGTGCCCATTACCACTTCATTAGCCTGACTGCTCCTACTCTGTACATTTCTCCACCTTGAATCCCCTGACTCACACGTTTTTTTTCTTAAGTTATTTAACATTTGATATAGAGCTATACCTCGATATCTTTATTTGCCTAGGGTATAGCCATCTTGCGCCTCAAGTATCTTGAAAATTCTTACTTGATATCTCTGCTTCTGTAATGAACTAGTGTCCTACTTTTGTTGTTGTGCATATTTACTCAGTTCTTTAAAATACGTTAAAGTAATACTCAAATAATTTGGTGTGCTTACATATGTACAACCATGATTTAATTATTTGAATAAGGTGATATGTTTGTGAACTGTGCTTGCCTTATTATTTTTCTATCATTTGAATGCTGTGATTAAAAAAAAAAAGCCCCAAATGTTGTGTGACTTGTTTCCTACAGTATATTTTAATAAAAAGGCATATTTTTGTTTTCATAGTAGTGTACATACTATGTTATGAGTAAATTCAGTAGTGCCTTTTGGTCTGCCAAGCCCCCTGTGCCCATCTAGACTTCAGAAAATAAAGGGAGGACCAGAAGTGTTCCCCGTTCTTAGTGGGCATACTAACTGCTTTTAGGTAGGAAGAGCATCCTAAGGACTTATTTCCATTTTCTTTAGTAGGAAATGGCTCCAGGTGGAAGAGGATTCTAAAATTGTAAACAATGGAAAGGAACTAAGCTTCCAGAATAGAAGTATATTTGGGCATATGAAAAAGGGATGGTATGCTGTAGTGGAAAGGCCACATTGCTAGAAGTCAGAAATTACATTTCAGTCCTGATGATCTGTGCCAATGTGTGTTTCGTCTGCCTTTCCATTTACATTATAAGCTTCTTGAAGCCTTCATTTAACCATGTAGCTGTAGTACTAGGCACATAGTAAATACTTAAATATTATTTGGAGCCTGGTCTTGATCTCTGCCTCACATTTGAAAAAATGATAAATTTTTTCAGAGCCTGAAAAAGAAAGTCCAGATTTTCTCTGAGAAGACCATGTGGACCATGGAATGAATTGGAAAACATCAGGTTAAACAAAGATAAACAGATTTTTTCCACTCCAGGATTTTTCTTAGAGCCTCTAATATTCTAACATACAACATAAATTTGGGGGGTAGGGTGGATATTCATTATATTCCAAACTTACTTAACTAGGAGTGAACTCTATGGATGGTATTTTCTTGAAACTCTTTTCCCAAAAATGAGTATTTTAAAAATCTCTGTCACACTGCAGAATAACAAAGAATTGATGAAACTTGGTGATATATTGACTATAAGGACTGAAGGAGAGTAAATGAAAATTTTGCCTAGGTTTGTAGTTTGAGACTCAAGATAATTATAAGTTGGGAAGGTTAGTTTGTAGAGAAACATGGTGAGTTTGATTTTTGAAGATGTTTAATTTGAGATGTCTCCCTTAGGAAATAATATGATTGGTAGTATTACTAAGTGAGGAGGGAACCCTTAAAAAAATATCATCTGATTTAATTAGTCATCAAATATTCGAACCCCTCTGTAACATTTTCCCCAATATGAACCACTTACGTTTGAATAACTCCAGTTACAGGGAACTCATTAACTGGAGCTCTTCTTTAGATAGCTTGGACCAATACAAGATTTTTCTTACATTGAACCCAAATTCAGTCTCCCCATAGCTTCATTCCATTAGTCCATAGTTCTACAATCTGTATAGTCTAAATCAGTGGTTCTCAAATTTTAGCAAGCATCAGAATCACCTGGAGAAGGCTTTCTAAAAACCAGGATTTCTGGGCTCTGCCCCCAGAATTTCTGATTCAGTAGGAATGTGCATTTATAACAAATTCCCAGGTGGTGCTGGTGCATCTGGTTTAGGGACTGCACTTTGAGAGCTATTAGTCTGAACTTTGTCTGACAGCTTTTCATATATTTGAAGATAGTTGTTTTGTACCTTGTCTTTTCCAAGCTTTATAAAGTTCTTTTGAATATTTCCTATATATCATGACTTTAAGTCACTTTTCCATACTTGGTAGCTCAGATTCTGAGAGTGAAGAACTCTGAAGGAGAATCCTTTACATGCAGTCAGGAGCCAACCATAAAAAGACCTCATGGTTCAGTGCTCTAAAATACTTTGCACTGGTAAATGTTGAAACTTGTGTGGTGTCTTATAGGTTAGTTCCTAATTTACCTCTGTTTGTTATCATGGTCTTCAGGATGGGAGAGGAATCTGCCTCCATGTGAATGTACTTCACAGCCATACTCCTTTTTATTGGCTTTCTTTTTAAATTAAGGGAAGGTTCCTTCAATATTGTAAGTTAAAAATATTCAATATAGCAGCAGGCTAGGGTACTTTCAACTTAAGGTAATATTGCTGATTAAGATGGCTAGAGCCATCTGAGATCTCAGAGAAAGGAGCTTTCAACAATATTTTTAAATTATTGGTTGTTATTTGCATTATTAAAAGAACTATCATGAATATTCTGGTTCAAGCAAACATCTCTGTTTATTTACTTAAATAATTTCTAGGAGTGCAGAAGCGGGTTAAAAAGTTTGTACAGTTGTAAGGCTCTTGATATACATTGCTCAGTTGCTTTTCTGATAGTTTGTACTAATTCACATTTCCACCAGTAGTGCTGAGAGTGTCTCTTTTATCACACCCGCTCCAAAATTGGGCATTGTAAAGCTTGTTTGATAGGAAAACAACAGCAACAACAATGTCTTAATGTGTTAATTGGCATTTCTTAATTAAAGGAGGTCAACTAGTGAGGTTGAATATTTTTCATATTTATTTCATTATTTCTTATGTAATTAGTTGCTTTATATTCTTTGCCCATGTTTCCATTAAGATTTTAGTATTTCGTTAACTTGGGTATTGACTTTTTGTCATAAATGGGGCAACTATTTTTTCAGGTTTTTTTTTTTTTTCCTTTTAACTTTTTTAGTACAGGTATACCTCGTTTTATTGAGCTTCACTTTATTGTGCTTTGCAGATAATTGTTTTTTTACAAATTGAAGGTTTGTGGCAACCCTGCATCCAGCAAGTCTGTTGGTGCCATTTTTCTAACAGCATTTGCTCACTTTGTGTCTCTGTGTCATGTTTTGGTAATTCTCAATATTTCAAACCCTCCACCAGCAAAAAGATTATGACTCACTGAAGGCTCAGATGATGGTCAGCATTTTTTAGCACTAAAGTATTTTTAAATTAAGGTATGTACCTTGTTTTTTTAAACATAATGCTATTGCACACTTAGTAGACTACAGTATAGTGTAAACATAACTTTTATATGCACTGAGAAACCAAAAAATTCATGTGACTTGCATTATTGTAATATTCACTATATTGGAGTGGTCTGGAATTGAACTCACAGTATCTCCAAGGTATGCCTGTATTCAGAAATTTTAGATTATGTTGTCAGTTTTATATATATATTTTTTGTTCAGTTGGGTTTGTACCTAGAATGTATTTCCTCGCCCAGATCAAATTTAGTTATTTAGTTATTTAGTTATTTATTTATACCGAAATATTATCCATTAGTAAACAGTAACTTTCCATACCCCCCTCCATGCAGCCCCTAGCAGCCGTCATTATATTTTCTGTCTTTACGATTTTTGACCTGCTCTAAGTACTTCATCATATAAGTGGAATCACACAGTGTTTGTCTGTTTTGATTGCCTATTTGACTTAGCATAGCGTCCTCAAGGTTCATCCATGTTGTAGCATATTGCAGAATTTCCTTCCTTTTTAAGACTGAATAATATTCCGTGGTGTATGTGTATACCACATTGTGCTTATCCATTCATCCATCGGTGGACACTTGGGTTGCTTCCACTTTTTAGCTCTTGTGAATAACGTTGCTGTGAACATTGGTGCACAGACATCTCTTTGAGAACCTGCTTTCATTTCTGGGTGGTTATATACCCAGAAGTTGAATTGCCAGATCTTACAGTATTCTATTTTTAACTTTTTGAGAAACCACCATACTGTTTTTTCACAGTGGCTGTACCATTTTATATTCCCACCAGCAGTGCACGAGGTTTTCCATTTCTTCACATCCTTGCCAATACTTGTTTTCTGTTTTGTTTTGTTTTTTATTAGTAGCCATACTAATAGGTGTAAGGTGGTATCCCCTTGTAGTTTTGATTTGCATATCTCTAATGATTAGTGATGTTGAGCATCTTTTCATGTGCTTACTGCCCATTTATATATCTTCTTTGGAGAAATGTCTATTCAAATCCTTTGCCTATTTTTAAATCAGGTTTTTGGTTGTTTTAGGAGTTCGCTATGTATTTTGGGTGTATAATTTACAAACATTGTCTTGGCACCCTTGACACTCTTATTAAAAAATCGTTTGACCATATATGCAAGGGTTTATTTCTGAGCTCTGTTCAGTTCCATTGGTCTGTATGTCTGTTTTTATGCCAATACCACATTGTTTTGATTACTGTAGCTTTGTAGTAATTTTGAAATCAGGAAGTCTGAGTCCTCCAGTTTTGTTCTTTTTCAAGATTGTTCGGCTGTTCAGGGTCCCTTGAGATTCCATATGAATTTTAGGATGGGTTTTCTATTTCTGCAAAAGTTGTCATTGAAATTTTGACAGAGATTGCTTTGAATCCGTAGATCACTTTGAGTAGTTTTGACATTTGAACAATATTAAGTCTTCCAGTCCATGAACATGGGGTGTGTTTCCACTTATTTATGTCTTCTTTAATTTCTTGCAGCAATATTTTGTGGTTTTGATTGTACAAGACTTTCATCTTCTTGGTTAATTCCAAGTATTTTATTCTTTTTGATGCTATTGTAAATGAAATTATTTTTGTAATTTCTTTTTCAGATTGTTCATTATTTGTATGTAGAAATGCATGGTTTTTTGAATGTTGCCTTTGTATCCTGCTACTTTACTGAATTCACTTATTAGATCTAATGTCCTTTTTGTGGATTCTTTAGGCTTTTCTTTGTATAAGATCATATCATCTGCAAACAGAGGTAATTTTCCTTTCTAATTTGAGTGCCTTTTATTTCTCTTTCTTGCCTCATTGCTCTGGCTAGAACTTCCAGTACTATGTTGGATAGAAGTGGTGAAAGCAGGCATCCTTGCCTTGTTCCCCATCTTAGAGGAAATGCTTTCAGTCTTTCACCAACATGGGATATTATGTTCACTGTGGATTTTTCATCTATGGCTTTTATTATGTTGAGGTAGTTTTCTTCTATACCTAGTTTGTTGAGTGTTTTTTTCATGAAAGAGTGTTGAATTTTGTCAAATGCTTTTTCTGCATCAATTGAGATGGTCATGTGGTTTTTTTTTTCCCCTTCATTCTGTTGATGTGGTGTATTACATGGGCCAGTTTTTGTTTGTTGAACCATCCTTGCCTTGCAGGTTTTAATCCCACTCAGTCATGTGTCTAGATAGTCCTTTGAATATGCTACTGAGTTCTGTTTGTTAGTATTTTGTAAGGATTTTTGCATCGATGTTCATAAGAGATACTGGTCTGTCTGTAGTTTTCTTTTCTTGTAGTGTCTTTGGTTTTGGTATCAGGGTAATGCTGGCCTCATAGAATGAATTAGGAGGTGTTCCCTTCACCAATATTTTTATCATGGTTTTGGTTATGATTTGATTTTTTAAAAATGTAAATCATTGGGACTTCCCTGGTGGTCCAGTGGTTAAGACTCCACGCTCCCAATGCAGGGGGCCTGGGTTCGATCCCTGGTCAGGGAACTAGATCCCACATGCCACAACTAAGACCTGGTGCAGCCAAATAAATAAATTAATTAATTAAAAAAAAAAAAGTAAATCATTGATCTGTCTGGGTAGTGATAATGTGATATGGAGAAACAAATTTAGTTTTAAATGTTTTCCATATTGAACAGTTAAAAAAGAAAAGATAAAATAGAATATGTTCGATTCTATGGTGATAACTTTGAATATAAATGAAATGAAACTTTCTGGAACAATATAATATTCCATCTAGTTTCAAGACAGGTAACCTGAATTTAGTAATACCACTGCAAATGTTATAAAAATTAGCTCCAAAATCAGCTTCAGAGCCAAATGTTTCATTAGTGAACTTGTCCAAATTTAAATTTTAAGACATGGATAATTTAGTATATATACATTTTATTAGAACATAGAAAATGGGAAGTTGTAAAACTTTCCAATTCATTTTATACATCTAGCATAATGATATCAAAACCTGACAAATTTAACAGAAAAAAAGAAAATGCCAGGTCAATCTCACTTACATAAAAATAATATATATAATAATATAAATACAAATTATATATAAATATATTTTAAAATTTAATATAAAAATAGTAAATCAAACTTGAACAATTTATCCTGGAAATAGAAAGGTGATTTAATACTAGGAAATCTATTAATGTAATACATCACTGAAGAAAGGCAAGGTAAGTAAAATATAGTGGCCATTGTGGCTTCTTTTGCAAAAAAGAAATAGTTATGTCACTGACAAATTTCACCAATCCTTTTGTTTTGTTTTAATTCTTATTTGTAAGCAACATATACATGAATTTCCATTTTAAACCCATTATAAAAGGCCTTTAACAAGGGACTTTATCTCATTTATATTTTTTCATTACCAATATATTTGGTCTTACCTTATGTTGTTCGCTATTTTTGTTTTGTTCCCTTCTTTGTTCCCTGTTTTTTATTGTCAGTGTTGTGTTAGCTTTTTCTTCTCCAGAGATTTGGTAAGGTGTATATTCAGTTTTAATGTTTATTGTGGTTATTTTAAATTTGTTCAAAAGACTCTCAAATCCATATTTCTGTAATAGTCTAAACAGGTCTCTTTTTTCCCCTCCTATATGTCAAACAGAGAGTTTTGTATACTTCATTTCTCTCCATCGCCCTATATAGTTATTGGGTGATATCTGTGGTTTTGAACCCTGGTTATTTATGTTATTTAGCTCTCTCTGTTTTTAACTGCTTTCAGTGGTCTTAACAAATTGTTTTATATAATGGATTTTCCGTTTTTAATTTTCTGTTTTTGATTTGTGGGGTCTCAAGTGGATCATTTATTCAAAAAGTTCTTTGAAGGACGATACATGGAATCATATTTTCTGAGCCCTTGTGTATTTAGTAATATATTTGTGGGCCTTCAGACATTTTTTTTAGTGGAGTGTAATGTTTTTGACTCCACAGGGTTTCTCTCTTAAAAGTCTGAAACTTTTGTTTCATTGTTTCCTGCCATTTAATGTTGCAAAGAAATCCAAAGTCAACTGAGTTGCATTTTTTCTTCAGGTTATGTAGTTTTTCTATTTGTATGGTTTTAGAAATTTTGCTTTATTCATGTAGTTAAGATTTACCTAAGACTTTACAAGGTATATAACACTTTTCTTCATTGATTATTGCCTGACATTTAGTGATGCAAAAGTTGAATTTTTTTTCATTCAGGAAAGTTTTCTTCAGCTTTGTCTTATTGGTGCTTTCCATTTCTTATTTTATTCTTAGGATCAACTGTATTTCTTAGCTTACATCTCCTTCCTTTCTCCTCTAGTATTGTATTTTTAATAGTTTTCATCTGTAACTTTTTTACTGTACATTCTAAGACATCTTCAAAAGTTTATGTTCTATATCACTGAATTAAACTTGTCATAGTGTTTTTACCCTTGTTTACTCCAGTGTAACTTCAATTCTTAACTATTTTTCATCTTTTCATCTTGGTCTATCCTCCAACGTTCTATTTCAAAGATAAGAAATCGTCTTGTATTCTCCTGGTGCCAAATAGTTTTCCAGAATTTTGTATATGATTCCTATTTTTAAATGACTTTCCTCTCTTTGAATTATCTGAATGCTATTCCTCAGGAGTGTTTGCTGAAAGGCAATGTATGTAAATTGTCCATAGCTCCACATTTTTCTCAACTCAGGTCATCTTTGATCTACAGCTGTACTGGCTCTTACATAACTGTTTTAGTTCAGTTTCCAAGGTATTTAATGGAGTTTTCTTCACCTTCATTGCCTGGTTGTGTGCTATTCTGAACAGGTGAGCATGATGATAGAAAAGTGATAGCATCTGCTCCAGAGATCCTTAACACATGTCCCCTAGACAGTGTTTTACATGGGTTACTCTTTTTTTTTTTTTTTTCTTTAGGTTGCAGTTCACTGTTACAAATCCTTCTCTACTTCTTGTCAAGTTGTTTTCTGGGAAGTTTATTCTAACTAGATCAAGAAACAGAGTAGTAATAGAGTGAGAAGGGTAACAGGAAATATCACTGGTTGCTGTCTCAAAAAACAACAATAGAGAAACCAGCTACATGGTTTTCTGTTAGTATGTTTCTGAACCAGAAGAACATAGTGAGAGAGGAGCTAGCGATCTTTGTACTTACTTGCATATGGCTTGTTCTCTCTCCCAGGGTAACTGGTGGGTATTTTCCCTTCCTGTTCCATTGGCTTGTACTACCTTAACTTGTTCATTCTTTTTTTTTTTTCAACCAATACTTAGTGAGTTCTATGTGCCAGGCACTTTGCTAGGATAATGCTGAACAAAACAGAGTGTTTCTTCTTTCATTGATGGCAGAAATATTTTCTGAACTTTGTCAGTAATGCATTTTGGTGATGATGTGATGTTTTATTTCCCTATTCTTTTTTTTTTTTTTTTCTTATTAAGTATTTCCTGGCAAGTTGAGAAAGGCTGTATTAATAACTGTAGCCTAGATACCAGTTTTAACTTCTTTTGTCATGGGCATTTTTAAAGTTGCTCTGAATCAGGAAATAACTTTTATGAATACAGTGTTCATTATCCTGACCTTAGAGTATTATTTCCCAAAAAACATCTTGTGACAACTAATTTACTATTTCTTCTCTTTTTTTCTTAAACTTTCTTAACTTTCTTAATTAGATGAATAAAATTATCATATCAACAAAATTATCTTGTTTTATGTGGTGACCTCAACGAATGTTTTGGCATGATAGCACTTTAGCTTACCTTAGAATTTTTATATCTATTTGAAAGGCAAGCAGTAAAGCTGCATTAGGTGATAATAATGATAATAATGCAGAATTCGGTTCTTTTTAAAATATGTTATCTGACATGTATTTTTAAACATAAAATTTGAAGGATTTTATTTTTCTCACCACTTTGTATATAAGGAAGTAGAGGTTATTTTTGTATGTGATGCTTATATTTAGAGAAAACTTATTCTAGAACTTTTTATACTCAGTATAAAAAGTATATGAGCTTTTAAACAAAACAAAACCAAAAAAAAATCACAGAACTTGGCATATAAACAGACAAGAAGCACAAAGTACACACAGACCTATAAGTGTGAAATGTAATGAGTAAAGCAATTTTTTAATTTTAGTAATAAGCAAATCCATAAAAGCAAGATAGAATATTGACTTACAATTTAGATAGCTAACATGTTCATTCTGTAATTGTAATAGAGTTATTGTTAAGGAAAGGGAACTTTAAGCAAAACAGGACCTGGCAATTAAAAGTCACATCTCATTTTAGTTTCCCAGACTGCTCAGTATTAAAAAACAAGAAGCTTTCTATATGCACTGATTGGGGCAGAATTAAATTTATAAGACTGTAGTCATCTTGAGAGTAAGGACTATATGTAAATTACTTTGGGTAGCAGAATGTTACAGTAAAAAGTGGTTTGGTGCTTTTGATGAAGAAGGTAGAATCCTTAGGGAGAAACATAGTATCTTCTTAGGCTGTAATAAGATTAATAGTAATATTTGTTTTAAAGGTAGTTGTCAGGATTTGGAAGTATTTTCATGTTAGCTACACCAGTCTCAACCAGTTTGTTCACATCTGGGGCAGTTGTGTTAAATTTGATGTTGTATAGGGGAGGGGAACAACTTCATCAGGTGAAGTGCAGAGCATGTAAACAGCTCTTTAACCTAGGGATTAGAAGTCTTCTCCGCCCCTCGCCCCCCCATACCTAAGTTTCTGCAGAGATCCCATAGCCCTAATCTACATGCTGTCTTTAGCTGAAAATCAGGCTCAGAGAATTTACTGTTTGTGTTGGTCCTTCAGTTAATCAGTTTACATTCACATTGGGGTAAGAAACATAGCTAATTGGTGCATTATAGTTATTTTGTAGTGGAGGTAAATTAGCATCCCTGAAAGATTCAAGCATTGTGTCCATTGGACACTTACCTGAGTACTAAGTTTGATGTTTTCTACAGGTTTGATATTTACAAGTTTGTTCTGATTGTTTGTGTTGTAGCTGAATACTTAACATGTTTCCCCTAAACTCTTTAAAAAAATCATGTTTAAATAACTTGTAACTTTAATTTTAAACTCATAAGTTCTTTGTATTTATAATGATTTGTGTGCTTGTTCCTAGGGGCCACCTACAGATGCTCCTGCAGTGGACACAGCAGAACAAGTCTATATCTCTTCCCTGGCACTGTTAAAAGTAAGTGTTGAATGGAGTTACTTACTTTAGAGAGTTCAGCTGCTTTCTTTCTTTTACTTTGGAATATTTTTCACATTAACCCTCTCACACATAAGCCGTTGTTTTAGGTGCATGTATAAAATAGAGTGTTTTATTTCCACTGAAACACAATTAAGTTATTAATTTAAAAAAGGGGGGGGGGGTCCAAAGATCTCAAAGCTTTGTGTCTATATATCTTCCTCTTTACAGATGTTAAAACATGGTCGCGCTGGGGTTCCAATGGAAGTTATGGGTCTGATGCTTGGAGAATTTGTTGATGATTACACTGTCAGAGTGATTGACGTGTTTGCTATGCCACAGTCAGGAACAGTGAGTACTTTTATGGTTGCCTGATGCAAGTAAACGTATTACTTTTCTCTTTTCTTTTCCTGTGCAAAATAACTCTCATCATATTGTAATTTTCTCTTCCTGATAGAAAAATTCATTATAAGATTAATGATAGAAACTTTTAGACTGTATTGAATCAAATCGTTGATCTTTTAAATGCATTATGAATTCCCTGTAGATCCACAGATTGAGTGATGCTAACATTTAATCCCTTTACTTGTTCTTTCAGCTTTAACTAGCATAGTGTACTGGATTTATAAGTTAGTTACCTTAAAATAGTAGGATACTAGTTTGATTAGTTTGAACACATGGTTCAAAAGATTTCAGAGACACTCTTAATTAGAGTTTCAACTCACCTACATTATCTAGTCCTCATGTTTTGTTTTTATTGTTTTGAAATATCGCCCTTTTTAAAATGTTCTGTATATGGTGATAAATGACTCTTAAGCTTTTCCTATTCAAAATGTTAAGTTTAAAAAAAAACAAAAAACCATGACAAACTTTAGTTCTTTTTGCCTTTTTGCATGGTAATTTGTTAATAGACGAACCATACTGCATACACATTTTGAAAGTCCTCTACTTTAATGCATTTAGAATGCATTGTTCTTTGTGGGAATTTTTTGTTTTGTTTAATGCATTGGACTTGTAGATAGGTGTGTATTTAGATTTTTTTTTAATGGCCAAAAAACAATAACCATTTACTTACCTTCCAAAAAATAACACATATATCCTTCTCATCTGCTTGCCTAAGAAAATATAATACGTATATTTGTCTGATGAATGTCCTTACGTGGATATCCATTATAGTAAAGGGTTCTTAAGTTTTAATATCCTTTATTTCCTTGTACTACAAGTGCTTGTTTGACAATATAAAATAGAATATTTGATTCCCCATGTTCATTCTGTGTAGTAGAGTTGGAAAATTTTTCTTCTAGCCCAAGAGTTAGCAGACTTTTTCTGTAAAGACATATGTCTCTGTCTCATATTCTTGTTTTGTTTGTTTTTTTAACCACCCTTTAAAAATGTTAAAAAACATTCTTAGCCTGTAGGCAGTAGATTGTGTACCCCTGTTCTTGAGGATGCACTCTCAATTAGAATTCAAAATACTGTTTATTTTGGTGGGAAGAAGTGCTTATGTTAACTGGTTTGTTTAAGTAGATTAGACTTAAATTCCTCATGTTAGAGGAAGACCTTGAGGGAGCTATAATGGCAGTGATCTGTCACTGGAGAGATAATATGAATGCCTTTAATTCTTCCATGTCCTAAAATTTTCTTTTGGTTGAACTAGCAAAATAATGCAGCATTTAAAAGACTTGGTTGCACATTGCCTCTTGTGGGGAATATTTTGAGAATGCTGTTATATTTGAGGTAATATTCAAATGTATATATTGCCCTCCAATTGCCTAATCTACCAAGTAGTCCTAACTAAAGCACTGAACATCCTCCCCTCCTAACTCAGCCAACCAAAAAACAAATAAAAATAACTCTGGGAAACTATTATTTTCCTTCCTCAAGGTGTTTACATTACTGAAGAAAAAAAAAAACCGACTTGAACTGTTGATTATTATAATAGCAGAATAGTTGTAGAACTTTGGATGAGATGGAAGAGGCCTAGTGCTTATCAGTTATCAGAGGATGACGTTAGGAAGTATGCTTGCCTAGACCGATCTAACCACAAAATAGTTGGTTCACTTATTTGGTATTTCTGGTGTGTGTATATATACACACACACATTAGTCATGGCCATAAACTCTTTTAAAGGAGCCTAAAAATTATCTTAACTCATTAGCTAACAGCAGTATGGTACTTGGCAATTTTTTTGTTTTCTTGGTACTTGGCAATTTAAAAAGTTTTATTGATGTATGGTTTATAATTGAATGACATGAGTCGGTGTCAAATATGGGTATCAAAACCTATTAAATTATTTTGGTATCCCAAAATAACATACACAGGTTTTTAGGCAGTAGCTTTTTGTTCGTTTACCTTGTAATATAAATTTTTTCTCATTGTTATAGAAGCTAATCATTTTCCTTTCTTTCTAAATCAGGGTGTCAGTGTGGAGGCAGTCGATCCAGTGTTCCAAGCCAAGATGTTGGATATGTTGAAGCAGACAGGAAGGTAAGTATTTCAAATGATCATATAATGGAATGATGGGAAATATTTTCAGAAATGTATCTCAGAATTTTACATGTTCGTGAATATCATTCTTAGGGAAAAAAAAGCCACGTAATTAATGTAAAAGTATCACTGTCAGTGCTCTGCACCACCTATCTAGTATCTCTTTCCTCTAGAATCATAGAAATTTGCCAGTTAGAAAACTGCCTCATGTTAAAATTCTCAACTGTTACATAGTAAATTTGGACTGTAGCTTCCCACCGTTTAGCATATGGAGTTACTCTCTAGTCACTTATAATTGAAAGAGCTTGTATGTTCCAAAATTTGAGAGTTGCAGCTAAATAAAATTCTGAATATTTAATTATATTTGTAGTCATATTGAGTTTTAAAGACAGGGAAAGTAGAATCCAAATATTGTTCAAGTTTTTTACCCCAGATTAAATCTCTCAATAGTTGTCATTCTCTTGCTCAAATTCTTCTACTGTGGAAAAAACTTCAAAATTAATGTTAGCAAAAGGCTCAGCAGCTGAGCAGAACAGTGCAAATTGGTTTTTGACTGAGTTCCTAGTTCTACTGCTGGTTTAATTGATATTTAATCCTTTCACAACAGTGGATCCTGGTGTCCATTGTTAAAAATGTACTCTGCCTGGAAAATCCAACTCCCAGAGCTAAGGAGTTAAAGAGTAGATATTTACTTGAATGCTGAAAGGGTAAAAACTGGCTCTGAGAAAGTGTGGTAACAAGGTGAAAAACTGAAAGCCTTATCTACCACTGCTAATGTGCATCTCTTAATGATAGCACTCCTTTGTCACACTTTTTCGTTTCCATGTTTTCTGGATAATATGGTGTATGATTTCAGTGTTTCTAATGGTGCTTTTTCACACCTGTGTGTTTTTCATCTCTTCTTAATTTATACCCCGTTAGTGTGTTGTTTCTTTTCATATCATAAATGTATTACTTGTTCTGTTCTGAACGGCTGAACGCCCTCTTTGTTTCAGGCCTGAGATGGTTGTTGGTTGGTATCACAGTCACCCTGGCTTTGGTTGTTGGCTTTCTGGTGTGGATATCAACACTCAGCAGAGCTTTGAAGCCTTGTCGGAGAGAGCTGTGGCAGTGGTTGTGGATCCCATTCAGAGTGTAAAAGGAAAGGTAGAGTGGATTCTATCTTTATTAGCATCTCCTGCCACATTCTGTTTACAGATACATTACATAAAAATCTGTTTTGTTTAAAGCATGATTCTTAATTACACAAAAAACCAACCAAACAAAAAACTGTACAAGATAATAAATGTGTCTTGGTATTATTATTAGCAATTTACCTATTTAGAGATTTGTTTCTACTTTAATTAGTCTAATTATAAATGTTTATCTTTAATTTTTTTTTATTTCATAGATTTAGGAATGTTAAATCATACTGAAAGCCTTCTATACACATTTTATTAATATTTTAATAAACATTGCTCTACCTTCTTTTATTTTAAAATGGTGAATTTGGGATCGGCACAACATTTAAAAAATCTAAAGAGCTCTGTTTGCAGACATTGTGCAGGACATATTCTGCAGTTGTAGGTTCCAAATATTTTAGACAGTGAAAACTTGCCCCAAACACTTGGTATCAACCGTTTGCATTTTTGGAGTGAGGACACAGATGAATGATTAGATATGCTAAATGATTCTGAAAAGAGATTAACTTGCAAAGCATATTGGGTTATAGTTGTTCTTTGTTGAAATCTTTTGTTCTTGTTTAGTTCTTTTTTCCTTCTTTTTTTTTCTTTTTTCTTTCTTTCTTTCTTTTTTTTTTTTTTTCTTTCTTTCTTTCTAGCCCCATATGCCATTTTCCTATTTCCTGCCTCATGACAGCAGGGAGCAGCTCTATTATCACCTTCACAGAGCTGTCTGCAAATGTGAGAGGCAATTCGATTTTGCTCAACCACAGGGAGAGTGGATTAGAAAAACTACAGAACATACAGAAATTGGCTAGGTGGTTACTGCTTTAAAATACTGCTGAGGTGTCTTGTTTGAGCATGTACGTCCATTGTAGTGTAGAATAATTGTTAAAATAAAATCACAGTACATTTATGGAATCCTTTTTATGCAGCTTTTACAAATAATTTTTGGAGCCCTTAAAAATAAATATTAGCTTGCTATCTATCAGACCTGGAGTTTGATAGTATTGCAGATTACATTTACATCTGCTCACCAGCTCAAACTAAATATGGCTGTTTAAACATGGGGTTTTTATCTGTCATGAATTTGAACACTTTCTGACATTATATTATTATGATGAATAAAAATTGAGGTCTTTTCTAAATCATGATCCTATTAGATGTGATTTAGCTCTTTAGAGGCAGAAACTAGCCACAAAAACAATAATAGAAACTGATATACTAGGCAGTTCTGAATGCATAACTTCTGAGGCTTGCTATATAATGACATTTCAATTTATTTACTTTCTTTTTTACTAAGTGTATTGTTATTTAACTGATATAGATAAAAGGAGTTGAAAATCTTTGACTTTTGTTAGTTTTATGAATTAAAGTACAGTATAATATTTAAGTTTAATTCTCTGATAATTAAGATACCTTATAAAAAAGTAAACAATAAGTAACTCATTTAAGTAATAATTATTATTTTAGAAACATAATAGAATTATCTGATTAAATTCCCACGCCACAATATATACTACTAATGATTGAAGCTTAATTTTAAACATAATTAGAATTCTGTTTTGTAGTTTTGGTGTGACTTTTTATGATACTTAACTCATGTGATGGTGGCTGCTTTGAAAAGGAAAATATAAACTTAAATACAATGAAAGAAAGCATTTTCAAAATAGAATGTAAATAAATGAATATGTATTTTGGTTATCTTGTTTATAGTATTTTAAATGGCAATTTTAGTTTCCAAACCTAGTTTAGGTATTATATAACTGTGGAGTTTGCATTGTTTGTTTCTAATTAACCATGATTCAAAGAATGCGTTTCATTAAAAAATATACTTGTATCACATGACTCTGTTGTCATGTGGTAAAATGTAGTATTTAAAAATATATCTCAAAAATTACTTTAGGAAATTACATGTATCACTGTCTAGTTTTATATGTCATGAAAAAAATTTTTTGGAAAAAATTTAGTATAAGCATCTATCACTGATGATTCGCATCACTTGTTGTACCTAACAAGATTTATACAATTATATCACCTCAAATAAGGATCCATTTTTTTGTCAATAATGTAACTTCATTTATAAGGTGTCTGAGTTTGGTTATAATTTATAGTTCTTTCAGTGTCTCAAAACTGAATTAAATTAAATGTTAGTAAATCCATGGCTAGAGTGTTCTAGTTAAATCATTATACTTAAGAATATAAACTTACAAGAAAATGAAGAATAACATAGGACTCTCCCTTCCCCTTCCCTGCACATGATTTATCAAAGCTGTCAAAATATTTAGTAAGGCAATGATTAGATCAAGAGTTAAATGACAATCTCTATATAAAGGATTTAAGTGGGTGTCTGTTCTTTTAATACCTCTTTCCTGTATATTTTTATATTTTCATGTTTGTAAGTCCCAGTATTATCTCTGTTTTTTTGAGTGATTAGGTAAAAATGGATTCTTTCTTTGTAATCTCAGTTGATTCAAACTGTTTGGTTTCCTTTTATAGTGACTTGACTGTATCTTTATGGAATTATTGCTGTGTGCCAGGTATTATGGCAATAATCATTTGAACTTGTCTCATTTATTCTTTTCGGTAATTCTGGGAATAGGTTCTATTATTCCATTTGTCAATGAAAGGGTATAAAAATTTAGGGTCAAAAAGATTACTTTGCCCAAAATCATACAATTATGTATTAAGCAGCAGAACAAGGATACAAATCTAGGTCTATAAAATTTCAGAACTCAAGCTGTTTACTGGCTCTTTAATATTAGACAGTTATGAACAATGTAATTAGAATAACTCAGGAATGGAAAATGAATACCAAAGTCATTGCAGGGCCTTTTCTTATTTACGTGTGTAGATGTCATTCCCTTCAACATAAGTCAAGAGGAAGGAGCTGCACATTTTCTCAGAGTTCTCGAGAGTTCTGTGTACTATTTTTAGTAGGTATTATATATTAATTGATTTTCTCATATAGTATTTTTCTATTAATTAAAAACAGCTTAGACAGACTCATGTCTGTCAGCTTTTGTGACATCCCTAGGACCAAACGTTGAGACCAACATAAAAAATAAAATGTACTATACGATAAAGAATCCATATCACTCTGTATATCACATAATCCTGGAAATGTTTAAAAATGATACAGGTGAAAAATCAATGATAATAACATTTGTAATTTAAATGGAGTGTAAGCTTATAGAAATTACCAGTGAACTCCACTCAAAACTTACCAGTGAAATAGTTTTTAAGATTCTGTTTTAGTTTACTTGTAAAGAAAACACGTATTAAAATATTTTAAACTTCAGTTCTCAAGTGGCATGGTGGCAACCTCTTGCTTAATGTTTTGTTATCCTGTATATTCAGCCTACAACTGGACTTAATCCAGCAACAAATTTAGAAGTAAATTCAACTTGTAATATGACTACACTTCTTCATTAGGGCAAAAAGAACAGTCACTTTGTGCAAAGTCAGAAAACTGGCCTACAACTATGACTACTTTTGAGAACTAATTTTCTTGTCAGGATTCCTGTTAGTAAAATGTTCACATGTTACCTGCTAACTCCAAACAATCTTTGTGTCTGTTCTCTATTTTGAAAACAAAACAGTCACTAAAAACCCTTTATCCCAAATAAATCTTCACACTGGCTGGACTTTCTTGAAGATTTTTTATTTACTTTGATTGGAAATATTCAATGGGCTTCTGAAAATGTGGTGTTTAGTTTCAGATCAACTCATCATCAGGTATTTCTTAAGTACAGCTGATATGCCTGTATGCTAATGATTTGGGGATACAAATTAAATAAAAAATGGTCTTAGTCTTTTTGAGAAGATAAGTCATATACATTTAGTGTCCCTAGTGAGCCAGATAACATTCTGCTAGTTATGTGCTGGTAGTCCTACACTGCATACTGACATAATACAAATTATACTGATACTGCTTTGTTTCTGTAACTAAGTATTAAATTGGTTGCTAGTGACACGTAATTCAACAAATACTTATTTAGAACCTTTTATGTGTCAATATGCAATAAAATAGTACTTGTATAGCAAACATAGTAAATGCAGATTAAAAGTAGGCAGAAATCAGTGTAGACTGCACAAAGTAAATGAAGCTTGGACTGAATTTTAAGGACATCACTCTGTTATTGTTGTCTTTTAATCAGCGTTTTACAGAAAAGGTAGGACTCTGAAGAGTAACTACAAATATAGGAGGAAAGAATTAGGGAATGAATGTTATAGGAGCTTACCTTTTATTTTCAGATATCTAGAAGGTCATGTCTTTTTCAAGGTAAGGGGGAAAATATTTTACTTACCCAAGAAATTTTGTATTCGAAAGTTTTAAGATGGTGGAGATTTTAAACTACTCCACTAATAGTTTTGTTTTAACATTTTCTTATTGTTATTAAAAATTATCTACCATAAAGGCTGGGCATAAAGTAAAGAGCACAGACTTTGGGATCAGGCCTGTATTAGAATCCAATTTTTATCTCTTCTTTATAGCATGACCTTGAGCAACTTACCTAATCTTCTTGAGCTTCGGTTTTCTCATCTATAAAACAGGGATTTTAGTAACTATCTCATAGTATTATATTATGAATATTATGAAGTGATATATATAATCATTACAGTGCACATGCATATAGAAGGTGTGCAATAAATATCACTTTATTATTCTGAAGATTAAAATAATTGATACTTAACAGGAAAAACAACTAGCATATTTAAAAAAATAGAATGTGAGTATTTCTGAAAATGTTGTTAAGAACAAGTCTATAAATTAATTACTAACTTGCTCACTTTAGGAAGATGAAGGTAATAATTACAAAAGAAATGAAAACTTTCCCGTTTATATTTTCTACGTTCAGACTAATTTAGTAATACTCTTCTGATTCAGCTGATTTTTTTATTGAACACTTACTATTTTTCCAACATATTTCTTTGGGGCATGCTGATGAAAAAGAAAATGAATATATTACTTTAAAATTCTGGCCTTCGAAGTGATTGATGTGATTAAAACCATTTTGTGTTTCATTCACCTGTCTGTATGTTGTCTCTCTCACAAGATTGGAGCTTCTTTTAAGGGAGAAATGTTTCCATATCTTGGAATTGATGCAGTGTCTGCAAAAAGTAGTTTTTTAAAAATAAATGTTTATAAGGTAAAATCAGGAATGAATGTTTCACTGGTCAGCTGTTACCAATTCAGACTTTTAGAAAGAAAACTGCAGCTAATTTTGTGAGGTTTAGTAAGTAATTTGTATACATTAGTGGTGATCACTTATTAAATGAGTGAAACATGAGATTGACAAGGTCAGTGAGCCAGTTTGTTCACAGACATTAACCTTGATGAATCCGAACCTTGTGTAATCAGAGCTAGAGTTCAAGTTTATCATGTCATTTGTCTTCCAAAGGGTAGTGGAAGATATTTAGAATAGCTGTCATTCATAAGATTTTCTGTTAATCAGTATCCCATAAAGGTTAATTGGGACTGAATAATTCTGATCTCAAATTGTATACATACACATACCTTTCCTTTGCCTAGTTTTTCAGACTGAAAGAGAAAAATAGAAAATAGGACACATAAAAATTCTATTTCCGTTCCTAATATAGCTCTGGGAGCATACTCACCCAACTCTTGGAACAAGGTTAGTTACTATATTATCTTCTGTTTGCGTCCTGTTTTTTACTCCTAGTATCAATTTGAAGTTTTATAACACTCTTAGACATAATCTGTGAGGATGTCTAAGAAAATATTTTAGGTGCTAATATGCATGTACTATTCCTGATAGACTTAATAGTTTATAACATTAATTTAGCTGATATAATCAGAAATTGTCAGCTAAGAATTTTAAAGCAATTTTATGTTTAAAATTCTAAGAAGCATAAATCTGATATAGAACTAACAGTTCTTAGTTTTGTTCTTTTAATTTAGAGCTTCTGTATTAGTAATATAATTTCTGAGCGAATTTATTATTGTTTAGTAATTGCTATACATTTGAGTGATAGACATCTGCTTCAAATTAGTTTGAATTCAGCTGTTTCTGTAAAGATATAGGAAAACCTTTAAAACAATGTCCCATTATCTATAAGAATATTATTTATTGACCCTTTTGCCTCTTGAATGCTTTTCTTTCCCCAATCTAATGATCCCTGGTCATTCATTCAACAGACATTTATTGGTCATTACTGTGTGCCAGGCATACAATGGACACACAGGAGAGTAAGATCTCCTCCCTGTCTTTAATGCCAGTGTTGTACCGGAAAATGGAAACTATGACTTTGTATAAAAGGCCTTTGCGTAGCCCATGTATATTAATTGTTTAAGATCATATTCAAATGATTTGACATTAACCCTTGTTGATCGTGAGGATGTTTCTGGGCCTGGGACTTCGTTTTGGCGGGTTTAGTCTGTTGTTATCACTGTAATTTCCTGAAGAGGGTAGAATTGATTATGGTAGTAAATTTTCTTTTAAGTCATAGTTGATTATTATTCTAATAATCAGTAATTATTCTTAGACTACTAGTAAGCTTTTCAGTAGATGCCCACTGCCACTTTTTACATTCCAAATAGCTTTTCTGTGTGCAGTTTTTATTCCTAATTAAAAACAAGTCAGTGCTTTGTGATATTTGAGTGTTTCATGAATTCAAAGCTGAGCGGTGATAAGGAAACGGGAAGTATATATTTTGTAAAGCTAGTGATTAGATTTTTATAGGTAATGAATTTGTGGGGGCATTCCATGGTAAAACTTTATATAAAACAGGTACCAGAGGGACTTCACTGGCTGCCTAGAGGTTAAGACTCCGCGCTTCCACTGCAGGGGGTGTGGGTTAGATCCCTGGTCAGGGAACTAAGATCCCATATGCAGCGCAGTGTGGCCCCAAAAAACCCCCAAAAAACATAACCAAAACTGCTTTCTTGGAGCTTTTCATTTTAATAGATATTTATTCTGCACCATGTTAGGTGCCCCAGGTACTCTGCTGGGGAATGGATATTCAGTGGTGAATAAAACACAAACCTTGCTGTGAAGTAACTGAATCTAAGAGTGATCTTTTCTTGCTTTTGTGTTAGGATAGCTGTTACATCAAATAGCTTGGTGATGAAGAGTACTGGCTTTGGCATGCTGTGTGTGTACAAATGATAGTGGTGTCACTTACTGGTTGTCATCTCATTTAATTTATTCAAGTCCTCGGAACCTCAGTTTCCTTATCCATAAATTGAGAATATTAATACCTACCTCTTGGTTGTTGAGTATTAGACAATATAATTTCTATATGATATTTTAACAAGCCCAATAAAAATATGTAAAAGTCATACATAGCAAAGTAACTGACCTTTGCATATTTTTCCTACGAAAATGACTATATATTTTTTGAGAGATGGCAGTCTGAAGGATATATTTGTATTTTTCTTTGAAGGTAATGTTAAAGCACAAGAAATGTATGTAAGTCTTTTATTTCCCTTAGCCCCTCCTTACTGCCTTTCTAACATGGGTGAGCCCTAGCCCTTAGTCTCTAGAGCCTTTTATTCCTTTACTTTATGTGGGACTGTCAATAAGCATACCAATTGTGTTGCTTTCGTTTGTCTACTAGAGGGGAATCTGAAGTCACTTGCTCATTTTGTGTTGGCTGACAGGGTAGCCACCAGATAGGATTGGTAGTCTGAGTTGGTTATCTGACCAGTGACCCAAAGATGCTAGTATCTTGTAGCTCATTAATAGTCCCTGAAGAGTTCAGTTTTTAAGTTCACTGTTTATTCGTCACCTATAATTCTAGAAATACCTATCATAGAGGAGTATCAAAATTCTAGGCATATTGTCATTTTTTAAAAGAGATAATATTCAGTATAACTGTTACATTTTTTCTTTATTTTATTTAGGAATTTTCCTAGGGAAATATGTCTTTAAAGGTCTCTCCCTAATTTCCTGTTGGTATTTTCATATGCCAAATGTCTGTGGATACCAAATTTATAATTCTGATTTGATTTTGGGGGTGGCTTTTTTCTAACTTTAACACTGTATTGCAGTAGCAGTATTCTGCTTAGTTTACTGGTCAGGTTGAGTGCTACAAGAAGCAAACGCCAAAATGGGATTCAATCTGTCTGACTGTGCGGAAGGAGAAAGAGAAAGTAGAATTGGGTAGGAAGGGCGTCAGACTGCAGCATGTTCCTAAGAAAGTTTCAGCCATGCTATTGGGGAGTCCTTGAGACAGTTGTCCTTTAGAAGAAGCCCTTATTTGGCAGGAATGGCTAGGTTTTTAGTACCCCTGCTGTGCTCAGACATTGGCTGGGAGTAGCCCAAGGGAGGTTTGACCTGGGGTGAACCCCCAGAGGATCCAAAAGTGTAGCATCTGGAGTTTGTGAGTCAGCTATGCTCTCTACAGTAGGTTCTACTGAAAGGAGATCTGAGCTAGGCAAGACCATGAGCGCCACAGTTAAAAACACTAAGAACTATAGTGGTAGGTAATCACATATTATTTCATTTAATCTTATCATTAAATGGTGTCATTCATGAGCAAATGGAGACATTGAGAAGTTAAATAACAGTTATCTTAGCTCAATAACTAGCAAGTGTTAGAACCAGAATTCTAACTTAGGCAGGCTTCTGACTGCAGAGTGTCTTAAGCATTTAAATACCTATACCATACTGAGTACATGCATACACTGTAAAAATTTTGCTAAATTTATTTTATGACATAACTATATTCTTTTTAGAAAGTTTCATGAATCTAAAAATGTTTAATTACCTTTCACCATACTAGTTTTTAGAGATCGATTTGTTTTTATTAAAGTATATATATCCAGAACGGTGGCTTTACTGTTTGAATTTTGATGCATGTCTTCACTTGTCAAAAAAAAGTACATTATGCTAGTTATACTCCATCCCCTTTTCTCCCAATATATTGAAGTTGTACTACAGATCTCTAGCTTACAATAAGCAATTCTCCAAGGATGAAGAAAGAAAATGTACATACACATAGGAATTTCTTTTCCAGAGCTAAAATTGACATTTTATAAATAATTTCCATGTTGCAAAGTTGAGACTAAGAAATCACAGCAATTCAGTGATATGCATTTGGCATGAGTCAGTTTTAGTTCTTAGTGCTTTTCATTGGAAATGGCATAAAAAGTAAGATTTCTTTGAATTTTTTATGCTGTGGGCTTACAAGAGACATAAGATGTTTTTCTCTTATAGATGCCTGGCAGTGCACGGCAGCAGAAGTAACGAACGGGTCACAAACCCCAGCAGTACTTCCCAGGTCACGTGCACCCTCAATTTTTAAAGAATCTAGAAACAACCTAAGCAGTTGATAACAGGTCATTTCTAGGTGATAAAGGGTATTTGATTTCCACACCTAGCATTTTTATAGTCATTTAGAGACTTATTTTTTATGGTGGTGGGTTTATATGTGTTTAAGTGTGTAACCTAACTGGTCACTGAATTGTAACTTTTTTCTTTTCTTGATGTTTGACATTGATTTTGAGGTCTGAATTTTTTTTTCAAGCTTTTTTTCTTCCAGCTCATTTTATATATAAACACTTCCCATAGTCATTGACTTCAATATAAGGGCAGCTGGGAATGCCAAAGGCAGCTACTGTTAAACAAAAAAAGAGAGGGGGGTGGGGAGGGAGAGAAATTATGAATTACAGTATCTACTGCCAGAAGTGCTTGTGCATTTTTCTTTCAAACACCTTTGTATTAAATTAATTTTACAAGCTTTACTTAAAAATTAGTCTCCTTTGAGTGTAAAAATTGGGAACCATACATTGGTGCTTTAGAAATTTAGTCTAGTCTTTCAGTGACCTAGCAGTTGATATGAAAACATGAATTTAAAAATAAATAGCATATTGGATAAACTGTACTATACTCATGAAAGAAGCCAAAAAATTATGGATTAAACCGAATTTGAAAATAATTACAGTTTTGTGTCCTAAACCAGATTCGTTGTTAAAATGAAATGATAGGTGTTTGACCCTTGGGTGTGCTTGGAATAAATGTGGAACACAGTATTGTTTTTAAAACTATTTTGCTTTTATAAGCTAAGACAGATGTACAAAAAAGATGCAGTTTTTATTTTGTATTGGCAGCTTCCAAATATTTAGTATCTATTTCCAAGAGTTGCAATTAGTAAAGCAACCATGGTACTGAAATCTGCACATCCCACAAGCTAATTATATTTGCAAGGTCAGAGTGAATACATATTTTCAGAAAAATAAAGGGTTATATAAATATGTGTCTTCTACTTGGCTGTTATATCACAGTTTGTTGATCTGGGGTATAATGTGTACAATTCACAAATTTGTCTGATAACAGAAAGTGGTGTGTGATTGTGTTTATTTTACTAACCAGTATATTCACAGCAATCACTTCCAAATATCTCTCCAGTAAAGATGTGTTAATTACAAAACAGACAAGGTCTTCTATTATATTAAAGCTACTAACAAGAAGACAGCAGGAATCACACATGTAAATAGCATCATCAACCCCTATTTTAGTCCTCTGTTTTGATCTGTGAGTTGCGCATAGACCAAAGGTGCTATTAAAGACTGAGTGTATGAAATAGGCAGCATTATATGAACAAAATTTATTCAACAAGAAAACAGACCTTTAACATGAATTTAACAAGCCTGAGAAATTATAAACTATCATATGCTGCAGATTCATGCAGTGATAATAAACAAAAAAGGAAAGTAAGAGGTTTCCCTAAGCTAGCCAAACTGCTAATGGTTTTGTTATAAGCTGTCTACTGTTGCAGTGACCTCTGAAAAGTCTCAAGGCACTTGTACCAGAAAAAATTAAATGGTCAGGCTGGTGAATAGAGATTCAATGTGGTGCGTAGGACTGCATCATGGAAAGGAAATATAAAAGTCTAGCTTCATATTCCTGAAAATATTCGTCATACTTTAGCTTGGAAGTTTTTGTTAGTACATATTAAGGAGGTAGTTTTTGTGCAAAGTTTTTTGGCTAAATTACTTTTTGGATTTATAACCTTATAAGACATAAGCTGAACTGGTTTAATGTATATATACTTTAAAACAAACCATTTAGAAAATCCATGTAGCTCAAAAAAATGAATTTTCCCCCTGCCCCCCTCCCATACCTTAATTAATCCTTGGGGGTTCTTTGTTCAGTATATTGTATCTAAGATTTCTGTTCTCATCCATGGAGTGACCACTTTGCTGTCATTCTGTTGCATCATGCTGTAAATACATAAGCATGGAGAAACGCCTTCAGCTTATACACACCTCCAAGTGCTCACCAAGGCTTTTTCTTGAATCTTACTGTGGCATAATTAACACCTTCTTCACCCATTGCTCATTAGTGCACTGGACATTAATGAGTCTATTTTGATAGGCTGCTCTAAAGGAGAAACCCACTTATTCTTACAGCACAAAAAGCAATTATAAAATTGTACAGAAATTAAAATGTAGACTATATTGCCATATTTATATTTTTATTGTGTACTAAATCTAATTTTGGTCTGCAGGTTGTTGAACATGTTAGTTTCCTTAAGACAGTTGCTATAGTGATGGCAGCAAATTCCTTTAATCTTGGTGTAAAGTGTTCATTTTCTATTGGCTTTCATATTGCTGCTCAGAAATCGTCATTCTAAACATTTCATTTCGTATAGGCCATCATTTACTAGTTGAACAGTGTATTAAATTCTTGGATTTTTCTCTTAATTTTAAATAGAATTAAAATTTCTAAATTTCAGATTGTTTTTAATGGATCATGATATCTCTTTAGCTGGTATTTTCATTTCCCTTTTACGAAGTTTCACACCTGTTAATAATATTCCAGAGAAATATTACAGAGATTTTTTTTGTGTAAAATAGCTGGTCTCCTGTTCTAGTTTGAAAGCATTCATTATAAAAAAGATATTTTGTGATATATTGTGGAATTTTCATAGTTTTGTAGAAGTGTTCTTTTTCTACAAATGATACTGAAATCTTTAAATGGAATCCAAGTATTCTAAAAACAATTGGACCAAAATGATGCTTTGCTCTTAAATATTTACTGCTATTGGTTAGGGAAGCAATTCTTAATTTTGTATTTATTTAAGTTGTACATCTGTCTATCAAAATGGTCTCTTTTCCCTTCTTTAGCCTACATTTTATCTTATTTTTATGTGCTTTTTAGTAGAAAATTTTAGAAAATTTTACTTTTATATGTTTTTAAACAATTGTTTGAAATTATTTATGATAATATCTGATTAAAGCATGTTTGATAGTAGTACTTATTACTTTATGAAAATGTGATTAGAAAAAAATTTAAGTATAAGCAAGAGGTATAAACCTAGGCCATATTTATTTATACATAATTGTGAAAGTTAAGTCGATTATAGTTACTGTATAAAAAGAAAAAAGTTTTCACAAAGTATTAAATCGTGCATGTTCTGGGGATACTTGGTTTTATTTTAAGGCAAGAGGAATCTTTGGGGAAATTCAAACTGTTAGAAATAAAAGCAAAATTCAAAGTTTTGGGGCGGGGGTGGGGATTGCCAGAGTAGATGGAGGCCCTTAGATTGAGTCACTTGTCATAGTGCTTTGGTGTAAGTTTGTATTCATTAGTACCGTTGACCCTTCATGGCAGCTTTTTAGAAAGGGTGATTTTTCCTTTCTTTCTTTCTTTAAATCTTATTCTTTAGCATATAGCATTTAGTAATACTTATTACAGATTTTTCAGACTTGATTAGATTCCAGTTGGCTTATTTTGGAAATAAATTTTTTTTAATCCCTTAGTATCCTCAAACAATAATTATACAAATGAGAAACAGTCTAGTTGACAATAGCTTTTAAAACATTGATAAATCTCAGTTGTTTAGCACTTTTAAAGGCAAATCTAGAAATAACTATATTACCCTGCTTTAAGATACTTTCATGTGAAGAATGTATTGAGTTTATTCTCTAGGTAATTGATTTACATTCCCTGAAAGAGGCATCTGTCTTAAGATCCCCGGTTCTTTACATAAAACTTAACAACATTTAAAAGCTTTAACAAGTTCTTTCAAATCCATGATAATGAACAGAGAAAAGCATTCAGATAGTATGTGATTCTTGTTAAATCTCTTAATATATGAGCTAAGAGATGATTTGTATCATGTAAGAATTTGAAGTGTTTCTCTACAGAAATTTTGAATACACCTAGGCAAAAAGAGGATACCTATTGCTATTTCTTTACTCTGAACTTAGGACTGTATCATTCTATACCATGTTCCTGGCTTAAAGCACGGATGACCTTGGTTTTCTTGTATTGTGCCTCGTATTCTTGACAGTGGCTTGGACATTTAAGGCCATCAGACAAGGTACAAAGTCTTTTATAGTCACAAGAAGTAAAAGGTATCTGACTAGAAGAGAATACGTGGAGCAAGTGCCTTGCTGGTTGTAATTTTGTTGTCATTTCAAGTACTGTGGTGGTATAATTGATGTGACAGGGCTGGGCTTTAGATGTGGTCCCTTAGCTTGTGCTCACTTTCAGTTTTAGTTTCTCTTTGTCATTCATTTTGATTAGGTAAAATTTAGGTGACAGACATATGCACACCAATGAAGGCTGTTTGGTGTAAGTTTAGTAATGACGTATTTCAATAATAAAGATGCAAAGTTAATATTTCCCTTTACTGCTTCATGAAAATTGCAATAACTGGTGTCACCTTACATTACAAGATGGAGGGTGGTGTGCTGATGGCGCAGTCAGCAGGAGGTTCTTTTTTATTAATATTATAATTAAATGATTTTCTGGAAATAGGCCAGAAACAGATGCAAGTTGATCATGCCTTGTCCAGTGTTGCTTGGCACCATCACTTGCTTTTTAAAAAAGAAATGACCTGACACCTTGTTTTTTTTACAGGTTGTTATTGATGCCTTCAGATTGATCAATGCTAATATGATGGTCTTAGGACATGAACCAAGACAAACAACCTCAAATCTGGGTCACCTAAACAAGCCATCTATCCAGGTAATGCCTGTATTTGATAATGTGTTAAAACTGTTTTACATTTTAAAAGCCTGTTATAAATGACCATTTTAAGATCCAATACTTAGCATTTTAATTTGTTTTGCAATTTTTCTTGTGCTTTAAAAGGAGATTATGGAAATAGTGTTGCAAAAGTTAGATTTGCTCACATATGAGTCTGCTTTCAGTGAAGTCTTTAAACTTTCCTAACATAGTTTGAGGACACCCTTTTGGGGGGGCATAGTAGAGCCTTAATCTTGAGAGTACCTTACAGCTTTGCACGGTTAACACTGTAGTAAAGGACTGATAGGGGTTTTAGGTGGAGTGCATTAGGTATCATGGTATGATTATTGATTTGGTTAGTAGACATTTCTTATAGTAGTAAATAATGGTAAATTGTTGTATACTTTAAGAGGTCCCCAGAAGCAGTTCCTAAATAGTACTTAAATATTTTTACCTTTTTCTTTTTTCTTTTTTTTGGCTTAATCCCTACTTTTAAAACAAATCATACAAAACACAACTACATATTTCTTTTGATTAGAGTTTATATCTTGTTCTTTCTAGTGATGTCAACCACCATTATTACAGTTATTCAGACACTTAATATCCTCCTGAGTGATTAATGTTTTCTTTGTATCATCCACATGCTTCATTGTTTTTATACAGATCTTTATTGTCTGCAAAAATTATTTTAAATGTGTTTTTAAATGCACCATAACCTGTGTCTATATAGTTAATTGCTTCTCTGAAGATTAATTAAAAGGACATAAATACCGTGTTTGGTTAAATAGAACACATAGTACAGAGACATCATAGTAGCTATTGCTGCTCCCCTTCTGAAACCTTGCTCTGTCACATGATTGTCTTTGGGGAGTTGTGGCTTTGACAGTTAACCATGGTTAAGCTTGGTTATACTTTGATAACTTTATACTTTTAGATGCTTACTTTTTCAGCAGTCACTCATCTGAAATCTTCATCAAAGTGAAAAAGTTTTTCAAAGGATTGAGGTGTGTTCCTTTTGAAAAAATTACTTAGAAGCCAGGGAAAACTGCAAAGTATAGTGAGTATGAAATAAGCTACTAGTGTTTTTGATTGGGTACAGACAAGCCCATGCTTGCATGTTCCAAGAGAATATATTATTGGACCTGTTTAGCCTGTGATAATGACCTTTCTTATAACCCCCATAGCATCATACTGCTTCATTATTTTTTTGCAAATATTATTTTTTTCGTTAAGTAGCATCTCACAGTCTAAGATCATTGTGATTACTGCATGGTGTGTTTCTGCCAGAAGTTTTTTACTAATTGCAAGTCAACAGCCACCTGTTGCAGATTTCATCTTTTACATTTAAACACTGGTTTTTAACCTTAAAATTTGAGTTAATTAAATAATTAAAATCTGTTTCTTTCTACATCAGTCCGGTTTGTATTTTTACCTTATAGTCTGTAATTTAAGGTGAACCTTATGAAGCAGGTTCCAAACCCAAGTTAAAAGGACCTGTGTATATAACAGCTACAGCATCATTGTTTTCCATTTCATTTTAGTTTGTTTTGGCTTCCAGTTAAAATCTGTATATATATTTATTTCACAGTTTTTATAGCGCCCATCAGGAAGACATCTATCTGGGTGCTTTACAGTTTTGAGACAATTCCAATACTGAAACACTCAAATGGGATCAAGCCAAAAAGTGACAGAACAAAGGCACACCTTAAAACAATTTCTTAGTTTTCTAAGACAAGCTAGAATGAAAGCAACCCAGAAGAGCTTGAAGTGAATGGTGATATTCATAATAGAATTTTAAGATGTGTTAGCAGAATCTTTACCTCAGGGATCAGAAGCCTTTCAGAAAGGCCATGCCTTTTATTTTGAAGGAAAGTTAGTTTGTATTTAGAGGGATCTTGTTCCTAAACCTGCTTATTACTGGTAGGAATAGAAACCTAACAGGTACCATCAGCACTCATGTGGGTGGTTACTAATGCTTTTCTAACACTGATTTTTTTACTATCATACTTAAAGTAGGGGGGGGAATATTAGGGTTATACTGTAGACTACTATTTAATATATTGAGGAAAGTTCAAAATATGTTAAGAAAAAGATTATAAAATCACATATGCAAGTTCTCCTTTTTGAAAATATGTATTTATTTTATAAACTGTGCCTATATATTTACAATATGATATTAGTATTGATTACCTTTGGGTTGTAGGATTATTGAATTTTTTTTCTTGTTTTTCCTTCTCCATATTTCTTAAACTTTCTACAATGAAACATATATTGCTTTTAGAAAATGTTATTTTTAAAGCACTAATAACAATGTTGAAGTATCTGCCACAAGACAAAGCTAATAGACAAAGTTTGTGTGAACTTTCATGTTTTAAATGAGAAGTCATTAATAATCCTGATAGAGAAGGAAAAGTATAATACCTGTACTATAGACTTTTCTATTAATATATGTGACTTTGTATTATTTTGTACTTGGAACATTTGACTGTTATTGTCAAATGTATAGAATTGAGAGTTAGCAAGCATTTATTTTAGTAACTAAAAATGTGAAACTATTCCACTAAAAATTGTTCAACAACGTTTCAGATCCTTAAGGGCCACAGTGTATATGAAGATTGGTTGTCAACTGAATGGAAATTAAGTAACTGTTGATGCATAGATGCATTATACTAGGGTTATGAGCCTCTAAGTGTAGCCCTGAGTACAACTGCATTGTCTAATGGAGTTAAATTATTTGAAAAACATTGTTTTCGGTAGTTGTTAAACAGTTATAAAATAGTTGTACTAGAAGGAACCATTGTGATGATTTTGTAGGTGAGGAAAAGTGAGGCCCAGCAGTTTGTGATTTGCATAGGTTATCCACTGAGTTACTGTAGGAACTAGTACATAACCAGAGCTCCTCATTCTTTTATACTATATTTGGAAGTTTCATTAATTCATTAATTTTGGCATAGATAATGTATATATACAGCTCAAAATTCAAAAGGTATGAAAAGGTATTTAGCAAAAATTCTTTTCTTCTTTTGCCATTTGTGACCCAGTTCTCCACCCTAAAGGGAACAAAGCACATGTTTTGTTTCTTTTCAGAGCTATTATATTTATATAAAGAAAGATTCATTTTAAAGTATGATTTACTGGATGATATTTAGCACCACATTTTCAGTTTATCAATGTAAAATAAGGCAAACAGATATACCTTTAGATCTAAGTAAATATGCCTTTTTTAAGAGCATGAAACTTTTTTAACCTATCAAGAACCTATAAATAGGTTATTACATAGTTCATAAGCTGTGTACTTTATAATATGCCTGCTTTTCCACAGCAGTGAGTAAATGGAGTTATAACTTCTAACCTCTTGTCATTACTCTGGACAATGCCAATGAAGTATTATTTCACCGTAATGATTATTTGTGTGCTTTTCTTTGAATTTGTCATACCAACAAAATTATAAAGCTCTACTCTAAAGATTAGCTTAAAGAAACATAGAAATAACCTGGAAGTTAATCAGTGGGATCTCAAAACTCTGCTTTGTCTAGTTCCTCCTCCAAACCACTCTTTGTCTAGAATAAATAGCATCTTAGACTGATAGTACCAACCTAGGAAGAACTTCCTTCTTTGAAAGGTTGGCAGCCTTTGAGCAAAGAAAACAAGGGTCAGGATATCCAAGAAGCCAATAAGCTAAGTCCTGTTAGTAATTCCAAAAAGTATTGTCCCAGAAACAGTGCTCTAAAAGGTGGCTAGCTTCCCAGGTCAGCCACTGAAATATTATTTAGCCCACAATATAAACACTATAGAATAGAACCATGCTTTTTAACAGTGCTTCTATGAGAAACTGTTGCAGATTTCAAATAATTAATGAATGAGCTTCAGGACAATATCCTGTTTCAATGAAGAATTGCCTAAATTTTCCTAAATTCATCATATGTTTGTTAGGTGTAGATTTAAAAGTTAAGTATTGATGTTTTGAGAAATTTCCTGATTATGTAACTTCTTTGTCTGCCTGACATACTATGGCATTTGCTAGTATGTTATGTTTAATTTGCAATTTGACCCTGTCAAAAGGCTAGTCTCCCCCTTGGTAAAGCTAATCTTATATTTGGTGTATGCTGCCACAACTTGTAATTCAATGTCAACTAGAATGGGGAATTTGAGAGAATTTATTTTTCACTGAGCTAAATAAAAGAGCCTGTGCCTTTGGGTTTATATGGAAGGAGGACTGTACATGGCCAGTTTACCTATGATTTGGGATGAATGTACTTGGGGGCACACAACAAGTGAGTAAGTGAAATTGGAAAATGGCTTGAGGATATCATTTGATTTAAATTTATATTTGTTTTATTATTGTCCCTGCTAATCTTTTATGCTGCCTGTTAGTTGTACTACTTTCACCTAAATAATGTAATTGAAAATCAAGTAGGCGGTGCCTTCAAGTTCCAAACTGTATATTTCAGCAGTACAGTTCATCTCCAAAATGTGGACCTATCTGTGTGCCCATTTGTCTGACTTCTGTATCTCTTGGCCATACCTGTTATTAGCTTTATGGCCACTATGTAGAATTATATAGTTGGAGCACTGCATAAAGGTGCTTGGATGAGAGGGCAGTTGGCCCCTGAAATCTAGCCTAAACCTCGCTCTCCAACCAGGCTGAGTTTGCTTGGAGCACTGGGCACCTTTTTCTAATTCTTCCACCCAGAGGATGCACTTCCTAATTTGCATAAAGGTGAGTACAGATTAAGGGAGGCACTGATTAGCTCCACTTTTTGAGCCACGCAGTACAGCGTATCCAGGCACTGAAATTTAATTCACTATTCCTGATTATTATTGAAATGAATAAGGCTTTAATAGGTACTCCTAGTACTTTAATTTCATATAGCAACCATTTTATTATAGCAGATGTTAGGAATATAAGAATGGATTGTTATAGTACATACCTAAAATGGGTTAGTATTTGGTGGGGCGATTTTTGCTAGCAAAGTTTAAAACTAAGACTATGCTTTGTTTTGTTTTCATTCTGATCCCTGAAGTACAAAGACTTAATTTAAGAATTTCCTAAGATACATTGTAGCATAATATGATAGAAAAAAACATGGGCTTTGGAGTCAGAAAAACTTGGGTTCAAATCCCAGCTTTGCCTTTTACTAGGTATAAACTAGGACAAATTGAGATTTGTGTCTTATTTCCTCATCTGTCAAAATACAAATGGAACCAGCCTACCTTACTGGATTGTTGTGAAGATTAGAAGACTTATTGTGTAAAGCAGGTGCAGGTGCTCATCAAATGTTTCCTTTCCACCCCTTCTTCTTATACCTCAGCACCTTAAGACTACATTGTAAAAATCCAGTTATTAGTGTGGTGGTTGTTTTAGTTAGCTTTATCTTTAGATTCCTGAGAGTTAACCCCAAAGCCCTTTTTGTTTTTGTACTTGAAGATATGTCCAAGGTGTATTTCTGTACTTTAATGTCTTAGAAGGCTGATAGAGGGGTCCACAGAAACTGTTCTGGACCTCATTTGAAATTTGAACCTATGTAGCTAGAGTTAGACATTTGAGCAGCTCTGAATGGATTCCAGCACATGCAGGATTATTGTTTCTTAATAAAGCCATGCCATTAGCTTCAGTCTTTATGATGATTTGACGGTTTGTCTTGGCGATCAAGTACAGTGGAAAAAATTCTGCTTAGTGAGATTGCCTGTCACTGGACCCAGTAAAAAACAAACTCCATTTCGTTAATTTGGAGACATATGCAGACACAGTTATTTTTAATATATTAGAACTGAATTAAGAAAAACGGAAACTCCAGATTAATGTTGTGGGTGAAGGAATAATTATATTATTATGGCTTTTTAGGCTTTTCTTTTGAAATAAGAAAGAGCCCCCTGTGTAGATAATCATAAAATCAGACTTAATAAATTATGTATTATTTATAAATTATGAATAATTAATTTATAGGTTAGATTATGATGAGGTCAAATCATATCTCTGACTCTGAGCAAGGCTACTAAAACTTGAATTTGTGCGACTCTATGTCATGTTTTAAAGAATGTGTGCCCTGTACCTCTAAATCTCACTTCTAAACTTGTAGCTGAGAAAAAAATAGTTTAATATTTATTTAGGATAAAAAGTTATTTTTAGAAGATGGTAAAGGTATTGTCTACAGGATATGTCAACAGTTTCAAACAGTTGTATTTATTTTATTAGATGAAAAATACTAACTTGTCCTTCTTCTAATCATTTGTCTATATAGGCATTAATTCATGGACTAAACAGACATTATTACTCCATTACTATTAACTATCGGAAAAATGAACTGGAACAGAAGGTAAGCTTAAATTTTTATCTTAGAGGTGGAAAAAAATCTATTTCAAACAATTTAAACTATTACCTGGTATATTTGAATTTAAATTGTTGACCTCTTTCATTGATGCTTTCAAATATTTTTTCATTCCTGATGAATTGTAGCATAAAATAAAGGAATATTTTATTGGACAAATTGAGAGATATTTTACCTTATTGGTAGGCGCTAAAGCAGGAGAGGAAGTAGGAAACAAACATTCCAGTTTGGTTTTATGATAAACTATAAAAATCTTTTCTCTCAACTAATTCGAAATATTTAAGTCTGCCTATTGCTTTTTGAAATTACAATCTGAACTGCTTTTTTTCTTTATTATTATAATTAGTCATCCTCCAAATAAGCTTCTTGTATTTCTCTCTGAGAAAGACTTAAAAAAATTTGAAAGATCATGAGTACCATTGACAGCCCCTAAGTTTTGATTTCTACATGCACTCTGAAGTCCAAACATAAATAATCAGTAGTAAACAAGACCTTTCTTACTAGTTGAAAGTGCTCCCCACAAAGTTACCTTAGAAGGGATTCTAGTGCATACGGTGTATGGGAGGTGGAGTAAGAGGGCTCTCCATACTACTCCCTCTTTCCACCAGATCATCTCCATTTTCAGTCTTATTTATATATTGTGGGGAGAATGTGCTGTATAAGATTTTCTGAAGTCTGATAAACAATTGTTTTAAAAGTTCAGAGCCACCAGTAAACTCACTCAAAGGTCCTAGATGCTTGAGCATGGTTTTGAGTGAGGGGCTGCAGGGGACCAGTTCTTCCTTGACCTGAGGGGAGACACAGAGCCATAAAGTTCTCTTCCATCTGCTTGCTTTCGTCCCAAAGTTCATATCAGCTGTGGTAGATTTAGCTGATAGCTTGAAGTACATTTTCAACACTTATTTTAATTTTATGTAGAATAGGTACAGGCTGTGGGCTAAAAGGGTTACCACTCAGACATAAACTGAAAAATTCATTCAGATACATAAATACTTTATCAGTCTGACACCCAACTATTTGGAAATATCCATCTAATTACATCAAATTTTCTGTTTCTTTTTTTCCTTTTTTCCTTTATGGTACCCCATAAACTTAGCCACCATCCTTGGTATAAAAAACACACATATAAATACTTACATAAATTAATTAATATTATATTTATGTTCCTAGTATAGCTCAGTTCAGGTGCTTTCTTGATACCCAAAGCCCTGCCTTTACTCTTATCTCACCAACCTGTATACTTAACTCCAAGTGTTACCTGAGGGGCCCAATCCAATCTTTGTCCAGGCATGGTAGAATTATTCTGCTGCTCTGTGGGAACTTTCTTTGTTTGCTTTTGAAGTGTAGAAAAATCCAATTCTCAACACTTAATTATAGGTAGCTTTATAGCATAGGTAGTTGCAGCTGCACCAAAATTTCCCGAGGATGTATTTTCTAAAACACTGTCACTGGCGAAGATGGGAAGCAATCCAAGAAATTCGGGTTACATGTGCAGGAGTTTTCCAGTGTTTTTCCAAACTACTCTTGCCTCCATGGGCCCTAGGAGGGGCATGGAGGAATATAGATCTTTTGTGTCTTGAAAACTCTCATAGGTGATTTTGACATGCAGCTTATTCTCCAGCATAAGGAAAACTTTGTACCGCTTTTAGCTGCAAACCTCTAAACAAATAATTGTTCTAAACTAAACTCATACACTTCCGACTATGTCTTTAGATCCTCATAGCTTGTGGATCTCACTTAAAGTATACTGGTTCTCATAGCAAAAGAACAATAGTCATTCTGTAGGTACCATTTATTTTTCACATTGCATAATTTTATCAATCATTTAGAAAACTCTTCTTATTCAATGATTATCCTCAACTGAAGGACATTATTTATAGAGTAGGACTTTTAAGAAAAACTGTCTTAAGACTCTGAACTTGAAAACTTATGAGCTTCGAAGAATATGTATTCAGAACTAGGAGTCCAGTTTGAGAAATAATGAACTAAGGTGTTTAGTTCCATGATCACTACTAATAGGGTCTGATCCCAGTTTGCTGATGTGATTCCAAAGTGGATGAATCTGTGATTTCCTTCCCAGTTTTATGACTTTTCATTCTGGTATAAAGAAGTTTAAATTTTTTAAATTAAAGATGGAATATTAGAATTTGAAGAAAACTTAAAAGATTATCTAATACAAGCCTTCAATTCATAGATATGTAAACAGGGACTCAGAAAGATTGACACAGTCATTCAGTAAATGGAGGCATTTACCTCCTTATCTTGGCATTTGAGAGCTGGGCTATATGAACTATTAGAAATCCTGTGTGTAACATAGTAGTTTCATTCATTCAACATATGCTTATTTAGTATTTGCTATGATTAGATTATGATCTAGATTCTAGAATCTAGACCTTGGTGATCTTGAAATAAACAGCAGAGTCCTTGCCTTGATTTCTCTTTAATGGGAGAGAAATACACTAAACAAGAAAACAAAAATTTCAGCTGTTTATAGTGTTATAAAAATAATAAAGCAAGTTAAGGAAAGAAAGATGTTTAGATAGTAGGGGGTGGCTTTTTTATATAGTGGTGAGGAATGGCAGCTATCTCTAAGGAAGTGAGAAATGTAAGCCATACAAAGATAAGAAAAATAGCCTTTGAGGCAAAGGGACAGCAAATGCAAAGGCCATGAGTTGGAGTATTCCTTAGATTTTATTAATATAAATTTAGGAGGATACTTATTACAGTTTATTTAAATTAATAAAATTAAACTTAAATTCATTAATTCCAAAAGTTGTTTGTAAAGTTGTTTCTCAAGACAAATAAAGGAAATTTCCTCAATACAGGAAAATAATTAATTTTTCTTTATATTTTTTAGATGTTGTTAAATTTGCATAAGAAGAGTTGGATGGAAGGTTTGACACTTCAGGACTACAGTGAACACTGTAAACACAATGAATCAGTGGTAAAAGAGATGTTGGAATTAGCCAAAAATTACAATAAGGTAAAAACTTACTTTCAACATTTATTTCTTATAATCTTTGGAATATATATGATTAGATATCAGGCATTGTATAAACATAAATAGTTAAGAGTAGAGTGGCCTATTTTGTAGACCAGATAGTAAATATTTTAGGCTTTATAAGCCATCCAGTCTGTTGCAACTACTCAACTCTGCCGTTATAGTGTAAAAGTAGCCATAGACAATACGTAAAGGGATGAGTGAGGCTATGTCCTAGTAAAACATTATTTACTAAAACAGGCAGTTGGCTAGATTTGACCCGTGGCCTATAGTTTGCCAACCCCTGTTGTAAATAGCTCTACAATTGAAATCTCTTCACTATTCAGAGGACTTTTTTTTGGAAGGGAAGGAGGAACAAGGAGATGTGAACAACAACAACAGCATTTAATACTTGATAACATATAACTTATTTTATGAGCTTCTCTGTTTTTCATTTAATACGTATTTATTGAAAACTTGCTATGCGCCAGGTGCTGGGGATATGGTAAAAAATAAGACCTATCCTCATGGAATTTATTTTCTGGTAGGGGAAACAGAAAGTAAACAAATAAACACAACATAATACATTGTAATTAGTGCTGTGAAGACAATAAACAGGATGATGTAAAGAGTAGCAAAGGGAGACCACTTCATATGAGGATGTAAAAAAAGTTATATTTTTCACAATCTCCTGAAAATATTTATTGTATGCTAAAGTATATGTGGCCATGATAACATTTTGTTCATAGATTTATGTTCTTTTACAGTTCTGAAATTAAGAGAATACTTGACCAAGACTAAAATGTATCTTCTGTATTATATCAATTTCCTAGCATTGCCATCACAAACTACCATATAATGGGTGACTTAAAACAACAAATTTATTCCCTCACAATTCTGAAGCTAGAAGTCCAAAATCAAGGTATTGGTAGGGCCATGCTCCCTGTGAAGCCTCTAGTGGGGAGGAGCCTTCTTTTTCTTTTCTAGCTTCTCTTGGTCCCCAGGCATTCCTTGGCTTGTGGCAGTATAACTCTAATCTCTAACCAGGGTTATGATTTCAATGTATCCTTTTAGGGGGGACATGATTCAACTCATAACATGTATTTTTCAACTTTCTTGACCAAAACCCATATAAAGAGTAGATTTTACATTTGACCCAGTACCTGCAAATGTATATGTATGTGTGTATATATATTGCAACAAAAGTTTTATGAAGCAATATTTACCCTTATTACAAGTGGTTATAGTCTCTTTTCTTTCTCATTTGACTCAATTTCATACTGTTTCAGTTATATACATACGTATTATATACATAGACATATAGTTTGCAACCTATTAATGGGTTGAAAACCTGCAATTTGTAAAACATGTATACATACTATACAGTGTTATGCTTACAGATATTTATTGAATATCTTCTGTACAATTTGCAGTGGAAAACAGGGATCCTTCCTTCATTTTTAGGAAAACAGGGGCGTTAAGAAAAGTTCATAACCAGAGTACTTGACCAAAATTCGTGTGTTTGATAACACCTTAGTATTCAGATTGTCCACAGACCAGCTGCATCAGTATCACTTGGGATCTTGTTAGAAATGCAGGTCTTTGACTTACTAAATCAGAATCAACATTTTAACAAGATTTCCAAGAGATCTGTATACTCATTCAAGTTAGAAGTTAGAGAACACTGCCATAGAGAAGTTCATGTGAAGTCCTGTAGAAGTTCAAAGGCTTTTGCTTTCAGCTGGTACAGACCCAGGATGCTGTCTTTAGAGAATAACATTTGAACTAGACCTTAAAGCATGAATAAGATTTGGACGTACAAAGAAATGTTACCCTAGGCCAACTGAACATCATGAGCAAGACTAGGAGACAGAAGAGCAAGGGCATCTTTAGGAAACTGTGTTTGGCTAGAGTACATGAGAAGGGTGTACATAAAAGGGTGAATAGTGGGGAATAAAGATTTTTAAAGTTACTGAAGTCAAGTAACAGAGTTTGGAAAATCAGGATAGAGTTATTTTTGATCAAGGGCATGGTATACCCAGAACCTGACTTTAGAAACATAATTTGACAAGGCTATAGAAGAAAGAGTGTTGTAAGAGGAGATTTGAAATGGAGATTCTGTATTTAGGAGGAGCTTGCTATTACCCAAACAAAAGGTACTAAGTGTCTGAATTACTGTAGTGGCAGTGGGAAGGGAGATATCAATAGACTAATAAAATAAAACGTGGTGCCAGTTGGATAGATAAAGTAAAAGAAGAAGGAATCAAAGATGAGTTAAAGGTCTCCCGCCTAGGTGACTAGAAGTATGTTGGTACCATTAACATTTCCAATGTAAGTAGAAGTAGAAAGATTGAGGAAGAAGATAAAGAGATTAAACAAGCAGGGAATTCCCTGGCGGTCCAGTGGTTAGGACTCTGCACTTTCACTGCCGAGGGTGCAGGTTCAACCCCTGGTCGGGGAACTAAGATCCCAAAATCATGGCTCAGCCAAAAAAGAAAAAAAGAGTTGAAACAAGCAGTTTACTATGTGGGACTAAAAATTAATGGTGGGGGCTAGAGCTTTTGGAGACAGTTAAAGTTGATATTGGTTGTCACACCAAAAAAGTAATATTTTACTTTTTAAATTAAACACATCTTACAGAATAAATATTAACCAAGAGACAGTGTATAAGATTTGCCAAGTGTTAACAAGTCTTTTGAGAGAATTGAGCTTTGAAAAAATGTTGATGGGCCCATACAAGCTAAATTCCAGCAGAATTAGGTTTGGTTTTGAAGAGCATGCCCTGATTTATATGTAGTGTTCCAGCTGGAAATTCCCATTTCTTCTGGATTGTAGGGAAAAAAAAAAAAAAAAATATATATATATATATATATATATATATATATATATATTTAATCTTTCTAGTGTATGTTTTCGTGCTGTGGAGATTAAAGAGAAAAAATTTGTTTATCATATTTAAAACAGTTAACCTTTTATAAATTAACCTTTAAAGAAATTTAAGTTATTATTCGGCAGACTGTAGGAATGGTTTTCATTTCTCTGTAACATTACAAGTTTAAGTAAATTCTTATTGGTACTACTGCCAGGAAATAACCTATTTATGGTTACTGCTGCCCATCCACAGAAGTTTTTGCTATTTTACAGTTTTAAAAAATCTCTGAAGTACTCAAAAATTTGTAAGGTTTGGTTATAAAGTGAAAACAATGTATAAGCTGTGATATGAAGGAGTCCAAATTTGGGACTGTAATTCCCTCTGTGATTGAAAGAGAATGTGGTGGAGTTTTTAGTAACACTTAAAATATAAAAAGAAAGGCCCATACAACCAGTTCTTCATAGTATTCTTTTTAATTGGTTGGTGTTTTAAACTAAGGTAATTACTGTTAGGTGCCAGTTAGCTCCTAAAGTGAAAGAAGGTTAGAAAATAATTAAATTCCTTTGTACCAACTTTTTAATTTCAAGTCTGAAGTCTACGCAGAGGTTCTGCTTGATTATTAGTCATTGATTTCTCTAGTTACTGAACTTTAGCACCCACAGCTCTTTTATTCCAAATCTCCTAGTTTATTTGTGCCAAGATGCATCAATATTTTAATATTGATAACATTTGATTGGATATTTGTAAATGAATCTGCCAGAGAAAAAATGAATTGTAAAAGACTTTTTTAAAAATAGCATAGACATATAAAAATTTGCTTTGTTTTCAAGCATGTAGCCCCGTAAATTCAGAGATCTGACAGTTTACTTTTCAGGTAGAAAAACTGCCTACTTAGTAACCTGAAAGAAGGTTTGGATGCAACTTTTATGTAATTACATATAAAATATGTAATTATATGATTACATTTGGTTTATTAAAGTAGCTGTATTAAATAAGAAGGTCTTGTTTTGTGCTAGTGCAATAAGATAAGAAAAACAAAATAAGATATAAATATTGGGAAACCAGGCCAGATTATCATTATTTAAGTATGATAGGATATGTTTGCAATCAAGCATAGAAATACATGAAACTAAACTAGAGTACTATTAGAACTATCATGATTGAGAATTACGTAGCCATGCAGTTACATAGGCTGAAACCAGTTGAAAAATATAAAAGGCAAATCAGTTCACAGAAGCATCCAAAATTACCAAGTATTTAGGAATAACTACCATAAAAATGTAAATGTATAAATATGTATATGTGACTTCTTTGAAAAATACTAAAAACATTTGTGAATAAATTCCCGTTTCCAAAAAGGAAGACTTCGTATTTGTAAAGCTGTGGTCAAGTTTCCCAAAGGTTACTTTAGTGCTAGTAAGAATATCAGTGAGCTTTTAAATTTTGATAACTTGACAGTAAAGTTCACCTGCAATAAAAATAACATTTATTGAATGCTTATTAGGAGTCAGACTGGCAGAAAATATTTGTACCTATAACACAGAAAAGGCTAGTATCCAAAAAGTACATAACAGACAAAGAATTCCTATAAAATATAAAGAAACGATAATAAATTGGACAACAGAGCTGGAAAATTCACTGAAGATGAATGGCATATAAACATGAAAAAGAGTTCAAGCTTATTAAGTATTCAAAGAAAAAAGTTAAAAGTATAAGTAGATTTTTTTTTTTTCTTTTCAAATTATAAAAAATGGTTTGGGAGAATGCGCCACTAGTGGGAAAATAAAAAAGTGATATATGACATTTTTGAAGGCCATCTCCCATTTTATCTTTAAATTTTAAGTGCATATAACTCTAAGCCAACATGTTCTCTTTTAAGGATTTATTATGAAGAATGAAATTCTACAAGTACCAACTTAGAGAAATATTTAAAACTTGATGTTATGTGTATAAAACAAAATTGTGTAACAATATGAAAAGTCCCTGCTATGTTACCTTCCCTCCATTTTTCAATGATACCTCTGTCTCACATATATCTCAACGTATTATGCTGTTAACAGTGTCACCTCTCAGGTGGAAGGTGGGGGAATTTTATACTTTACGTAAATCCTGGATTCTTTTTAGTTTTTGCACTAAGCAGGTGTTATTTATATCTAAGATTGTGTTAGCTTGAGGTAGCAATGGCTTAAACAGGATAGGAATGTATATCTCTTGCAATTCAAGGCCATGTGAAACTTTGAAGTTATTACATTCGCATACCCAGATATCTCTGTCTTTTGCTCCACTTTCCTTGTATTGGCTTCCATCGTTTAGATCTCCTCATGATTCATGGTGATTGCTAAAGCTTTAGCCATCCCATCTGAGTTCCAAGCAACAGGAAGAAATGCAAGGGCAAAAGAGAGAGACCTCTCAGCTAAATCAATTCCTTTTCAGGATCCTTTGTATAAGTCCCACCCAGCACTTCTGATTATATCTCATTGGCAGAACTTAATCAAGTGGACATACTTTGCTTTGAGAAAGGCTATATAGTCTTTTACTGCCTTTAATAAAATTAGAGCTATATTATAAAAGAAGAAAGAAATGTGTATTAGGTAGGCAACTAGCAGTAGACTCTGCCATAGAAATTTTTTTCAACTGTCTAAACTACAGTTTCTATTATACATACACACACTTGTATGGGCACACACATGATCTTTATTTTATATCTCTATTTTATATAATTACATTTTAAAATTGGATTCCTTATAATATTTTTAGAAAGAATTTACGTATTCAGGGTCACTTAATAAATCATGGGTTTGGCTTTATTCAGGATGTGTCATTAAAAAGTAATGATTTCCCGAATTACCATGAATGTTGCTTTGAGGTCTTTGGAGATAGATAAGACTATATTTAAGTCACAGTTTCATTGCTTATTGGCTGTATGGCTATATAGTGTCCCCATCATTCATTGGGCACACTCCTTTTTTGTATATTTCATATTGCATTATAATTTGAGATTTACAGGCAGGTAAAGTAAAGCCCAAATGCAAGCTTCTTGAAGAGCAAAAACTGTCTTACTCATAGTGAGTACTTAATAGTTATTTACTGAATGTATAAAATGATGAAAATTCTACTGTTGAGGACATACATAGAATGTACTAGAGTGTTATAAGTACTTTCAAAAGAAGAGTTAGAAAAAAATTTATAGTAAAAGTATTGCTGGAATTAACATATAGGAGATAGTGCCTAATTTCTTTATGTAAAATGTAGATTACTTCACTGGGATGTTTTAAGGATTCAGTAAATTAATATGTACATGTTAATGTTTAATTACTGACGGTTGTAGGAAACCCATCTTTTTGTTCTCCATATTCACACGTGTAATACTTTCTCAGATAGTTTTCTAATTGTTTCATGTTTGTTAATTTTGCTTTCCCAAGTATGTTTTATAAAAGCCATTTCTTTAAACTTATTCTCTATACCCATAACCCATAATGTGATTTTCAGTTATATAGTCAATGCATTGACTTTTTATGAAAATCAAGAAAGAACTAAAATGCCTGTATTACATTCACTAGCAGTTTATGCAGAGATTGTTTAATGGTGAGAAAATACACTATATAGGTGATTTTACAAAGCATGTGCTTAAATGGAAGCATGGCATGTTAAGAGTGAACACTGCAAACATATCAAAGGGAAAAAAAGAAGCCCAAGGAATGGAATAGATGTGACATATAAAGTGAAATAAGAGACATGGTGTCATGAAAGCAGAGGTTAAAGGATGAGAAGAGAAAAGGGGTATTGGAAAAGGTGTTCAGAAAGTTCAAGTAAACTGAGTCCATTGGAATTTGCCAGGTGGAGATCCTTAAAAGAGTATTCATGAAGTGCTAAGGGTCCAATCCATGTTTGTTAAAGGGTAAATAAAATGGTAAAATTTGAAACACAGGTTTTCCATTTGAGAAATTTGACCATTACCAGGAAAAAGATAATGAGGTTAATGGCTTTAGTAAAAGCCTCTTTAAGATAGGGGGTACATCTGAGGGGATTATGATAACATAACAGACCAAATTCCAGGAATTTCTTAGAACTGTGCAGACCGTGCATGATGGGATAGCCATCTGGGGGTCTTTGTTGATAAACTGTTAAAAACGTTTCTAGTGTGAATAGCCACAAACATTTTCAGTGCTTTTTTGTTGGTTGAGTAAACCGAAGAGCACGAATGCAAAAGCAAAATTTGATGCCAAATCACAGAAGTTGCCATAAACACAGAAGTTCCCCTAGTAAGGACACTGCCTGTGCCTGAATTTCATTTGTTTTTGCTGCTACCATTTCTTAATTTTTCCTGGTGACTAGCCAGATTAGAGCTATGAATGAAGGCAAACTGGTCTTGCCCAGATGATAGATGAGATAAAGGTAACTTAGCTAGATGGAGAAAATATTTAGGGGTTTAATGTGATGATCTGGTCTATCTCAGAATGTAAGAGATGTGCTTACTCTTTTGTCATGGGGGTTTGCAACCTTAGTATATGCCTAAATCTACAGCTGCTCCTCATTTTCCAGATGGCATCTATGGCTGGGAGTACTTTTTACCATCTGCACTTCTCAAAGAGTTTGTGAACTCTCTCTTTTAATTATAGGAAATGGAAAAACTAATTGGTGAAGTGGTTAAATGATATAAAAGATTTTTAAGATTGAGTTAGAGCTTTTTATATTCTGTTTAACCTTTCAAATAAGATCAATGCTTTAAGTGCTTTTTTACTTTCGTCTTTGCGTGTCTGCCATCTTTGATATTTGCAACACTACAAAATACTCCATAATAACTATTTTGTACATGGATTGGTATTTTGAGCCAAATTCCAAAACCCTTACCTCCTTCCAATACTGTAAAGTACTATTGTTGGCGTGTGCCTAGAACAACTAACACTGAATGGATATAGAGTACAGACTTAACGTGAATTAATATGTTCCATTTATCTAATATGTTTTCAGGTTGGTAAGGTATAGTGTCATGATTTGTAAAAGTAATTTAGAAAGACAAACTTTTTATGCGTTGCCAGTGTTTCCGTATATGTAAAACACTGAGATAGTAGGAGAAGCAATTTCCCAGTTAGAAGATACTTTTTTAACTAGCTGCGAATAATAGGAGTGACATCTGACTCTGAAAATGAATATATTCTCTGTCTAGGGAATTCTAGATTTGGAGTGTTATTAACTTATTTTCCCTTTTTTAGTTTTATGAGTCATAAATGTATTTCCTAATGATGTGTTGTAAATAAGTATCCTGTAATAATCAGTAGATACAATACTTATTCACTGTCTTTTCTCTTTAGGCAGATTCTACTGCGGAAAATTCTCCAGATAGTTTGTCCGTTTATAAAATTAGATACTTGCCATCTTTGCTCATTTTCAAGTTCTCTGTTTACAAAACTATTAAGAAGGTGTGAAATGCAGCCAAACTTCCCAGTTTATGGGAAATGTCTGATGATTGCATTTCCTACGTGTTCATTGTTCACACATGAAGAAATTTGGCAGCTGCGAGATGATTAAGTTTAGAGTATCCAAATCTAACCCTCACTGGGATTTTGGCTTCCTGCTTTCTGCCCCTGTCCTCTCACCCCCTTTGTAACCATATTAAGTGCTATGGTATTACTTCTTAAGATTGGTGATACTTACATTTTCTTCATTTTCCATTTATCAAATGCTGTGAATAAATCATAGACCAGGAGTTCTCCTGATGCAGAGTCCTAGCTTCAGGCAGTAGCATACCCAAAGCTGTTAAGAAAGAAGTTGCTTAAACTTAGAATTCTCAATAAAGACGTTACACAGTGGTGCCATTATTAGGGTAGAGGGCAATACTGGTAGCTAATCTAAATGCTGTAATTACTTCAAAATTATTCTGCTAGAAAATTTATGATCATACACATAAAAATTTGTAGCTGGCTTTGAAAATAGTAGAAAGTGGTTTGTATATATGGTTTGGTTGATTTAATTTTTATTTGATTTGGCATTTATTTCAAGTAATTTTTTTGATGTTGAAAACTTCAGATTACTCTATTTCTTCATGATTATTAAAGATCATTCATGTGGAGAAGTGAGAATTTTTTCTGAGTACATCTATTACTTTTAGAGATTTAAATATGTGAAGGTATTAAGGGATTACACTATATGATTTGTTAACTGTGGATCAAAAGTCAGTAGCAGGTCCTTTGATCCTAAGTGTTACTGATAGTTAGATACTGGGTATGCACAGTTTGGTTGATAAGAAAAAGGAGACAAAGATAATAGGAAGTTGGGGGAGAACCATAGTGAAAGTAGGAAAAGAAAAAGAAGACAGAATAGGACTAGTTAGTACCCCAGTGCCACAAGCAGCTCCCTTAGTTTCTTCCATCCTCCAGTTTAGCCATCCCTCAGATAATTCCATAACAGTTTTCAAATGGTTACCACTTCCATTTGGTGGTCCAATTTGATATTTTCAATGCCTTTTACAAATTTCTTAAGTCTGTTTTCAAAATGATGGTGGTTATAGTTTTTATTACCCTGAAGGCTGTTCTGAAGATTAGCAAAATTGCTTTTTTGTGCAATAAATTACTTGAATAAAAGGTTCTGTGAATGAAAATTATGATCATCATTATCTTTGATGATTATTCTGCAGTGGGAAAAGTACATTTAGAATTTGAACCTCTGTCCTTTGTGTTTCATTGACAGGCTGTAGAAGAAGAAGATAAGATGACACCTGAACAGCTGGCAATAAAGAATGTTGGCAAGCAGGTGAGGTGTACTGTAATAGGTTATGCAGTCACATAATAACATACTCTTGTAGAGTTAAAAGTATTTTGGAGCCTGTGTGATTTTTTTTTCCCTGTCTGTTCACTGTACGTTTTTCTTCTGTCATGTAAATGTGATTCTAATTTTAAAGGTCCCTGAATTATTTGATGTCAGATTCTTTTTGCCATCTATAGAGAAGTAAATCACAATATACCTGTGAGATACTATCTTTAGTGAAAACAATTTTGTAGAAATAAAGTAGGAAACTTGTGTCCTGAGTTCATTTTCCAAGCACTATTTTTACTTGAAATAATATTGTCCATGAAGATAATAGAATGGTAGGTTTATTTCATATGTAACAGTTTTAAAAATGATATAGTTTATCAATATGTAGGCTTCAATATATAGGTAATATTCCTGAGAAAGCTTAGAGCCCTGTTGGATTCTACTGAGTGAAGAGAAAAGGTTTTAAGTATTTGCTCTTTCACTTTTCCCAAGATGAAATATATATTTTAGTTCCTATTTTTCTGAAGGTTGGGGGGAACACACCAACCAATTAAAAGAATCTACAGATTAATTAGACTGTTTTTTAAAGAATGTTGATTACATTTTTTCATTTCATGGAACATGGTTATCATATTGCTGATGTTGGCAGAATCTTGATATTTCAGATGCAAGACACTAAGCTGTCTTTGCTTTCAGCCATCCTACCATATGCTCTGATCCCATCACATCTCACAAGCTATGTAGGTTTGGGCCAGGACCATTCTTGGATGGGAAATCTCTAAGAATCACCCAGCTGCCACAAGAAGTAATGTAGATAACTGAGGGAAGTGTGTTACCAATTCACCGCAAAACTAGTTTCTTCAATAGAGCAGTAGGGGCAAAGGTCTGACTTAAATATCATAATTGGTGAAGTCAAATCTCACTGCATTCTGAATATTACAGTTTCAATAACAAGAGGAACCCTCCAAAACCGAAAATGAGATATAATTCATTTTATTCTCTCATCCTGTGTGATACAGTCACCCTTGTTGTCTTTTCCCACTACTTATTTTAGTCTAATATGTAATATTAGATCACCAACTTGGAGCCTAGCATTCAGTAACTATTTTTTGAATAAATGACTCTGATGCTATAGTTTCTTGATGTAGATTCTATTTAACAGTTAGCAGCAAAGAAATTAAAAGTGAAACTGAAAATATATATAATTGGCAAAGTTTAATAATCATCAGAATCATTTTTTAAAAATATAGTACTTCACTAGTTTGGCCTCCTGTGTGGCAAAAGCAAAACTGCCTATGATGGAATCAGACCAATATCTTTTTCTCCTGTCAGTCTTTCTTAGTCTCTGTCACCTAAAGTGTCCTAAGGCTTATTTCTGAAATAAAGAAAATTTAATGTTGTGGTCTAGTTATTTGAAATTATTTGTAGCGTGTTGTATCTCTGGGTATTTTAAAGAAATCAAGCGTATTGAAATTGTAGTTTAGAAAAGAACAGCCAAGAAGTAATTTCAGTGGTGAACATTTGTTTAAAGTTAGGAGTCTTGGTATTTTAGCAATACATATAAGAAAATAATGGTTTAATTGAAAGTTTTTTATTGTGTGCAATATCTATCCTTTATTTCAAAGCTTTCAAATTTAGCTGCAATATTTCAATCAGCTCAGCCTTAAACATAAATGTATATTAAGCATTTAAACTTAACTTCCTTTATTACAATGCAATTTTAAGTCTTGTTTTTAACTCGGATGTTTCAAATACAGATTTGATCAGGTTTAAGTTAACGGATTGTACCTATATTCTTTTCTGTGATACATTTTTTCAAAATAGCTACACAAAATATTTATTCTTAACATTTTAGAATTGATCCAAATTGTATTTAAATTTTTAAATTACTAACAGTGACTTTTGATCCAAGAATATTTCCTGAATCATTTAAAGCACTATTCCTGAAATATTAAAATTATATAGGAATTAAATTAAAATTACAGAGGAAGTGATGAGAATTCACATTGAACTCTTTCCTTTTGGTATGTCTGCTTTGAGTAAAGTACCCCCTCAGACATTCAGTATACATGAATGGCAGAAAATATACACACATAATCAGGCTTATACACACAGATAAAATGCTTATGCTTTTTTTTAAAAATCACATGATTTCGGACTGTATAGAATTCCTTGTGACACTTTATCATTTCTGCTGCAGAGTCATAACATTGATTGTGTAAATCGATCTTTATTTTATCAGCTCCTTAACATTTTAACAGATTTAGAAATCCTGAAAATGTAACAATATATTGGGAAAGTTAAATTGTAAAATATATATAAATTTAGTTTTGGCTTTCTTTACCAATTTCATCAGCTACTGAAAAAAAAATCTAAATAATTCATCTACCAGTAATATGGTTCTTTTTTCTTTTTCTTTCCTTATTCCTTTTTTCTTTTAGGACCCCAAACGTCATTTGGAGGAACATGTGGATGTACTTATGACTTCAAATATTGTCCAGTGTTTAGCAGCTATGTTGGATACTGTTGTATTTAAATAAAGCAATGCAAAAAGCTCTTAGTGATACTTTCAGTGTATAGTCCTCTTGTTCCTAATGCTCAAAATCAAGGGACCTCTGAAGGTGTATTTGGTTAAATGTAAGACATCTGGCATCATTTGCAGCACTGTAACACCTTCAGTCTCCGTTGTGCAATTACTTCTGTTTCTTTAGTCAGGGTCTTTGCAGATTCCAAAGTTGTATAAGAATACATCAAAGTGGACAAATTTTGTTAAGATCCCATTTAATATTTGAAGAAATCAGTAACACAAATATATTTTGATTGTTGCTTACAAAATAAAATACATTTACAGTCTATGTCTCCTGAGGTCTTTTTGGCACTGGGTGGAATTGACAGAATAACATTTGACAGTGCACTAGAAATCTCACACAAAGATATGTTTTCCTTTGTAATTTAAGATAACACATAAAACATCAGTGTGATAACAAAACTTCACAAATGTAAAATGACTGCCGTTAATGAGTGGCTACCTCGTTAGTGAGTAACCCAGAAAAATGTTGACATTTTATTAAAAGTATTTGTCACAAGTTAATATTGAATACTCAATATCTTGTTAACAGATTATACTTTCAGTATTTCAGAGGGGTACATATAAGGAGAAAAGGGAGGCAATTTAAATTTAGACTTTGATGATTTTTTTTTTTTTAAAGAGTACATTCCACCAACAGTGTTGCGATTGTCTGGGAATTGCCTGTTGCAAAACTTCACTAGACTTTCAGCTGAGACAGCCATAGAAGGTGTGCAGTGTCCTCAAAGCAAAACGAGTAACGTAGCCATAATGTGAATTTAATATCATGAGCACATAAGCAATAATTTTGTTATTGTTTTCTCTCATCTTTCTTAAATTAACTTAGAAGTACCCAGTTTTCTGATAAAGACAAAAATTTGACTAATGGCAGTTTTCATAGATGACCTCGTCCCTCAGCCTCTTTCTAACCTGATGTACATAAGTACTCACTCATGGTACAGCACCATACTGGGTACACCAAAGAATGTGCAAAACACATGGAGACAAAGATTTAATTCTGTCTCTCCCTTTGTGAAAATATGGTAAGAATGTTTCTAAGGCTTCATTAAAGAGGGAATTTACTTGGGGATTTAGAATTGAGATTTAGTCTCTGATAGAGGTAGTAGGAATAATGTGGTGAACCAAATTACTCTCCTATTTGAATAATTCTAGGCTGTTCTTGGTTGCCTAATGAAAAGTTACCAGAAACTAAAAGTGGAAGTGGCTTAAATTCCCACTATGTTTCACAGTCTCTTTTTTCGGTGGAATAAGGTATTCTGAGCATTTCTTGATTGTCCTGTGGTTTCTTCTTTTAAATATAGTGATGGTATATTTTATGTAGGACTTGTAATATGTATTAATTTAATTGTTGGGATTACAACAGCTAACCATTTACAATTAAAATATGAGTTGAAGTTCGTAGAAATTTTCCTTTTGCCTGATTTAAACTTGTGTGCAAGTGTTTTGTTTTTTTTTTTTAATACATGATTTTCCCCTTTACATAAATCAGGTTCTGTGACTTCTTTCACAGATACTGTGAAAAGCTTAGTCAAGATTTTTTTTGTACAATATGCCCGCAGAAGAAGGCCTCAGTAATACAAGGGTTATTCTCAACATTCCATTGGAAACTACTTTTTTTTTTTTTCTTTCACTTTAGTCCCCTGAAAAATAGCTCCTGAGTGAGTAAAGTGACTGAGAAGGCTTACACAAGGCCTGCCTTTTGCTCTTCTTATTTGATCACCTCATCTTCCGGGACTTCCCACAGTCACATACCATGTTCTCCCACTTGGTTCATGTTGGAGACGTTCCCAATTTCAAAATCTTACCAGAATCCCTCCTAGCAAAAACCTACAGTTTTGTAGATGTGGAGTCAATCAAAATGAGGATGCCTTAAGAAGGCTCAGTGAACACCTTTCTCTTGGAATGCACAGCTATTTTAGCAGCAGCCTGATAACCCAGGCCCAGGCAGGCACTGAAACAACTTATTTAATCACAAGCTCAGTAAGCCACTTCAGGGGTTGTGTGTGTGTGTGTGTGTGTGTGTGTGTGTGTGTGTGTGAGCATCTTTACTGGTCTCTGCAGCACTAAAGCAGCACTAGAACCAAAACTCTTGCCTCTAAATACAGAGATGTTCCTGCTTTCCACTTAGACTAGTATGGGGGCATCAAAAGCTCCAGCCTCACTATTCAGTGCCATCTGCCTGGACCAGGAGCACCTGAGTCTTCTGGGAGCTCATTAGAAATACAGACCTGCTGAATCCGAATCAAGAATCCTGGTGTGGTGCATAAGCACTTTTAAAGTTTGAGAAGACCAGCTCTACAGAAGTATGATTCAAGAGCTGATGTGCTGATTCTGAGAAAAGCCTGTTTTCCTTCTTGAGCATATATGTTAAAGACGTAGCCTGTATATGAGGAATCACTGAATTCAGTACTGGTAATCTAAGTGAGAGTGCACATTTATCTCCTAATCCAATTCCTTAGAAACTCTGAGGAGGAGGCACTCTCCCTTTCCTCTACTTTAACATGTCATTTTTAGCATTCTTCATTTTTTAAAAAGCCAGTTCAGGGTACCGGGAATAACAAAACCCGAATAAGAGCCCAGGTAGAGTCTCTCCTTTCTGCGACGCACTGAAGGCTCTGTCCCACCGAGGAGGGGGTGAGGTGGGTAACTTCGGAGGCGGTGGAGAGAAAGGCATTCGGGGACAAAGAAGTGAATGATGGAAGAAAGGGGAAAGCAAGAGTAGCCAAAACCAGGCCAAAGGCTCTCGGGAGAAATGGCGGTGAAAGGTAAAAGGCAAAGAAAACCAAGCGTCCAATAATGTCATAGCTACTGTCCCCTCCCCCCACACCCCAACGCCTCAACAGTTAAGGCCCTGCTTGTTAGTGAAGCTTCCTGGCCACGAGCTGAGATTTGCTTTCGACAGGAAAATGGGGTCTGGCTGTATTTGTTTTTCCCAGTCCGGGACATCTGGTCACCAACCCTTCCGGCCCTGGGCCGCCCTCGCCGGGCCTTAACACGGCTGGTGCCCTCTGCGGCCAAGGCGCCCGCCCGCCGCGGGGGCGCAGCACGGGCTCAGCGCTGGCCGCTCGGCCCCCCAGAGGCGGCGCTCTCAAAATGCGCCCGCCTAGGCGCAGGTCGAGTCGGGTTAGCCCCTCTCTGCGAAGCGCCAGACCCACCCAATGTCCCCGGCGCCGCTCTCCCTGAGGGAGCGGCGGGGCCCGAGGAAGGCAGATGCACTCTCTCGGAGGAAGGTACGAGCTCCACCGGGCGGAGGCGCCCAGGCCGAGCCTCCGGCAGGGAAAGAGTGTGTGCCCCCGGGATCCGCGCCAGCGGCCGCTCGCCCCGCGCTCCCCGGGTCTGCGGGCGGCTCCCTCTCGGGACCGCCAGGGTGCCGGGGAGCCTACGGGGACCTTAGACAATGGAGCCAGAGCGGGGCGGCTGGCCTGGGGCCGAGCGCCGGGCGCGGGGGTGGCTTCTCCCGCCGCCGGCCCCCGCAGTGCCCCGCGTGGAGCCGGCCCGCCAGTCAGCCAGTTCGCGGGGCCGAGCTGAGCTCCGGCGCTGCGCTCCTCCTCCTGGTTCCCGCGCGGCTCGGCGTCCCGGGAAAGCCACAGGAGGGCAGGTTGGCGGGTGCCGGCCACGGGCAGCAGCTTAGAGCGGTGAAGCCTCTTGGCCATCTGGTTCGGGCGGAGGGTTGGGCTCCTCCGTAGACCCAGTACCGGGAGATTTCTTCCTACACCTCGGCGCCGCTTTGGGCCTCGTGCTATTGATTTGTGCCAACATCCTTTTAAACTGGTTCTTTTCTCTATTCCTCTTTAGATTCTTTCTCATTTTAAAATTACTGGCATGGATTCTTTTCCTCCCCTCCAGATTATATAAACATTAAACACACACACACACACACACACACACACGCACACACACACACGAGTCTTCCGTAACGATCACTGCGTTGACACCACTTCCACTCTGTCTCCCCAGATCAGCGCTTCTAGGGAACCCATTTGCGCGAGGACCCGGCCCTCTCTTTTCCTGGCGAGGCTTTTGAACCTGTCGCCAAGGCCGTACCTCAGAGAGAAGGAAGTGCAGTGGGATGCGAGGGAGGCATGGCGCCTGCCCCCAGTTAGATGCTCTTCAGATAATCTGCAACCAAGCTCGCTGATAAAATATTTAGGAAAGACCTCGTAAACATCACAGCAACTACATTAAGGCACTTCAGCCCGACAGCTTATGATTATTTCAAAACTTAAAAAGGAGATCATTGATTGTCACTGTTTCTGTGCTCAACCAAGAAACCGAACCTTCCCGAGGTGGGTGGATGGGTGGCTGAGTTGCTTGCTTTTCTCCCCCACTACTCCCCCTTCCCGCTCTCTTTCATGGAGGTGGCTCTCAGCAGCAGTGATTTATTTATTTATGTATGTCGTTTAAAAGGTGTGCGTTGGTGGGGGTGTTCGTGGAGGACACACAGGACCTGCTCACAAAGGACTGGGTCAGGTGTCTTGTGCTTCTGTATTAACTGGAAAAGACAGACTCTGGAACTTTTACAGGGCGAGAAGAGGCCACCGGCTCGCGCTTTGTATACTTTGCACTTGAAATCGTTACATTCAACTGAATATTTGGCTCATTCAGATCCGAAAAGTCTCCTAGCATCGTTGAATTCCCTCCTCCGCCCCTCAGCTCCAAAGGAGGGAGGTGGGGGGAGAAGGTAGGAAAATGTTTAGTAAATTGCACATCTTTGAATCTTCCTAAAGCAGTGGTCACAAAGCTTAAAGGTGACACAACAGTGCTCACGTAAAACTAACACACGTTCCCCACCCCACCCCCAAGCCAACAATAAAATCATCCCCTTCAGTTTGCCATGATCGCAGCGACCAGGAGCCAGGTGATTATCCTAATTAATGTCTATCTAATTAAATTACTGTCAGCAGTTAACCAATGGCAGGAGCCGTTTCATCGGCTGCACAAGCAGCAAGATCAAAAGTGAGCCTTTTCTGATTGCTGCATAGTGTCAATTGGCCAATCTCTTCTCCCAGGGAAAAAAAAAGTAAATCAAACCTTTGAGAAGCATTTGCTGGTTGAAGTGCTTTCTGTCTAGTGAGGGGGTCTGTGGATTTCTAGTTTATGATAAATAGGACTTTAAAAACCAGGGACGGGAGGGCGAGTGTTCAGGTTCCAGAGCTATGCAGCTGGAGCACTGCCTTTCTCCTTCTATCATGCTCTCCAAGAAATTTCTCAATGTGAGCAGCAGCTACCCACATTCAGGCGGATCTGAGCTCGTCTTGCACGATCATCCCATTATCTCGACCACTGACAACCTGGAGAGAAGTTCACCTTTGAAAAAAATTACCAGGGGGATGACGAATCAGTCAGATACAGACAATTTTCCTGACTCCAAGGACTCACCAGGGGACGTCCAGAGAAGTAAACTCTCTCCTGTCTTGGACGGGGTCTCTGAGCTTCGTCACAGTTTCGATGGCTCTGCTGCAGATCGCTACCTCCTCTCTCAGTCCAGCCAGCCACAGTCCGCGGCCACTGCTCCCAGTGCCATGTTCCCGTACGCCGGCCAGCACGGACCCGCGCACCCCGCCTTCTCCATCGGCAGCCCCAGCCGCTACATGGCCCACCACCCGGTCATCACCAACGGAGCCTACAACAGCCTCCTGTCCAACTCCTCGCCGCAGGGCTACCCCACCGCCGGCTACCCCTACCCACAGCAGTACGGCCACTCCTACCAAGGAGCCCCGTTCTACCAGTTCTCCTCCACACAGCCCGGGCTGGTGCCCGGCAAAGCGCAGGTGTACCTGTGCAACAGGCCCCTTTGGCTGAAATTTCACCGGCACCAAACGGAGATGATCATCACCAAACAGGGCAGGTAATGGCTACGTTCTTGGCTGCCGCTGCTCCAGGCGCGCTCCGGGGGCAAGTGCACCCGGCTTGTGACCGCCGCGGCAGCGAAGATTTGGGGTCGGGAGCGGAGTGGAAGGCGCTCTGGCGCGTCCTAGAGTTGGCTGGTGTTGGGAAAACGGAAAGTGGAAGGTCTAGCCACCGCGGTGATGTCGGGGAGGGGGGTCCCGCTCTAGAAAGGTGGTCGGAGAGCCAGGCAGTGGCCGGAGAAAGGAGAGCGAGAGAGAGAGAGGGGGAGAGCCCTGGCCGGCGGCCGGGAGATGGGAGGGACGCATCAACGCCCGATGCACCGACAGGTGGAGATTCGGGTCGCCAATCTCGCTTTCCAGCTGGGCAGTGCTACCTGCCGACTCCCCACTCCAGCTCACCTGCCGACTCCCCGACTTCAGCCCCACTTCTTTTCCTCCGCCACCACCCCTTTTCCAACCCAGCAAACATTCGCTCATTGACGCTGAGAGAACAAGTTTTGCTTTGCTATCTGGCGCCTCGCTTCTTGCATTTAATCTTTAACATTTATGTTTTTCCCCCTTGTTTTCTCCCCCCTTCCTAATTTAAATAGGCGCATGTTTCCTTTTTTAAGTTTTAACATTTCTGGTCTCGATCCCACGGCTCATTACAATATTTTTGTGGATGTGATTTTGGCGGATCCCAATCACTGGAGGTTTCAAGGAGGCAAATGGGTTCCTTGCGGCAAAGCGGACACCAATGTGCAAGGCAAGTCCTTCCAATTAACACGTTTTCCTGACACTTATTTAGGTGAGAATGATTAATTAAAGCCTTTGTGGACTGGCTCGAGCGACTTTTAAAACGATCGGCCAATGACTTCTAAAAGGAAACGAGGGGGATAGGGGGACAGACTGAGCCGCGAGAAGGGGGAGGATTATGCAAAAGCTATTTTAATCATCCCAGTTAATAGGAAGAAAGCGCGGCCTAAAAAAGCCCCGGCTAATGGGCCTCACAGTGGAATAAGGGGTGTGCGTATGTGTATGTGTGTGTGTGTCCTACGTGGTGAGGAGTTGGGACTGGGCAGTGCCCGGGGCACATGTAAACAACTTGTTTCTTTCTCTAGGAAATCGGGTCTATATGCATCCGGATTCCCCCAACACGGGGGCTCACTGGATGCGTCAAGAAATCTCTTTTGGAAAATTAAAACTTACAAACAACAAAGGAGCTTCAAACAACAATGGGCAGGTCAGTGGCTCAAGCGCTCATTTCTCCCTCTCTTTCTCTCTCTCTCTCTCTCTCTCTCTCTCTCACACACACACACACACACACACACACACTCACTTTTACATACTCGTCCCTCCCTAAGATCCAGTTCATCACTTTAAATCAACATGAGAAACTGGACACGTTTCTTTGCTTCATTAAAAAAGACTTCTAAAAAATTCTATTTCCATCCTCCAAAATTATATTAAACAATCTACAAAGTTGTTCTTGTCCCCCCCCCCCTCACGCCCAATTCCCGAGTTCCCAACCTTCCCAAGTACAAATACTTGGTTGATTTTGAGAAGGAAACGCGCAGGATCTGCAGGTTGTGAAAATCTTTGTTTCTCCTTAAAGGAGGACTGGGAGAAGGGCCCTGAGGATCGCGCGGTCGGGTTTGGTTTTCCTCCCGTGCTCGGGCGATCCGTGCTCCGGGACAGCGAGGGCTGGTGTGCCCCAGCCAGCTAGTCACCAGCCGGGCGAGGCCCGCTGCCAGTTAGTAGGGGCGACGGGCTCCTTGCAGCCTCCGCGCGGCCCGCGGCGCAGAGCCCCGCGCACGCCGGCCGCCTTAACGCGCCGCTCGTCGCTCCCCTTTCTCTCCGCCGGACAGATGGTGGTTTTGCAGTCCTTGCACAAGTACCAGCCCCGCCTGCATGTGGTGGAAGTGAACGAGGACGGCACGGAGGACACCAGCCAGCCCGGCCGCGTGCAGACATTCACTTTTCCCGAGACTCAGTTCATCGCCGTCACCGCCTACCAGAACACCGATGTAAGGAGGCCTGGGGGCTGGGCGCGCGGCGGTCGGCACCGGCTTCTCCAGGCCCGCGCCACTACCCCTGGCCATCCCCGTCTCTGGCACTAACGTCAGCCGCAGCTGGCTCTGCTGAGCCTTTTAGGCGTAGGGCTAGGGGCCTGCTGGGCACCTTCCCTAAATACCTAGCCGGTGGGAAAACGCTTCCTATTCGTCTCCGTCGCGGGTCACCCGGGCCACCTTTAAGGTGACCAGCATTTCTAGGGCCTCTTGGGAATTTTTATTTAGTTTTCAAACATCACTTTCTGGGTGATCCAAAGAAACCCACATTCATGTACTTAAAAACTACAATAAATTACTGGGGGCTACGAAGTGAGTTTTCTAGCACTTTGAACTTAAGCATTTGCAAGTTTGCAGAAACTTATTTTACTACTGTTGATTTGACTACTAGAAGTGATGGTGTTTTTTAAAAACTTAAATGAAAATATTAGAAGTTAAAAATATGCATTTATTTTAAATCAAAACTGATTTTAAGATGCAACTTGTGGGTTCTTCAAGTTGTGTATCAAAAGCGACCAACTTTAAAAAATATGATGAAACATTTAAGATACGCAACATTTTTTAGTGATGAATTCAAGTGCCCCTTAAAGATTTTTGCCTGAGTAAGTGCATTATGTAACAAGCATTTTAAAAAATGAGCATTTGAACCAATTTAGAACACATGGGAGAGCTAATTGAAAGCAATTCTTTAGTTTTAGTCACCATTAATTTAAACATGTTCCTCATAACTTTCATCATACTTTCTTTTTTTTCCTTTCCACCCATTCCCTCAAATTTTTCAGTTAGGGAAACTTTGCTATTTAATGAAATTGTGGGCCATAAGCCCCTGTAAAAAGCGGCAGATGACATATCCTTAAACAAACACCCAATCCTCTGTATACAATGTAAAATCGTATTAATCTTTTTTTCTCTTTTCCAGATTACACAACTGAAAATAGATCACAACCCCTTTGCAAAAGGATTTCGGGATAATTATGACACGTAAGTAGTTTTGCACCTTCTCAAATTTGTGGAATTGGGCTTTAGGTCAAAGGTGGATTGCTTTGTACAAGGCTTTTGGAAGCTAGAAAGTGTGAAGACAGGGTTGTTTTCGAGGTTTTCCTTTCCTTTCTGTCGGCTCCCCTTCTCTCTGGTGACCTGGCTTAGTACTTCTGCGGTTTTGGTGAAAGGTTTCCTCCGCCTATTTTTAGCTTTTGCGTGAATTACAAAGTTGTTGGCGGGGCTCGGGGACTGGCTGGCTGGGGAAGCCGCCCTGGTTCCCGGGTGCGCGAGTTGTATGTGGCACTGCAGATGCTCAGCTCAGATTGTCTGTGTCTGAAACCGCCCGAGTCTGCCTGAAAGTGCATGTGGCTCTGGCAGTTGTTACAGTCTCCTTGGCATATGTGACTTTTATTTACCCATTTCCAAGTTTTGTGTAATAGCTTTTCCTGTGCAAGTTTACTATGGACTGAATAAAAATGTGCACCCACTACATACAAGTTCACGAGCACAGCCGATACTGCAGTCACTTCAGGCTTTGGGAAGGACCCAGGTTCTGTTGCTGTGTATTATTTATGCTTCAAAAGAAAAATATTTCCTCTTATCGTTTGTATCTAGGTGCGTTTTAATTAAATGTGTTGGTTCCCTTTTCTCCAGGACTCCCTTACCTATTTCCATTTCTTTTCTATCAAAATGCTGTCCTCTGGGGGCAACAGTAGGTGTAAACTGAATACTTCCTGGGCTTGTTTTAGCGTTCTTGCTCAGAGCCCAGGTATAGTGCCTAGGAGTTCAGATAGAGTTATACAGCAAAATCTAAATCTGGATTGTGGTGATCCCTTCACTTTTTTCTGACCATAGAAGGGAAGGATACATAAATTTTGATTTCATGGCTTGCATTAAGTGCTTGGGATAGAACTACAAAGTTGAAGCTGTCTTTGACTAGGAATAGATTAAATTTGTGGAGGAGACAAATGGCTACCTCCAGGTAGATACCAAACTTCCCTCCTGATATTTTTATAACAAATTGAAAAGACAGTCATTGATGGTACTGCCTGTAACTGTCATGTGCATCCCTCAAAAGTGGTCCAAAGGAAGCAAGCCTCATCAGTGTGATTCCCCAGAAAAAAAACTTGGCTACTCTGGTCCTTCCTCACAATCTAAAAAAGGTGGGCTCAGCACAGTGGAAAGTGTGTGGCCCATGAGACCAGAGATATTGGTCTCTGTACTAGGGGGTCTTGTAGATTTTGAGCTTTTAATTCTGCTGTGAACATCTGTTCCAAAGCATTTATTTTGCACAAATCAATTCAGTAATCCCAAGTGGGTTGGGACCTGCATGGGCATACAAACTGTATCTTTTGCAGATTGTTTTTTTTTTTTTCTTTTTAAAATATTGTGGTGGTAAACAGAGACGATATTTGCACCTTGCTGGTTATGTTCCCTTCCTGCCTCCCTCTACTTGTTCTTATTTGAGGCTGGAATTAAATTTCAGGAGGGAAATTTTGTGCCGTAAGCAAACTGCACCTGAGCAGCCACAGCATAACCCTCACCTGCCCCTCTTCTGGCTGACTTCTGTTGGAAAAAACCACTTCCATTTGGTTCTTAAATCACTATATATTTCTCATAAAAAGCTTCTTTAACTATACAGGTGGATATCTTAGACATTTATAGGTTAGAGAAGAGTAGAATGGTTTATGACACTCCCTTTCCACTGTTAATGGTGGTTATTTGGGCCTGGCTCACTTTTGGAGAAACAGGGAGAGCAATAAAGAGTTCAGGGGGGCCAGGGCGTTTGCTTGGCCACTCACCAGGGAATCTCCTCCCCAAAGGATTGAGGTCTGACAAGACTGAGGCTCTCTTTCAAAACAGTCTGTTGATTAAAGATTAAAACATTTATGTGTGAGCTAAATAAAAAGGGAGGCATGTGTGTATGTGTATGAGAAAATACTTCGACCAATCTTGATCCAATCTCTGGTTCCTTCCCAATTCGAATGGGATTTTCTAGGCCCAGGGCCTACAGCTAATCTTTGACTATTTTACTTAAGGTAATTCTTAGTAACACAATTACTGTATGTGATTGGGCAAGTTATTTAACTTCCCTTTCCCTCAGTTTCTTCACCTGTAAAGTGGGATAATAATGGTACCTAACTTGGAAAATTGTTGTGATGGTTAAATAAATTACTGTCTGTACAGTCCTAGACAAGGGTGCCTGGTACACATAATCAAGTTGTATAAGGATGGGCTATTATTAGTGGGAGATTGCTTGGCGGAGGTTGATAACTGTAGTTTAAGAGTTTGCCCCCCAAGTTGTTGTTGCTGTTGTTTTTAACCAGTAAGAGATCAAAAGCTGGGGAAAGAAGGTCAGAGTAAAGAATGCTTTTTCTTTGCAAAAGAATTTTACTGATTGATGACTTTGTTTCCAAGTAGTAATTCTTGTTCGTATTACGGGTGGGGGGCGGGGGGGTTGAAAGCTCACACGGGGAAAACAAGACAGTAAGTCCTGCGGAGGCTTCCAGCAGTAACCCTCCGGGTCTCAGCAGACTGGCGAAGACCAGTCCGATGCTTATCAGTACCTGGGGGGCCCGCGTGTCTGTCAAATGGAAGAAAGCGGTCTTAAAAGGGTGGAAGTGGGTGACTTGTTTAGAAATTTCGCTCAGAAACTCTCACCGAAGAAGAAAGGCCCACTGGGCAACACCTTGGTTCCTGGGTAAATCTGCCTCAATGTGTACACATAGAGTGGAGAACTGGGATGAGAATCCCCTGCTGTGCTCCTCTCTCAGGCCCCCTGTGCACCTGGCGAGAGAGCGCAAGAGAAGAGGGAAGCCTTCCTCTTCACCTGTATCATTTTTAGGTCCCTGAAGAGACAGATTGATTCCTTTATAATTTCACGATTTATTTTGGAGAGGATGCAGGTCTGTGACCTTTTGTCTGTCTCCATCCTGGACGGCAGCTTACACGTGGAGATGGTGCGGGTGGGCGACCAGGGGTGGCCTTCCCTTTTGCCCCCCGAAGGGACCTGGCGCCACCCTTCGGTTCTCTCTCTCTCCCTCCCTCGCAGGATCTACACTGGCTGCGACATGGACCGCCTGACCCCCTCGCCCAACGACTCCCCGCGCTCGCAGATCGTGCCCGGGGCCCGCTACGCCATGGCCGGCTCTTTCCTGCAGGACCAGTTCGTGAGCAACTACGCCAAGGCCCGCTTCCACCCGGGCGCGGGCGCGGGCCCCGGGCCGGGCACGGACCGCAGCGTGCCGCACACCAACGGGCTGCTGTCGCCGCAGCAGGCCGAGGACCCGGGCGCGCCGTCGCCGCAGCGCTGGTTTGTGACGCCGGCCAACAACCGGCTGGACTTCGCCGCCTCGGCCTACGACACGGCCACGGACTTCGCGGGCAACGCGGCCACGTTGCTCTCGTATGCGGCGGCGGGCGTGAAGGCGCTGCCGCTGCAGGCGGCCGGCTGCACTGGCCGCCCGCTCGGCTACTACGCCGACCCGTCGGGCTGGGGCGCCCGCAGCCCCCCGCAGTACTGCGGCGCCAAGTCGGGCTCGGTGCTGCCCTGCTGGCCCAACAGCGCCGCGGCAGCCGCGCGTATGGCCGGCGCCAACCCCTACCTGGGCGAGGAGGCCGAGGGCTTGGCCGCCGAGCGCTCGCCGCTGCCGCCCGGCGCCGAGGACGCCAAGCCCAAGGACCTGTCCGACTCCAGCTGGATCGAGACGCCCTCCTCCATCAAATCCATCGACTCGAGCGACTCGGGGATTTACGAGCAGGCCAAACGGAGGCGGATCTCGCCCGCTGACACGCCCGTGTCCGAGAGCTCGTCCCCGCTCAAGAGCGAGGTGCTGGCCCAGCGGGACTGCGAGAAGAACTGCGCCAAGGACATAGGCGGCTACTACGGCTTCTACTCGCACAGCTAGGCCGCCCCTGCCCGCCTCGGCCCCGCGCCCCGCCGCGGCCGGGCCCCCGCCAGCCCCTCGCGCCTCTCCCCCTGCGCCTCCTGCCCACGCCCCACTCGCGCGCCCCCTCAGTTTGTTTGACCCTCGAACACCGTCTGCAGCGGATTAGTACAGGTCTCCGAGTGCAATTTTAACCTTTTTTTTCTTTTTCTTTTTTTTTTTTTTTTTTGCACAGCAGTTTCCGCAGTTAGCGCACCGACCTTCAACTTGGCTGTAAACCTTTTGGTTTTCCTACTTACGAACCTTCTGTGAAGTTATCCTCCCAACAGTTCCCCTCCCCCTCGTCTTTTTCTCACCCTCTCCTTCCCTTTCTGGTAATGAAACTCTTCACCTTTAGGAGACCTGGGCAGTCCTGTCAGGCAGCAGCTATTCCGACCCGCCAAGTCTCGGCCTCCCCATTAACCGTAGGATGTTGACTCTAGAACCTGGACCCCCCAGCGCGTCCTTTCTTATCCCCGAGTGGATGGATGGATGGATGGTAGGGATGTTAATAATTTTAGTGGAACAAAGCCTGTGAAATGACTGTATATAGTGTTAATTTACTGTAACGAATGGCTAGTTTTTATTCTCATCGTCAAGGCACAAAACCAGTTCATGCTTAACCTTCTCGTTCATTTCTTTTCCTTTCTTTGCCTTTTCCTCCACACCCCCTCCCCTTTAACATTTTTTCTGGTGGGATAATTAACAATATTCTAAGAGGCTCTGAAAACTTGAAACTTGAAAAACTAGATAATGATGGGTTTCTCACTTCTCCTCAATCCATTGCATGAAATAATTACTCTGTGCCCTACTGCACACAAATAGCTAAGGAGAATCTGACCAAACACCTGTAAAGGATAGGTGTCTTTTCATAGGCAAGTCGATTAAGTGGCATGATGCCTGCAAAGCAAAGCTAACTGGAGTTATATGTGTTTTACCCCTTCCTTCTAAATAGAATAGCTCGACATCAGCAATATTATTTTGCCTTATTTGTTTCCCCCCAAGTGCCAAATCCATTACTGGTCTGTGCAGGTGCCACATATGCTGACAAACTGTTTCTGAGTATCTTTTCAGTTCCCCCCTCCACCTTTATATGCTGTAAATCTTTGTAATGAATATTCTACTAATGATATAGATGACTGAATTGTTGGTAACTATAGTGTAGTCTAGTGAAGATGAATTGTGTGAGTTGTATATTTTACTGCATTTTAGTTTTGAAAATGATTTCCCCGCCACCTAGAAACAGCTGCAATTTGACTTCCTTGGGAAAACACTAGCATTAATGCAAGTAAAACTGTTTTTCCCCCTCCCACTAAGTCTTGTTATATTTGATAAGGAGCACTAATCCCCCTGAAAATAGATTAGTAGGATTTCTAATGTTGTGCAGCAAACCTATACTTTTTTTTGTATTTTAAAATTAATGTGAAATATGCATCATACACAATATTCAATCTAGATTCCAGTCCATTGGGGGGATTTTTTTTCCTGATAGGAATTCAGGGTCTAAACGTGTGTATATTTTGGCTCTTCTGTAAATCTAATGTTGTGATTTTTATATTTGTTTCGTTTTGTCTGTGAACTGAATAATTTATACAAGTACACACTCCATTGAGAAACGTTTTGTTTTTTGCTCGTTTGTATTGTCTGTGTATAACAAGTAAAATAAATCTGGTAAAATGCTATGGTGTTTGAAAGCAGTTTACAGTTTGAAAATAATTTAATTATAGATGATTATTTTTAAGGGTTAAGGAAGAATAGCCTGTCCCTACTCCAATATGGGGCAGTCTGTTTAGTGGGAGCTACCTCCCGTTTTCCTCTTAAATTTGTTTTATAGCACCACCAGTAATTACTTTTTTCCTCTTATTTACAACTACTTAGTTCCCTGTGAGTCGTTTCACTTTGTTGCACTCTTTTTTTTTTTTTTCAGGAAAATGTAGACACTTCCTTATATCTTTAAGTAGGAAATAACGTGAGCAGGAAAAGGAGGGTCTTTAATACGAAATTTAGAATTTCTTTAAATTTCACAAAGTCAGGAGGGAGGCTTTGGGCAAGAGAAGGGTGTGATTTAAATGCTTGTCAAAATAGGCTGTTGACCGCAGCTCTAGGCAGATGTCGAAAATTCCGGTCTTTAAATACGAGGCCTTGGAGTTGAGTGGTGAATCCGTAAATGAATACACAGGATGGCCTACATTTCTTGAGTGGATTGTTTTGGGGGGATTGGGAGGGGTTAGAGGTGGGGGAAGGACTCATAGAGCAAACTCGTGAAAGGTCAGTATTTAACCACTGAGCTTAAAACTTGCTTTAGGAGGTACCTGGGGGGCACCACTCGGTCTTTTCTACAACGGAACTCCTGTGCCAGTCCTGCCCAAGCCAGATCCCCATCCCTTGAGAAAAAAATGCAGAAATGTGGATATTCCAGCTGGGGGGTCGCTGCGTCTTAGTCAAGGTGTCCGCAGAGCTCTGCCTTTACCTCCTGGAGAAGCGATTTTTGTACTTTTGTGTCCAGAGAAACGAGATCCAAGAAAGAGGTGGAGAATGGTTCAACCTTCTTGCTTAGGCTGGGCCAGTCTCAGTTTATGGGACGAAATTTACCACCACCCAGAGATGGTCGTGTATCCCCTTTGCAATTTGACAGATGCAAAGAGGCTTCAAAGTTCCAATTAAAATGAAAATTGGTGGGGGGAACAAGACCGATTTGCCTTCCCTGGGCGATTTCGCCACTAGACGGCGTTCCGCGGAGTTTTGTCTGCCACACAGAAAAGCGAAGACTGATTTTCCTTTGTGTTTCTCCGTTCCCACACCTAAGAACTAAACAAGAGGACAAAAAGCACAAAACAGGGGGCCTGCGTGGCGAGTGAAGTGGAGCAGTGTATTCCTGCAATCACCCACTGGCCCTGCGCTCTTGCGACCTCGGTGCCGCCGAGCAGGAAGCGCACGTGCAGCCGGGAGGCCCCGGGGGCGCCCAGGCCGAGGGCGAGGGTAGCGGGGGCCGCGCTGGGCTCCCGGGAGTGAGCCTGGCGGTCGGAGCGCGGCGCCTGGCCAGGCCTGCCGCCCTCGGGCCAGAGTCACCGCGAGCAAAGGAGTCGGTGTCATGTGCGGAAACGAAGCTCTTAGAAGCCGAGGATAGATTTCACAGGAACGTAGTGCCCGGTACTGAAAGACGCACTTAGCTGCTATTAGGAAGTACTTAAAAAAATTGGGGAGGTCGTTTCCCTTGCAGCTCTGCACCATCTGCTGTGTGGACTAAGTCAGCGTGAGGTAAATTTGCAGCTCCGCGCTGCTCTCGGAGGCAGTGTGCTTTCCTGTCCTTTGCAAGCATGATCATTTCTCCTGGCTTCCAAGGAGTCTTGGGTGTCTAGTGAAGTGACACTGTCAATGTGTCGGAGAAGCTGCTGCTATTCCAAGGAAATCAGAGTTTGTTTTGGGAGGGCCTGCGGGAACCAGAGTTCGCGTCCCGGGTTAGATTTCGAGTTGCCTTTTTATCTCCGTGAGGGTAGGAGTCAGGGGAGGGACGGAAAAGGATGACGAATCCTCCCCGTAAACTGCAGATTTCCCCAGTTTTCCAAAGTGTCTTTTCAAAAAGAGAAAGAAAGAAAAAAAGGCGAGCGTGCGGCTAGCATTCTATTCTGGCTCCAGCCTTCCCGCCACTCGCATCCCTCGCCATCTTAGCTCCTTGCCCACCAGCCGCTTGGGGCCGAGCGCGGCGGGCAGGCGCCGCTCGAGTCCAGAGACGCTGCGCCCTGCGTTCTTCACCTTCGAGCCGGTGCCGCGGGTCAGGGTGGCCGGCGGGCGGGCACAGAGCGCGCTGCGGCCGAGGGCGTCCGGGAGCCCAGGCCGGCGGGGACGGACATCCGCACGAGTTCGGCCGGCAGTGGGGCGGCTCCGAAGGCCTGGTCTGTGCCGCTGAGCCTGGGCCCAGGCTCTCTGGCTTCGCCGTTGGGTGGCGGTGGGGGGCGGCTGCGTCCTGGCTGTCCCCGCCGTGGATCCAGGCGAGGAACGCAGGCAGGGATCCAGGCCGCGTGTCTAGACAGGGTGCCCAGCGTAGGTCCAGACCTGGAGTCCAGGCGGTTCTCCTGTTCCTTCCTTCAAGAGTCCGGTCCAGCGTGGCTCGCGGCCTTGACTCTGGCCTTGGGTGCGGCCCTCCCAAGCCGGGCAACCCACTAGGATTTAGGGCGTGAAAGCCTTTGTAGGCCTAGCAGAAATTTACTGGGTTTGTTTAAAAAATCAGGTCGTTTCTGTCTCTTTAGGACTGACTTAACATCCCCCGAGCTCTTAAAATGTTGCAATTTAGGGTCTACGGAGAACTTTATGAACCATCTTACCTCCTGCAGTTACATTTTCTTACAAATCCTGCTGCTAAAACTCACTGTGACCCACCTTTTTTTTTTTGTGATGCTAAGTATTTATCTTTTTAGGAGTGAGCTTTCAAGGATGTTGTACTTTCTGTTTAGGGTGCAGGCTAGGAACAAAAGCCTTGTTGGGGAGAGGCTGTTTACATTCTCGGGGAATTTAAAATGCACTGTAGCAGTATTTGGGCAACGTATTTGTGTACATAAGTGATTTTTATAAAATGTTCTGCTTGTCCTCTGGTGCAGCACCTTTTCTATGCGTATATGAGTTATTTTATCATGTATGCGTTTTAGCCATGGAGATAGGAAAAATCGCAGAGCTTATGATCCTGTATGAAAACAAACCAATCTAGATTCCTCCATAGGAAACAGTAACAATTATTCTCATTTTTAGGCAAACTTACTTTGAAGAAGTCAGCAACTTTAAAGACCAGTGATAAGCATTCAGTTTTAAAAATATTTACTCTGGTATGTGGGCAATTGCTTGGTTAATTTTAATATTTTAAAGAGTAAATGTTCATCCTAATGTCAGTAGAATCAATCTTTGAAAAAGTAGCTGAGAATTTTTAAGCAAGTTGAATCTCTATGATTTGTTGAATTTACAATTTGAGTGCAAGATTTAGTTTTGGACAGTCAGTTTTTCTTTTGCCAGAACAAGATGAGTCTCTCAAGGAAGACAGAGACAAGGTAGGCAGTAGGAAGACAGAGGATTTTAGGCATTGCATTATACTTGATTTAATTCAGTTGCTTTGAGATTTGTATGTCTTCCTGGTTCTGGTCTTCAGCTTGTAAGTTAGGTTGCAACGTATTTAAAAATATACTCACTTGAAAGAAAACCCCACTGCTTTCACAATAAAGTAAACTTGATGGTGTACAAGTCACTGGTCTCATCTGAGCTGATTATATCAGCCTTGCATGTATTTTACACCCACAGTATGGTTTGCAGTGGTGTTCAAGGCATAGTGTGAAAAATTTGATTTGAATAGTTCCATTAAAGCAATGGAAAAAAAAAAACCATGGCTTAATAGACCTTCTAGTGATAGATCCCCGTCTTCCTATGCTAACTCTGAAATAAATATGTGGTCTAGTATTAGGAACATAGCATTTAGAAGACCCTTGCTGGTAATATTTAATTTAATAAACATACTAACTGTGACATTATTAATGCAATGAAACTTGTACCACAAGCTGATTCTTTCAGGTTGTTTGACCTATTACTTATCACTAGATTCCTTATAAACATATCCTGTGATTTATAACTTGAATTTTATATTAAAATTATTTTGGATTTCAACTCTAAAAATATCTGCATGACAAGGCACTCATTTTATATACAAAGCATTTATACTTATGTATCTTGGCCAACCTTTTATGAGGAGGAAGATGGAATTTATGAAGGGAGAGCATCTCTAGGGATATGCCTCTGGTTATTTTGGCTAATATAGTTATTTTGTTTCAATACTAGTAGAAAAAAAAGAATATAAGGTTAACTTTAAGTTTTGGGACAAGAGCTATACTTACTTAGTATATATATGTCATATATATGCATTATATATGTATATACATATACACTAAGTTTCAAGAAATGGCAAGTTAATTGAACTTTCTGGTTGAAAGGATATTCCTAGCTCAATTTTCAACTTTTAAGGTGTATTTCTCTTTTATTTTGTCATTCCTAGTATGAAGGGGAAGGCATTTTTCAATCTTAGGATAATTCAGAAGCAATTTTTTGGTTCTCAGTTAATTCAGTCTCATCTTAAAAGTTCAAATTTAGCAAAGCACATGTTCCCTTGTTCATGCCAAGTGTGATAAAAACTAGTCGAAAAATAAAACTATTGCAAACAAGTAGAGCACTGCACTTTACTGCATACTATACAGGCCACATCATTTCTAGGTCTGATGTCACTGCCTACTGGGCTGCCATTTGTGGGCACAAGTAAGGCCTCCTTTGAAAGTGGATAGAAGGCACTACCGTTTCAGATATGTGTGTTTGAATTGTGTGTGTGTGTGTTTTAAATATCCTTTTTGAATAGTGATAAGCATACTTGTGAGCATTCAAACATTTGCCGTCTTCTATCAACAAAAGGTTATTCTTTTTAGGCTCTGGGATGTGTTTTTCTCACTCTGCATTGGAAGCTCTTTTCTTTGTATCTAAAACATGAATTAGCGAAATCATCTCTCCCCCTTTGTAATATAGTCAAATTATAGGCTATTCTGTGTAATTATAACTTTCTCAATAGTTTAATCTTTCTATTTACGGTATGAAACTATCACATACATATTTAAGTTTAACATCCTTGAACTTCAATGAATGAAATACACATACATGTTATATAGATGCAGTTTAGGCCATCTGCAATCAACAATGATATTTTATGAGAACATCTCAGTTATCATATAGATTTGTTATTTTGAATGGCTCGCTCAGTTGGGAATTTACAAGAGGCCAAACCATTATTTCTAATAAAAAATGTTTCAAAGGTGGTTAGTACTTTTATAACCTAATTTGCTTTTTAGTTTGAATTGTATAATTTTGGATATAATTTTACCAAATAATAACAATGTTTACTACTCGGCACCTTCCTAAAAAAACAGAAGCTGTAATGAGGACTTATCCTTTCACAGTTTACCTACCACTGAATGCTGTGTATTATGTTCAAATGAAATCTTTTATTCCTACCTCTGTCTTAATTTGCTACACACACACACACGCGCGCGTGCATGCGCGTGCTATTTTTTTTAATGACTGTGTTCTAAATAATCCTTAGAGCTCACTCACCTTTGGGATTCACTCTCTTAATTTATGCTCACATTCTGCTTTGTTCCTGTGAAGAAAGTCAAAGAGACATACTGATTCCTCCTCAACAAATTTGTTCTTTCCTCCCCCCAGCTCTGCTGTCTCTCTGACACTCATTTTGCCCTTGTCAACTCTCTTGCCAACAACTTTTTTTTTAAACCTACTCTTCCTTCTCATGCTACCACCCTGAACCTGAGTCTTTATAAAATCTATGCCTGATTCATCAGTTTCTTTCAGATCAGAATTTTTATGCTTTCCCCAAAAGCAGTTGTAAAGTTTTCGGGACAAATATCAGATACAATATGTCTTTTTATTTAACTTCTCCCACATTGGTTTTTTATTTTGAGCTTTTTTCTCCTATATATTTCTAATCACTTCTCTCAATATTCACTTTATTCTCTTATCTTGGATTTTTTTTTTGTGAAAGGACAGTATTTTTCTTTTATTGGTATTTCTGTTCTCTTTTTTACCCCTAACATTCTTAGCTATGTGAGGCACTCCATTTATTCCCTGCCGTCTTTTGTACTTAGGACCCATCTTTCAATGCTTTCTTTGATCCTTTTCAATTCAGCTTCCTCATTTGCACAGACATTAAAATCTTTCTTACATTTACCAGTGTGCCCTTAACCAAATGTAATGGCCTTGTTATAGACTAATCTTTATTCTCTTAGCTATTTAAACATCATAATTAGCCCTTTGGGTGATTCAGAATCACAGATTCTGCAACTCCTTCACTTTCCCTTCCTTCCTCCAGCTTTTCTTTCATGGGGCTCTCTGCTTGCTTATTTATTTATGCAGTTTCTACGTTTCTATAGGGTTGCTTTTCACAGGGTATGCCCTCATATACCTCTTCCAAGAAAGCTTGCTTGACATCTGTTTTGGAAGAATGGGATGGGAAAAAGAAGATCTAGTACTAGTTTTCCTAATACATACCTTCCACCCATTGTCTAACAACCTTCACCTGCTTAATGGTTTCTTATTTCTAGTAGCCTGATACATTTTAACTGACATTCTGAATTTTTCTATCTGTCCTTCCTTGAACCATCTGACACAGACTCATGTTCTTCTTGCCTTTAAGTTTAACATGAAGAGAATTGAAATGAATTTTAAAAATTTAATTTCTCTTAGTTAATATTAATGTAACCCCTTAAGGAGATTGGAATGTGAAGTATATGTGCCAGCACCACTAAGGAGGAAGGTTTTTTTTTTTTTTTAAATGGCTATACAATTGTATGTACTACATCTTATTTATTTATTTTTAACATCTTCATTGGAGTATAATTGCTTTACAATGGTGTGTTAGTTTCTGCTTTATAACAAAGTAAATCAGTTATACACATACATATGTTCCCATATCTTTTCCCTCTTGCATCTCCCTCCCTCCCACCCTCCCTATCCCACCCCTCTAGGTGGTCACAAAGCACCGAGCTGATCTTCCTGTGCTATGCGGCTGCTTCCCACTAGCTATCTATTTTACGTTTGGTAGTGTATATATGTTTAATGACATCACTATCAGCCCTTTCTCTACATAGTTACAAAAAATAAAATACCAAACTTAAGAGATTCAGGCCTTATAGATTATGAGGAACAGTTCTACCTGTATCATCACTTTTTAGGAAACTCTTTGCTCTGGAGTTTAAAGTTACACAGATTTTTAATTTCATTTTCAATTCTTTTTACAGATTCTCTACAGTAATCTTTTAGAATATAAATGGGTGTGTGTGTGTTTGTGTATAACACCATAATGAAACTAGAGAACAAGAACGTAAAATCAAGAATAATGAGTGGGGAATTTCTGACACTCCTTGTATCCTGCATCTTAGGCACTGTCATAATTGTGTGCTTTATGAGGATCTCTTACTGGAGCCTGAATACGTACCCGTTTAATAATCTCCTGTCTATGAAAAGAATTCTATAACTCTGAGCACTAGAATCAAGAGCCTTTAAATTTATAACTTAATTTGCACACAGTATACTTTCCATTTGAGTAATAAGTTGGTGAAAATGCCACCATGTCAAAGGAATGTTCACATGATATGACTGAAAATCTGTAGTTGGTGCCAAAGCCAATGTAGTATGCATGATACTGCCTTAAATTTGTTTTGTAAGTATAGGTCTCAAAGGAACCTGACTCCTAAGGTATAGTAGAAAAAATTGGACACAGAACATTTTATTTCTGTGATTTTCAATATCCTCATTCGTAAAATGAAATGATAAGCAAATCTTTTAAGTATCTTCCAGCTTTAAAGAACTTTGGTTTTTTTTGGACCTCTGATTTTCTATGCAGTTTGAGTTCAGATGTTCTGAGCTGTGGTAGAACGACCTCTAGGGCAGTGTCTTAAAGTTTTTAAATTGAGACTTGCAGTAATAAATAAATACACATAGACACATACAAGTGTCACAAAACATTTACCTTTACCACATTCAATACACTCTGATATTTTTTCTTTTATGGTCAACTTTATTGAAAAGAAAATTTTGGTTATGACCTAGTAAATTTGACAGTGACTTGAAGTTTGAGAAACATTGCCATAGTGATAGTGTTAACTTGACTAGCCTGTAACATCCTCAGTTTCCTCTTATATCTCTGCATTTTAATATTTCTTTTCTAGAATCGCAGAATATACGTATTAGTGAAATAGAGTGAATCACTTCTTGTTTAATAACCTACTTGAATGTATGGTATAAAGCATGTTTTGATATAAAAATCGAGAGACTGTCATTTACAGTATTCTTTCCATTATGATCTGCAATTTAAAAATCTTTTAAAGTTCTTTCTCTTTGAGATTGCTAGATTTTATTTAAGACTTAACTTTATTTTTTTTGGCATTTAACATTTCTCTCTCTAACACGCAAACATACTTACTCTAAGCATATTGATTTATTGAAATCGAGGTCACTTCTAGTCTTTGAGATAAGCAGGCCCATACTTGCTGGTGTGGTTCTTTGTATGAACTGCCCCTTGCCCTTTCTTGATGCTAACATAGCTGGATGCAGGAAGAGGCTATCAGCATCTCAGATCCTTTAGGTCAGTGGCTTCGCAGTAGAATCCTCAAGGGAGCTTTTAGAAATTCTGTTGTATGGATTTGCACCCCATTCCAAATAAATCAGAATATGAATGTTTGGTGGTGAGAGCTAGGCATCAGTGTTTTTAAAAGATTGCTTGGTGATTCCAGTGTGTAGCAAAATCTGGGAACCACTCCTCTAGGTTTTTTGTTTATTTGTTTGTTTTTGTAATGCAAGAAAAGGTAGAGTGTTTTTTGGTTTTGTTTTTTTTTCTTTTTTCTTTTAGTTTAGCAGCTATTAACCATGGTGGCAAACTATCTGTCCATTATAATTTCATGCCTAGGGACTCTGATAATGGTAACTTTCTTAAAAATAGAAATAAGTTCACAGATTTAAAAATAACTGTTTTCAAATACCTTTCTGTTTTTTAAAACATTGTGACAGTATGGTCATGTTTTAGAACAGGCAGTTTATCACCTTGACTCTAAGAGAAGATCAACCTGAAGAACACTGTCTTCTCACTTTCTGTATAGAAGAAGCATTTGTACTCAAGCTTATCATGATTAAAATGTGGTGATTAGTGCTGTCTCTGGAAACTCTACAGACATCCATAAGGTAGCCCTTATCTACATACACGGAAGTTGGACGGTTGTCTGGAAGTATTGCATGTTTGACATCTATCTGATGTCATTCTCAAAAGAGTAAATGCCAGAGTATCTAGAATAGTTCTAATCCATGGAACAAATACAGAATTCTAGGGTAGGAAGTCAGTATAGCCATGCCAGCCATATATCATATTTCTATTCGGTTATAGAGGGATTACCTCCAAAATGTGTTAGATGGAAAAATTTCTTACCCTTAATATAGGCTAGATACAAGCAGCTTACTCAGATAGCTTCATAGTCCATGGCAACCTCCCAATTCATTCATTTTTAAGTGGTTGCATCCATTTGAGTCATGATGTGAACATCACCCAGCAAATTGAGTCACAGATTAATTTACATATTTGAGAAGTTGTTGTATTCAGTATATTGCAATAGAAATATCAGAGAAATTTTGCTTTTTTGTTTCATTCAGGTTCGGAATCCACTAAATTATGTTAAGGTTATTATTTTCTGTTATCTCCAGGAATAATAAGTTAGTTTGAATTGAGTTGTTTGTGTTTTATGTAATATTTATATAGTGAAGCATTATATCATAACTAAAGGATAGGATGAAATGAAATCTGTTCATTTGCTGAGAAATATAATTTAGGATATGCAAATTCATCAGCTCTAGGACTCAAAATGGTTAAAACTCAAAAGGTTAAAAGGAAAAAACTTGGTTAAATATATTTTGGGATTTCCTAAGCTTAAGGTATTAGAAGAGTTATAAAGTTTTTGTTATATACAAACAATTCAGTTTCTTCAATCTTTAGAAGTCTGCAGGCTCTGGGATTTAAAAATAAAAGAGAACCACAACAATGAGAAAAGTTGAAGTTATTGATTCTACTTATTTTTCACTGCCTACTACCCACCTCTCCAAATGCAATATTTCATCTGTGCTGGAATTAAGTATTTATTAATGTTCAAGAAACTAGGCAGTCATCTGACCATGGCTTATTATAGCTCACTCCTAAATTTAAAAGTGTTTCCAGATTGAAAAATGGTGAAGGGAATAGAGAACAAATGCACAGCTTTTAGTTTACTCCTTGTTTTGGATTTTATATATTTTTTGAAACTAGATTTTTTATCCTAATCATACTGTATTGAGCCTTTTAAGAGAGTGAAGTTAGATTGTGTTAGAATTTTTTGAGATCTGCAGATTTTATTTGTATAAATTATATTTCTTTTGTTTGTCCAATTAGCATACTTTCTAGAAATGATATAGTCAATTTAAAAAAATTCAGACAATTTCCTATTTCTGAATTATCTGTGTACATTGCTTTTCACTTGCTTCCATCTGCCAATCTTTTGATTACTTTTACTCCTTATTTTTCCTAGATAACAAAAAAGGGAAGTTTATGGTAAAAATGAAATCTGTTTATCAGTGAATGCAATTTGGCAAGAAGGAGGATACAGATATTTCTAAAATGAAATCTTTAGACCAATTGATTTTTTCCTTGCTCTTTTGCAGTCTTAAACTACAATTAAATGAAATATTTTAGTTCATTTTTATTGCAAACTGAAAGCAACATTGTCATAGTTCATCTCCTAGAAATCCTAGTGAATATGTACTTCCAAGGTGAACTCTCTAATACCTGAACCAGAGCTCAGGATTTCTCTGCCATTATTTCGAAAGCCTCCTTGGTAGATCTGCAGACTGGTTGTCTGACTAGTCCTCATTTTTCCTGCGGATTGCCAGTTGAAAGAAGAGTTATAATGGACACTGGTGCCACCCCCCACTCATGTCTCTGTTTAGGGTTACAGTAGTTTAGATAAATTTCCTTTCTCTTCTACCACTCTTTTGTGTTCACAACTTTGAGAAAAGTATGAGCTCCTATTAAGCTCCTCTTCACAGAAAGATCAAGGATTCTTTGTCTAAGATAAAACTGATAACAGTAAGAACTTTCTATGTTCATCTGATTATTTTAATATTATTTATTTATTTATTTGGTTGTGCCAGGTCTTAGTTGTGGTGTGCTCCTTAGTTGCGGCAGCTGGGCTCCTTAGTTGCGGCGTGCATGTGGGATTTAGTTTCCTGACCAGGGATTGAACCCAGGTCTCCTGCATTGGGAGCACGGGGTCTTAACCACTGCGCCACCGGGGAAGTCCCGATCTGATTATTTTAATATAGCAAGCCCTTGTTGATTGCTGACTATGATAGAGGCTTAGATAAGGCACCATGGAAACTGTAGGATGAATTAAATATGGATTCTCTGTGACTTGTGAAAGACTATATTGCATGATAAAACGTGGTGAGTGATGAATTCTAGAAGAGAAGCACAGGTAAAAATCCTTTGGGACCACAGGAGAAGGTGTGATTACACCTAGCTGAGGGAATCATGGAAGGCTTTATGTATGTGTTACTTGTTGAGCCTGGATTTGCAGAAGTCAGAAGTTGGAAAGGCATTTTGGATAGGAAAAAAAAAGTCTTAAGCCAAGTGTAGGAGGTAGAGAAGCAGAGGCCTGCTGGAGAAATAGGTAATAGATTTGATGCTTAGGAAATAGCATGTGTAGAGGAGGTAATAGGATGGTAAGTTTGGAAGGCTGGTTGCCATGAAATGGAACACCTAGATGGAACACCTTGAGTGTTAGGTTAAGACACTCTGGGCTTCTGATTAAATGAAAATAACTCGATCTGATTAAATTTAACTGACTTTTACTATGAATTCCATTAGAAGAAACCATGTGTACTATTGTGCAACTTATATTTTTCATTTAATAATATATTAAGGCTGTATTTCTAAATCAGTACCTATTGACTGCATTCTTTTTAACATCTTTACTATTAATATTACATGGGTAAATTATACCTAACTTAACTAGTCCTTACTGATATACATGTAGTTGTTAGTAGGTTTTCCTATTGTAAAAATGCTACATTATACATTTATCTCTGTGTTCTTGTGTTAGATATGTATTGGGTAAGTTTCTAAAAGTGGAGTTTCTGGGCTAAAGGCTGTTGTCAATCTACAGTTACTCCATAGGTATATGAGAATTAGTTTCCTCACCCACTTACCAGTTCCAACTGTGTCAGCCTTGACGTAACTAAAAATTTGATTGCATTGATGAAATTAGAAACTGACATCTAAAATAGAAGGGTATCCACTAGCTAGAGAACATATATCAATAATTTTGGAGGATGTGTAGTCCTGGGGTAAGGGATGGTGTGACAGTAGAAGAGAAGACTTACAGGAATTATCTTACGTGCCTTTCTAGGTTGTTAGTTTTACTTAAAGATTTGGGAGGAAAACATGTTATTTTCATTTTAAAACAAGCTGAAAAAGGGAGAATTTGGTGTTTATATGATTTTTTATTAACAAAAATGAATATAATGTTTCATTATTAAATAATGTTTATGATAGCACTTTGCATAGTGGAGTGCTATACAAATTTTATTACTGTGTTAGTCAACAACCTATTACAGGACATAAAATCTCCTTTCATTGCTCAACCAAGCCATCAGTATACAAGAAAAAGGGATGGCAAATTGTTTATTTCTTCAAATGTTCTGATAGAATAGTTGCATACACAAATCAAAAAGTGTCAGAGAGTAGGATTTAGGTATAAACACCTACTTCTCTCTCTTTAGTTATAAACACCTACTTCTCTTTTTTTTAACTTGCAGATATCAAATAATTTTTTATAGTCACCACATAATGTACACAACTCTCTTGACTGGTAGATGAACTGAAGGGCACAGAGGCTAATTCATATTTAAGGTAACACATTTAATAGAAAGAAGTACTAACAAAAGATACTGACTCTTCAGTGTATCTAAGGTTCTCAAGGAGGACGGTTGTCTTCACACTTAAAAATTCTTTAGCAACACAACTCTTTTTCAAAGTGCAGAATATAGATGTAAAAGTGGAGGTGTTCTGTTGAAGCAGGGTGAGGTCCCAGGATTTCTGGTGACCAGGACTCTCTCCCTCAGTTCCTCCAGTGACTCCTGAGGGTAGCTCCAACCTATCTAGGTTGTTGGGAACACGGTGCAGGAACAATACTCTCCTAGGCGATTTTGGTGCCCTTGCTTTTTAGGAGCCACTAGGTGAAAGCCCCCAGATTACTCAATGGATTATTCTCTACTCTATTTTTGGAAGATAATAGGTCCTGAATTTGCTATATGAAACTCTAAAGGTCCAGGTTTCTTGGCTGAAGCAGACAGGTCTTTGAATTTCATTTTATCATATTGTTTATTTGCATGAACCAGGTAACGATAGTAATAAATTAAGCTACCTCTGTGACCCTCAAAGAACTTTCTTATTGTGATTCATTGATCCTTTCTCTATGGATTTCGTTTAAAACATGAATCTTCAGGGAAATTTTATACTTGGGCTGGATGCTTTGGGCTCTGCTCCTGACTTCTAGGCTCTCCTAAACCAAAATATTTTGGTGGAAAAGTTAGAAAAGGACTCCTTAAATTTTATGATGACAGTTTCCTTTAAATAATCATATATTTCTGAGTTATGTTAAGTAAGCTTTGATGATTGGCTCATTGATTTATTCTAAAGATAGATTTATTCCACAAATTCTGCCTTAAATATTGTATTATAATAATACCACTTCTTTCTTTTTATTAATTAATTAATTAATTTTTGGCTGCGTTGGGTCTGTTGCTGTGCGCGGGCTTTCTCTAGTTGCGGCGAGCAGGGGCTACTCTACTCTTCATTGCGGTGCATGGGCTTCTCATTGTGATGGCCTCTCTTGTTGCAGAGCACAGGCTCTAGGCGTGTGGGCTTCAGCAGGTGTGGCACATGGGCTCAGTAGTTGTGGCTCGTGGGCTCTAGAGCGCAGGCTCAGTAGTTGTGGCACATGGGCTTAGTTGCTCCGCGGCATGTGGGATCTTCCCAGACCAGGGCTCGAAGCTGTGTCTTCTGCATTGGCAGGTGGATTCCTAACCACTGTGCCACCAGGGAAGTCCATAATACCACTTCTTTATCAACATGCTGCACATAGCAGGAGATCTGTGATGTGTGGCAGATAACTAAAGCCACTAATGCCAGCGCTGTACATTAAAACTTGTGATTAAACCCAAAAGGAGATTGGAGGTGTCATAAAATGCTCCTGTTGACCTTCAAAAACTTTGTCTATGAAGTATGAACACAGATTGAACTGAAAAGATAGAAACTTCACAGAGATTTAATTTTCTTTTTCTTTTTTGTCAACATTCTTTGATAAATACTTTAAATTATTATGGTAGTTAACGACAATGAGCAGAGGACTCTACATAACCTGGAATATTCTAGATGACCCTCAGTATAATAGTGTACTGAACATGGCCATCAAACCAGTTTTCTTAGTTAATGCTATAGCTTGCAAAGGTATTAACTGTATTAACTTATGGATTTAGTTGAAATTTTAAAAAATGTTCTTTTTACCTTTGACTAATGAATGAATAAGAGAAAATTGATTGTTCTGCATTTTCTAATGGGGTTCATAGCTTTTTCAGTTCTGATCAGAATCATCTGACTATTTAAATAACACTTTTCTTAAAGAAAATATTTATGAAACGCTAATCAACTATTAAGTGAACAGGTAATACAGTATGTGATAATTTTTACACCCTTCCTACAGTGCATAAAATTTTAATACAAACTTAGTGTATACTTGATAACAATTTACATGTTTATTTTACCATCTGGTAAATGTGTAAACGATATTTTGAGAAGCACATTTCATATTCACTTTAACAACTTATTCTTGACAATATGTGCCCTATCTTATGTATTGACTGGAAGGATCTTGAAAATTTTTGAAAAAGATGAATCCAGGAAAAAAAATTCATGTCCTAGTTTGTTTGTTTTAAAAATATTATGGAGATTTAAGACTTAGCTTTTAGTACCAAACTGAGGGATTGTGTTGTTTGCTGACTTTTACCAGACATCCTGCTAATTAGGGTAGAATAATCAGAGCAGCTTCCAAACATAATATCATTACCATCAAACCAGTTTTCCTGCTAACACTATAGGCCACATAGGTAGCAATAATAAAGTAAATATGGTTCTGTGTGTTGTTGTATAACAGTATCACATCTTTTTCAGAGTGTTTGGCTTGCTATCGCTTGTGTCTAAATATGAGAAGATCATTTTTTCCAATGTGTTGCAGTGAACCTCAAGTGGGTAGCTTTTATCGAATACTTGAACAACATTTATGACACTTTGGCCTTCCGCCTTTTTTATTTCATTCTCTCTGTTTATTGGTCTCACTGGAATAAATCTCAGGGATTTAACACAAAACAAGCAAGTAGATAATTCCCTATTTAGCTTGGTTTTAATGCACTCTTTCTTAGCTGGTAATAATCTAAAAACCTTTGTAAAATTTCATGGACTACCTCTACATACTAACTACCATCTGCCCACCTATAATGAAGAGGTTTGATAAGCAAATTGCAGATTTTGGCTTTAACAAATAGATTCCTCATCACAAAATCTTTAATTTGAAATAAAAATAAAACTCAGAACCACATTTTTATCTACTAGATTTAGAAATCAATGTACAAGTGTATCTTAAAAATATTTTTGTAAATGAATCATATCACCAGTTACTTTTATTTTATTGTTTTTTGGCTGCGTTGGGTCTTTGTTGCTGCATGCGGGCTTTCTCTAGTTGCAGCGAGCGGGGGCTCAGGCTTGTGGTGCTCAGGCTTCTCATTGCAGTGGCTTCTCTTGTTGTGGAGCAGGGTGTCTAGGCGCGCTGGCTTCAGTAGTTGCAGCACGTGGGCTCAGTAGTTGTGGCACACGGGCCCTAGAGCGCCCAGGCTTCAGTAGTTGCAGCGTGTGGGCTCAGTAGTTGCGGCACGTGGGCTCTAGAGCACAGGCTCAGTAGTTGTGGCGCCTGGGTTTAGTTGCTCTGTGGCATGTGGGATCTTCCCAGACCAGGGATTGAACCCGTGTCCCCTGCATTGGCAGGCAGATTCGTAACCACTGCGTCACCAAGGAAGTCCCACCAATTATTTTTTAATTTATTCTAAATTTATTGCATTTTAAACGCGTCAGATTATTGGTAGTTGCCTTTATTATGTTTCCTCATAGAATGCATATTTCACTTTTATGATTATATATCATAATTCTGAGAAATATTGTCATCTGTGTACATCTTTATTTACAGCTATGATGTTAAGCTACATTATTCCTAATACTTTATAAAGCTTGTAAATGACTCTCTGCAACAACCCTGCAAGATGGGCATTGGCTTCATTTTACAGATAGATTGAGGACAAAATTTTAAGTTAACTTTCCCATGCGTATACAACAAGTAAATGTTAGAGCAAGAATTTAACCCCAGATTTGCCTTGCCTGAAGCCATGTTCTCTTCAATACATTATTGCCTCAAATTTTTAAGCAGGAAGACATAGAATCTACTTTTATTGAAGTATTTAAAGGTCCAACATAGAGTCATTTGGTCTTGGAAGGATAAAGCTACCTGATATCAGCGTAAGATGGTAGGGGTGGAGATTGGGAAGAGAAGGGAAGAAATGCAGATGACCTTCTAGAATCCTTTCAGCACTTTGAGTTTATACTTCTAAAATCTGCCTCTGTTCAAATTATTATTATCATGCCTCCAACCCTTACGTCAAATCAATGCACTTGGATTCAGTTTGTCATAAGATGGATTAGAAGTTCAAATCAAGTGTTTAAGAATCAACTAATATTCAGATTTTTTAAAAACAAGCAAAAATAGTATTTCAAACACCATGGCAACTCTGGAAGAAAAATGATTTTAAAAAATACTAAAAATATTATAGTGATAATAATAATAACAATAAGTACTTACTGAATGCTTACTGTATGACATTTGTTTTAAGGTATATTAACTAATGTATAATATATATTAACTAATTCAATTCTCATAACAATCCAGTGAGATAGATACTTATTCCCATTGCTCAGATGAAGAATAGAGTCATTTGCCTAAAGCCATAGTAAACAGTAGTTGAGTCAGGATTTGAACTCAGGCGATCTGGTTTCAGAATAATGACTAGTATTAGCAGTGTTATTAAAATAAATGAGATGGTAACTGATCTCTCTTTCAGGACTACTACTACAAAAGTAGTATGAAGAAAAAAAATTGGATCAAATAGGAGTTAAGAACTCAAGAAAGAAAGTAAATCTGCGTTGGGTCCTTTAGAACTTTAGTTTATTTAAGGATGTAAATATGAGCAAAACAATTTTCCTTTTTCAAAAAATAATATTTTATTTCAGGAATACAGTATTCATTATTTATTCCAAATGGAATAATAGCATAGTATGTTATTTGTGAATCGGCCAAAATTTTCCTCTTTATTGGTCTCTCATGATTCTTTATAGTTTCTAATCAGTAGAATGATTTCTAGTAAGTAAAATTAAAGACAGTTTAAGCTATGTAAGCTTGTTCTATACATCATGAACTGAAAGGGTTTCAGCTTTTGTTCAAAATTATCAGTGTCTCAGTGATATTTTTCTTACATGGCTTTCTTTGTACAACAGAAATAAAATATATCTGGTAAAATGAAGTTATTATTTTGAATTAAAAAACATTTTCACCAATAAAATGCACATTTAAAAAGAAAAGACAGTATTTGTAGAATTATTAGAAGCTTGTTAAATTTATGCAGAATCATCTGGTCCCTCATTTGGCCAATAATAATGGTCAGAACCTTTGAATGAGATTGCTAAAATGAAAACTTTTAATTGTTTTTTTGATGTGTTTTGAAACACAAGATTTACTAAAATCCTTATATAGAGCACATGGTAGGCCTAATCATAGGGTATTTACACTTAGAGATCAAGTTTTTTTTTTTCTGTAACAGTTTTTGTTCTAAAGTTGGACATCCTCTATTTTATAAGCTTTATATTACTAATTTCACACTGTAAATCTTTTTGTCTTTTTCTTAAAAAAGGAGCAATTTATACAAAAAAGGAAAGAGGACATGTAAAAGAGAAAAATAGTAATGGTAGTATTTCTTTTTTACCTATATGGCTTATTTTGAGTTTCAGTTAAACATATCTATGTGCAAATTGAGAAATGTTTTTTCCCTCATACTTTAAAAATGTTTACTTGTGTGTTTTTATGAATGGACTTTTATTTTATGGTCTAAACTTTCAAATAAGAAGGCTATAAAAGTGAGTGAATACTTCTGAATTAGAAATTATTTTTAATAATTTAATCCATACCTTATTATGGAAAAACTCATTGAGCCTGTTTGTGAAGACAGACTCTACAAAACTCATTTCTATGTCTGTGGTGGTAAAATGATCTGCAACTGGATCTTTATACACTTTTTCCTCCAGAAGAACCCTTGTTTTTGTGTCTCTGTAACTGTGTCTCTGTTTTATATATTGCTTTTCTCCTTCCTCAGTTACCTCATATCCTCTTGCTTTCTCCTGTATCTATTCAAATTTGCTCAAATACTCTACCAGTGGTTCTCAATCATGGCTACTCATTAGAATCACCCATCATTCTCCATTACTTCCCTCACACCCTACCCTTCCCCCAAAAAACCAAATGCCCAGGCTAAAATAAGAATCTCTGGGGGACTTCCCTAGCGGTCCAGTGGTTGGGACTTCACCTTCCAATGCAGCGGCTGTGGGTTCGGTCCCTGGTCGGGGAGCTAAGATCCCACATGCCTCGTGGCAAAGAAACCAAAACATAAAACAGAAGCGATATTGTAACAAATTCAATAAAAGACTTTAAAAAAAAAAAAAAAGAATCTCTGTCATGCTTACAAACAAGCAAAAACAGTTGCCCAGGGCATTGATGTTTTTAAGAAGTGTCCCAGATAATTCTAATGATTAGCCAGGCAGATTCATGAAGAATATACTATCCTATTATTCCATTTGGAATAAATAATGAATATTATATACCTGAAATAAAATCTTAATTCTCTTTTGAAAAATAAAAATTATTTGTTTTGCTCAGGGATTAACCATTACATTAAATGATGAAATATTTGTTTCAAGAGTCAGCAGACAGGATGGAAAGAAGACATTTTGGGCCTGAGTGCCTTTCCTGTATGCTTAAACTCACATTACATAGAGAGTGCCTCATTGGCTTATTCATACGGCTAACCATGGTATAGCTGGTATCCCAGTGAGAATAGGCTGAGTAGAAGTGTGTATCTGTAGAATTTGCTTCATTTGTGTTTATCATCCCCAAGTAGCTGGTGTTAAGAAAACAAGAAGTAAAATTTATCTATACCTTCTCCTAAGAGCCTGCATTGCTAATGATCTTACTTTGACATTTTGAATAACAAATTATTCTGACTTAGTCTGTTCCTACCTAGTAGGAAAAAAATTCAATAAATTCAGTAAATTCAAAAATTCACAAAAAATTCAATACTATATGTAATGGGAATTGATGCTAGTTTTGATAGCTTATCCATTACTCAAGTACCTTTGTAGAAGAAATTAAAAAAAAAAAACACCTTTTTTGGATAGGTCAATAAATAACATCCAGAGCTTGATTAAATCTGGTCTCAAGCTCTAGCATTTAGACTAGGTGTTGTCTGAAACTTGCATAGATTAATCGATTTTTGTCTTTTAAAGATCTTACACTGAGATGCACCATAGTGGATCAAATACTTTTAATTAACTGAAATGAAAGCAGTATCCAGCACCTACCTATGGTTTTGGAAATTGTTTTGCTGTTTGGTTGAACTAAGATCATTCAGACTATTTGATGGAACCTTTTCAGACTGGTTCTTGAGGAACTAAACTCATTTGAGGTGTCTTTAAAGTCTATATTACTTTGGATTAAGTAAGATTTTTGTAGAAAAATTCATTTATATTGGGGAAGTAGGGTGTGGTATTGGGAGTTACTTCTGAGTTCTGTAAGTCATTTAATTTTGTTGAGCCACTATTTCTTCACCAGCAATTCAGCTATAATAATGATTGCTCTGTACATACTTTAGAGGGATTTGGAGGTGGAAGATTTTGCTATAAATATATTAAAATTCAGTAAAGCTTTGTTGAATTCTGTTAATAAAATGTGTTGTAAAGATAGTGAATTAGAGCAATAAAAATCAACAGTCACAAATGGTGTATTTTGCCCCCAACAGCACTTTGTATTACCTTTTCTGTATAATTCTGTATAATGAGTTGCTTATATCTATTTCTCCTATTACGCTTAACTGATCTTGAGGGCAGGCACTGTATTTGTCTTTGTATTGAGTCTAATATAGACCTTGGCACATAATAGATTCAACAAATGTTTGCTCAAGAAGTATTTTTCTTATATATCTAGGATAAAAGTGTTAATTAAATTAAAATCATTATATCACTTTTTTTCTTTTTTGGGAAGATACTATTAGAAAACATAATTTTACTATCTCTGAAGGTATGCACATATACATGTAAGAGGAGATTCAGTGCTTTTGAAAATTCACATTGGACTGGGAAGTGAATTATGTTAAGTTGGAGTGACCTAGTAGAGCACTAGTTACTGTGTATAGTAGGTGGGCAGTGAGGTGTCAAGGAAAGATCATGGGCTTTGAAGCTAGACAGACCTGGATTTGAATCTGCCACTTTCAAGATAGGTGATTCTGGGGAAATTTCTTAATGTCTCAGTTTCAATTTCCTTATCTGTGAAAAAGGGTAATACTATTTACTTCATGGACTATTTGTTATAAGTAAGTAGAATCCTTAGTAAAGCATCTGATATAATGTCTGTGCATAGTAGGGGCTAGGATAGCTGTTATTATTAGATAAGCTAGCAAAAGGATTCTTTTCAGGTAGAAAATGATTTAAAGATGGGCTTTTCTTTTCCAAAGACAGACTTTTCAGTTGAATAGGAATTTCTGCCTTTTTACTTTTTCTTTTACTTTAATTTGCTGAAAGTTAATTTCCAAATGTTTTAAAATTAAACATTGTGAAAGATTGCATAGAATATATTTTACTCCTTGCTCATAAGGGATCTTGTACTATCAAGAGGATTACAAGGTGAAGCTAAGCTGGTGGTTTTCATTCTAGCCTCTGTTAGTCCCTGTCACCAAACTACCACACAATTTGGAGCGTTTGCCAGTGTTGGCTCAAGAGAGGCCAATCGAGACACTAATAGATGCATTTTCTCCATGAGTACACCCTTGGATCACACATAGAATTCCTATTAACAGCAATGAGAGTTAAACTTGTAAATCCCTTATGCACTGATGGGAGAATAGACCTTTTAGTTTACTTAGCCATCTTCCAGTTATTTGGCACTTTCCCCATCCCTTGTGAGTTCTCCAACATTTTCATTAAAGGCTTTTCTATTTTCTATTCTGCTTCATTCAGTTTGGGTTGTAATTCACGTTGGCCTGATGCCTTGGCAGCAATGAATAATTCTAATTGCCTCACTATCTATCTAGTCTGGCCTAATCATAAAGCCTTTCAACTTTTCATTCAAGCTTCCAGCAGTATCAACTTCATGGGTCACAAACTTCCCACTCATATCCTTTTATTGCATTTTAGCTGCTTACCTCTTATGTTTTTAAGAAACTCCAGAGAGTTCATCATTATTTCATTCCTTTTCTTTTATACCATCTTACCCTTTCTGTAAAATTAAAGCAAGCACTGCAGAAACCTAAAGATGCAGGGCGACTTTTGTCCAGACATTGTATCAGAAGAGCTAGATACCCTAGTTCTCATCTATTTTAGTTAGTTATAGTAAAGGGTTAGAAACTAGAAAAGTTTTAAGTATTCTTCCATGCCTATTCTGTCACCTTTTTATAGTCAGCTCCACTTCCCTGTCTACCTACTGAAATACACATTTTTCTTTTCTGATCCTAAAGATTGATATAGTATGAGAACCATAATGGTATGCTGAAAACAAAGGTCCTGCTTTGAACTCTTGGGATTTTTTGGCAGACAGGGAGGCTTCTCCAGTACTCTATATAGTAAGGGTGTTCTGTTTTGATTCTGTATAGCAATGCTTAATGCTTATTTTAGAGATTTTGCAGGAACCTTTCTCATATGGTAAAAAAAGAAAATTGTGTTTTAAAGATTCCCAAAAGGCTTAAAAGGAAAGAAATACATATTCATTGATTATGAAATAATTTATTTTTCCTTCTTCCTTCTCCTTTAAAAAAGTATTCTAAACATTTTGAAATCTTATTGCTATAGAAAATTTCAAATATTTCATAATAGTATATAATGAATTCCCATTTATGCATCTATTGATAGATCTAGAGGCTTTAACAGATTCAGGTTGGAGTTTTGTGATAAGACTAGTACTTTAAATGTGATATTGTGTACTTCTGTAATACCTGTTTGTCTCTCTTTTGTCAATCAAAAGAGATGTCTCTTTTGTCTCCCTTTATCAGCCAAGATGATTATTGCCTAGAACCATTAATTCATTAGAGTTTGCAAAATGGGATTTTAAAATTCTATCATTGCTTCATTTATTACCTAGAATACTTATATAAAGTATTACAGTCCCTTGTTTGGTTACAGCAAGATAAATGAATCATCTCCCTTTATTTGCCAGTTTTCAAAATAATAAGTTGGTTCATCAATATTTTCCATAGGTGACCAGTGAGTTGTTTTCTTTTATCATTATAAACACATGGATTTAAACTTGTTGATGTGTTACAATCTATTGTAGTTATTATCAAGTTGTCCCATCTTTGGCCCATGAATGGCTTGTTCAGTGTAAATCTTGAGTGCTTTTGATAGAACTCCTAGCCTTTGATAACATCTTTTCCTTCCTTGTATAACAAGATATTTTAGTCTTGTCTTCAATTCTAAGTGGTTCATCTAAATTCCATTTCCCTCCCCTTAGGTGGAGTCAATTAGTTCCCTAATGAGCTATAGTTCATTTTAGTGTGAATTGGGAATTAGAAACCACAGACTGAATGCTAAAGGTGCTCATTGCTACTGGATTGGTCCTTTCAGGAGTCTGTGCTAGGGAATTTTATACACACATGCACACACACACACACGTAATAAGAGTATAAAATAAAACACATCATGGGTTTGTACTAATACTTCCAATTTCAGTGAAGGACATTTTTATTTAACCATCTTTAGTCTTAGATTTGTAATGGCTTTCCCTTATGCTGAAAACCTCTATTCCCTCTCCTAGTGAAATCTCTGTTCCCTACCTAATGAACCTAATTATTTGCTTCCCCCTCACAATGTACTCACAAGGGTCTCATAATAAAAATACCAACAGCACTACTAACAATATGATCACTGAAAACAGTTTAAGATTTTATTACAGTTCTTTCCATCCTTAGAATATATCCCATTAAGTATGTCAAATCACTGTGTTTTAAAGTCATGTGGAATGTTCCTTCCTTGATGGTTGTACCATCAAGTGATATGGTAGGCAGAGCAATGTCCTTCCTAAGATATCTATGTCCTAGACTCTGGAACCTATGAATATGTTATCTTACATGGCAAAAGAGATGTTACAGATGTGATTTTAAGAGCTTGAGATGGGGAGATTTTCTTGCATTATCCAGGTGGGCCCAATGCAATTACAGGGGTCCTTAAAAATGCAAGAAGCAGAACAGGAGGCTGGAGTGATGTGATGTGAGAAGGAATCAACATACCCTTGCTGGCTTCAAGACAGAAGGGGGCCAGTGACAATATGTGGTATTGTTTTCTCATAACTAGAATACCCAGGTCTGGTTACCAAAGGCTTGAAGGTGTGAGCATTTTGCTTGTTGCAAGTATATGTAATTGCAAGTTTTGGTACAAGGGAGTTAGTGTATATTGCAAAATATAGTAACCATGCTTATAATTCCAGGTTTTGGTACAAGGGAGGATTGATTGTTCATTTGAAGGTGGCATCTGACTCTTCACTTTTAGCATGGTTTATTGAACATTAAAAAAAAATTATTGATAGTTTTGACTGGTAATCAATGGTTACGGACTCTTCCCTTGAAACTTCATGCCTGTCAGTTGGAGGGATTTTTCCGTTAGACTAGCTTCAGGCTCCATACATGGCTTCAGACGTTTTCTCCCTCTATTCCCCAGATACTTCCAGTGTAGGAAGTATCATCATGCAATGTGACTTCTGTGTCTGTGCCTTCATTGAGTGAGTCAGAACAACCTGGGGTAGAAGTATTTCTGAAAACCCGTTCCTATAGTGGTGTGGCTAGCAATATGTCGTGGAAATTACCACAGATGTATCCAATTAAAAGTAATGTGTTCTTGGGCTTCCCTGGTGGCACAGTGGTTGAGAGTCTGCCTGCCAATGCAGGGGACACGGGTTCGGGCCCTGGTCTGGGAGGATCCCACATGCCGCGGAGCAACTGGGCCCGTGAGCCACAACTACTGAGCCTGCGCGTCTGGAGCCTGTGCTCCGCAACCAGAGAGGCCGCGATAGTGAGAGGCCCGCGCACCGCGATGAAGAGTGGCCCCCGCTCGCCGCAACTAGAGAAAGCCCTCGCACAGAAACGAAGACCCAACACAGCCAAAAATAAATAAATAAATAAATAAATAAATTTATTTAAAAAAAAAAAAAAAGTAATGTGTTCTTGATGCAACTTCCCTTTAGCAGGATCCTCAATATGCCTGCAGCCACTCCAACATTACTCAACATGTGGTGGAGAATTTGGAGTGAAAAGAGACAGTGATCTTAACTAATTGTGGTTAAAATATATTACTTTTGCACATTTTACAAAATCTTATTTCCATGCGAACCCATTGCTAAAACCTCTTCCAGGAATTTGGAAGGGGTTTGTATTAGTTTCCTACTGCTGCAGTAACAAATTACCACAAACTTGGTTACTTAAACCAACACAAATTTATTATCTTACAGTTCTGGAGGTCAGAAGTTTGAAACGGGTTTCACTGGTTTAGAATCAAGGTGTCAGCTGGATTGCATTTCTTCTGGAGACTCTGTGGCAGAATCGATTTCCTTTCCCTTTTCAGCTTCTAGAGGTGGGCTGTATTCTTGACTCCTGGTCCCCTTCTTCCATCTTCAAAGCCAGTGACATAGCATTCAAGTCTTTCTTTTTGACTGTCATCCTCCTGCCTCCCTTTTATAAGAGTCCTTGTAGTTACATCAGGCCCCAAGACAACTTACTATCTCAAGATCCTTAATTACATTTGCAAAGTTCCTTTTACCATGTAAGGTAGCATAGTCATAGGTTCTGGGAATTAGGGCATGGACATCTTTGGGGAGCCATTATTCAGCCTACCACAGGGCAGGTGCAGAGCCCTGAAACTAAGGAAGCATTTTTTTTGTTTTTGTTTTTGTTTTTCTTTTTTTAGTTTCACAGTACATCTGTCTCTGTCCTTTAGTAAGATTTTAAAGTTTTCTTCATACAGATCCTATAGGGTCCTTGTTAAATGGGTTTTAACTATTCTGTATTTTATTGTCACAATTATAAATAAATCGCTTTTTTTCCCATTTCCATTTCTAGATGGTTATGGGGGTATAGAGAAGAGTCATTAATTTTTACATGTTTCTACTTAAATGTGGAATTAGAAAGGCATACCACATTTCCTTATTAATTCTAGTGTTTTATTTTCACTAGAATCTCATATGCTTTATAGATATATAATTATATCATCAGCAAAAGGATTGTTTTATCTTGTCCTTACCAATTATTTTTTTTTCTTATTGTATTCACAGTCTTCACCTAATGCCCAGGTCTTGCTGAAATATTTTCTACTTTAGTTTCAGATTATTATTAGATTTTTCATAGTAGTATGCCTCTTCTATTCCAAAACTCTTATTTAGCACTTACATTACAATTTTTTTTGTCAATTTGTTATTATCTAAATGAATAATTATAAACTATATTGATTTTCAACCTCGGGCCAATTTTGCACCCCTAGGGAACATTTGGCAATGTCTGGAGACGTTGATTTTCACGACTAGGGAAGGGATATGCTACTGGCATCTAGAGGGCAGAAGCCAGAGTCAGGCTAAACATCCCACAATGCACAGGTCACCCTCTCACCCCTGAAACAAATAATGACCTGGTCCATGTCCCAAAACTGAGAAACCCCGAGAGTATTATAAGGTTCATTGCTTACCTCTGTTTCTGTTCTCTTCATTTTCTTGTACCTTAAGGTCATTATTCTGATGCATGTGTTGTTTTTAGATTACTATCTTCATTTTTTTTCTCTTGAATGGCTTATGTTGATGATATATTCTCTGCATTCTTATATATCTGCAAACATCTTTATTTTGCTTGGCAAGTGAATGATATAATTTTTTTTCCATTGTAAATAACTTGTTTTTGAATGATATCTTGGCTAGGTATAGGATTTTTGAATTGCATTCCCTTTCAGCATTCTGTCAATGTTGTATTTTTTCTGTTTCCCAATGTTGTTGATGCCAATCTGATTTTTTTCCATTATAAATAGCATTTAGTTCTGAAGCTTGTTGTATAGTTCTTTTTATCTGTGAAACTTGAGATTTTTACTAGGATATGCCTAGGTATATTCCCTCTTTTCCTCCCTCCCTCCCTCCTTTCCTTCCTTCATCAGTGAACTCTTTCAGTTGTAGGCTTGATTTCTTTTTTTTTTAAATTCCAGGGTAAGTTTCTTCTTTTATTTCTTGAATTATTACCCCTCTTCCATTCTCCAGTTTCTTCTTCTGGGGTTTCTGTTATTCGTATTTTAGGATCTGTTCTCCAACTTTCTAAACTTTTCTCTCAAGATTTTTGTTTTTTTTTTTGTATTTTTTCTCTAAGTCAAACAATAAGCTCTTTTTAAATTTTTAAAAATAAATTGAGATATAATTTACATACAGTGAAATATACAGATTTTAAGTGCTCAGATGTGTAAGTTTTGACGTATGTATACACACATGTAACCCACATCTTCTCAAGATACAGAACATTTTTATCATCCTAGAAACATCCCTCATCTCCCTTCCCAGACATTTCCAAGTCACCCTGCCAGGCAAGCACTCTTCTGATTTCCTTCACCTTAGATTAGTTTTGCCTGTACTAGAACGGAATGTAAATAGAATCACACTGTCTGGCTTCTTTAACTGAGCAAGATGTGTTTTGAGGTTCATCTATGGGTGTTGCATGTATCAGTAGTTCATTTCTTTTTATTGCGTAGTAGTATTCTGTATGGATATACCACAATTTTTGTTATCATTTCTCCTGATGTTGGAGATATAGTTTATTTCCATTTTGTACTGTTATAAATAAGGTTCCTATGAACATCACTGTGAAAGATTTTTGTGTACATGTTTTCACTTCTCATGGGTAAATATGTTGAAGTAGAATTGTTAGGTCATAGGGTAAGCACATGTTTAACTTTATGAAAAACTTCCAGACCAATTTCCAAAATAGTTAGTGGGAATATAAGATGGTACAACCACTTTGGAAATTGCTTTGACAACTTTATTGAAAAATCAATTGGTCATATCATCATGGCTGTATTCAGAACTCACTATTTTGTTTCATTAATCTATTTATCTTTAAATTTTTTTTCTATGTCTTTACATCAATTCAATACTGTTTTAATTACTGTAGCTCTATAATAAGTCTTGAAGTCAGGAGAGTAAGTCCTCCAGCTTTGTTCTTTTTCAAGATTGTTTGACTCTTTTAGGTTCTTTACATTTCCACTTGAATTTTAGAACCAGCTTGTCAATTTCTGTAGAAAAGCCTCCTGTGAATCTATAGATAAATATATATTAATATAACAATATTCAGTCTTTCAATCCATGATGATGGTATATGTCTCTATTTATTGGCCTCCTTTAATTTCTATCAGATATGTTTTATAGTTTTCAGAGTAGAAGTCTTCTGCATATTTTGTTAAATTTATCCTTACATACTTTTTCTATTGTAAATGGCATTGATTTTTAAATTTCTGTGGTTTTTTTAGATTTATTTTTTATTGAGGTAACATTGCTTTATAGCATTATATGTTTCATGTGTACAATATTATATTTCTACTTCTGTATACCCTACAGCATGCTCACTACCAAAAATTTGTTTCCATCTGTCACCGTACAGTTGATCCCCTTTACACATTTCACTCTCCCCTCCCTTGTCCCTTCTCCTCTGGTAACTGCTGCTTTGTTCTCTGTTACCTTTGTGTTTGTTTTTGTTTGTTCATTTATTTTGTTTGTTTGTTTGTTTTTAATATTCCACATATGAGTGAAATCATACAGTATTTTTCTTTATTCATCTGACTTTTTTCACTTAGCATAATACCCTCAAGGTCTATCAGTGTCACAAATGGCAAGATTTCATAATTTTTTTATGGCTGAGTAGTATTCCATTGTGTGTATGTACATATGTATGTACATATGTATATATATGTATAAATTTATGGATAAAGATGTTTTATATATTTAAAAATATATTATACAAATAAAATTATAAATTTATATTGTATAAATATATATATATATATAAATATATAAAACAACTTCTTTATCCATTTGTCCACTGATGGGCACTTAGGCTGTTTCCATATCTTGGCTATTGTAAATAATGCTGTGATGCACATAAGGGTGCATATATTTTTTCAAATTAGTGTTTTCTTATTCTTTGGTTAAATACCCTGAAGTGGGATAGCTGGGTCATACATGGTAGTTCTATTCTTAATTTTTTGAGGAATCTCCATGATGTTTTCCATAGTGGCTGCATCAATTTACATTCCCAGCAACAGTGTATGTGGGTTCCTTTTTCTCCATATCCTTGCCAACAGTTGTTATTTCTTGCCTAAAATTTCTTTTTCCAATCATTTATTTCTAGTAGATAGAAAACTATAACCACTGACCTTGTATTTTGCATTCTTGCTAAATCCATTAATTAGCTCTAATAGACTTTTTTAAAAGATTACTTAGGGGGACTTCCCTGGTGGTGCAGTGGTTAAGAATCCACCTACCAGTGCAGGAGACATGGGATTGATCCCTGGTCCAGGAAGATCCCACATGCTGTGGAGCAGCTAAGCCCGTGCACCACAGCTACTGAGCCTGCACTCTGGAGCCCACGAGCCACAAATACTGAGCCTGTGCGCTGCAACTACTGAAACCTGAGTGCCCTAGAGCCTGTGCACCCCAACTACTGAGCCTATGCACCGCAACTATTGAAGCCCGTGCGCTCTAGGGCCTGCATGCCACAACTACTGAAGCCTGCGCGCCTAGAGCCCGTGATCCGTAAGAGAAGCCACCACAATGAGAAGCCTGTGTACGCAATGAAGAGTAACCCCTGCTTGCCGCAACTAGAGGAAGCCCGCGTGCAGCAGTGAAGACCCAATGCAGCCAAAAAATAAGAAAAAAAAAAAAAAAAGATTACTTAGGATTTTCTGTGTAGATGATTTCAGTGGCAAAAAACACACTTTTGCTTCTTCCTTTACAATCTGTTTGCCTTTTACTTCTTTTTCATGTCTTATTGTACTTGCTGCGATCTTAGTAATATGTCAAAAAGTGTTGCAAGTAGATAGCCTTGCTTTGTTCCTGATCTTAGGGGAGGAGCATCCAATCTTTCATCATTAAATATGATTATTAGTGGTAGGCATTTTGTAGATGCTCTTTATCAGTTAGGTGACCAAGTTTTCCTCTTCTGGTTGGCTGAGATTTGAATTTTGTCAAATAATTGGCCTACAAATTCTAAGATTAAATACTTTTTCTTCTTTATTCTGCTAAATTTTGCATTACATCCATTCAATATTGATTTTCAAATATTGAACCAACCTTTTGTCCCTGGGATAAACTCCAAATGATAATCATGCTTTATTATTTTTATTTCATAGTTCTTGGTTCAATTTGCTAATATTTTGCTAGTGTATTTTTGTGTCTATTTTCATAAATGATATTAGTTTGTAGTTTTCTTTTAGTTTTGTATTTTTAAATGGCTATGATGTCCAACTACATAGGAAAATACCATAGAAAACTTAGATGAAATAATAAAGGAAACACAATGATAGTGGCTGTCTTTGGTTATTAGGAATATAGGGTTTTTCTACTTCCTGTATACTCAAAACATATTTATATTATTTATGACTTTTATAAAGTAATGTAAAATATTTTTTGTAATATAAAATTATTGTTATTATTTTTCTTTTCTTGTAATGTTTTTATCTGATTTTGGTACTGGAGGAATGCTGGCCTCTTGAAACAACTTGAGAAGTACTCCTTTCCCCTCTATTTTCTGAAAAAGTTTGTGTTAAGATTGGTATTTTTTCTCCTCAGATGTTTCATAGTATTTACCAATGAAGCCATGTGGGCCTGGAATTATCTTTCTAGGAGGTTTTTAGTTATAAATAAAAATTTAAAAATACATACAGGGCTATTTAGATTTTAAAATTTATTCTTGTGTTAGTTTTGGTAATTTGTGTCTTTCAAGGACTTTGTCCTCTTCAGTTAAGTTGTTAAATTTGTTGTCAAGTTGTTCATGATATCCCATTATTATTTTTCATATCTGTAATATCCATAGTAATGCCCCTCCTTTCATTTCTGATATTGGTAATTTGTGTTTTTTCTCTTCTTCTGTCTTGGCAGGGATTTATCAATTTAATTAACCTTTTAAAAAATCAGCTTTTCGTTTCATTGACTTTTTATATTATTTTTCCATTTTCTGTTTCATTACATTAGTAGTTACTTTTTTGTACTTTGAATTTTATCTTCTGTCTGCAGAACTCCTGGTTGAATTTTTTTCCAGCATATAAGAGATGTGATTCCATTCTTTTCTAGCTTGCATAGTTTCTGACAAGAGGTATGAATTTCTTATGATGGTTCCTCTGTAAATAATGTCCTTTTTTTCTGGATGTTTTTAAGATTTTTTTCTTTATCATTTGTTTTCAACAATTTGATTATGATATGCTTGGTGGTTTTCTTTGTGTTTATTCTACTTAGGGTTCATTGAGCTTCTAGGATCTAACAGTTTATATTTTCCATCAATTTTGGAAAAATTTCAGGCATATCTACTTAATTTTTTTCTGTCACTTTTATTCAACTCAAAATAATTTATAACTTCCCCTGTGACTGCCTTTTTATACACTTACTTAGAAGTGTGTTGTTTAATTTTGAAATACTTAGGAATTTCCTATTTATCTTTTAGTTATTTTTTTTCTAGATTAATTCTGTTATGGTCAGAGATCATACTTTGTATGATTTCAGTTCTTTCTAATTTTTGAAGATTTGTTTTATGGCCCAGGATATGGTCTATCTTGGTAAATGTTACAGGAATGTTGAGTAGAGAATTCTATGAATGTCAATTAGAATAAGGTGGTTAATAAGGTCTTCTATATACTAATTTTATTTCTACTTTTTCTATTGATTGTTAAGAGGAGTGTTGCAATCTTTATTGTTTTAAATTTGTCTGTTTTTCCTTTGAGTTCTGTCAGTTTTTGCTTCATCTATTTTGAAGCTCTGTTGTTGCTAAATACTCATCTAGGATTTTTATGTCTTAGTGAATTCACACTTTTATCATTATATTGTGTCCCTCTTTGTCCTTGGTAATATTTCTTGTTCTGAATTCTAATTTATATGATATTAATATAGCCACTCTAGCTATCTTTGGATTAACATTGTATTTTTCTACCCTTTTACTTTTAATCTATCTACCTGTTTATATTTAAAGTGGATTTTTTTTTCAATAGTACAAAAACTGGGTCTTCCTTTTGTTCCTACAAGTGTGATAAGATGATCTATATATTTTAATTGGTAGGTTTATACCATTTATATATAATGCAATTATTGATATGTTTAGATTTAGGTCTGCCATTTTATTATGTGTTTTCAGTTTGCCACCTCCTTTTTTGTTCCTGTGTTCCCTTTTCAGTTGTTTGGATATTTTTCAGTGTTCCATTTTAACTCATCTGTTGACCTTTCATTATATTTGTTTTTGTTAATTTTTTGGTGGTTTCTCTTAGGATCACAGTGTACATATTTAACCTTTCATAGTCTATTTAGCACTGTACCACTTTGAGTAAAATGTAGATATCTTTTATATTTTCTCAGATGATTGTTGTTCCTTTATTTATTTTTTTGTTCCTTTATTTTTTAAATTTGGGTTTCCTTTTCAGCCTGAAGAATTTTTTTTTTAGTATTTCTTTTACAGCAGGTCTGCTGGTAAAAAAATTCTTTTAGTTTTTCTTCATCTCAGAACGTCTTTTTCACCTTCACTTCTAAAGGATATTTTTGCTGGTTATAGAATTTTGAGTTCACAGTTCTTTTCTTTCATCACTTTAAAGACATTGCTCTACTGCCTTCCAGTTTCTATAGTTTCTGATGAAAAATTTGTAAATATTCAAATTGTTGTTCCTCTGTAAGTATGGCCCTCTACAGCCTCTGTGGGCTATAGTTCCAATTTAAGTTTAGTTTTCAAATGCTTACTTAATCTGTCTTGCATATGAATCATCAAAGGATTAGTTGGAAATCTGGGTGGTGGTCTAAATCTTAGTTCAGTTCTCAAAGCCTTTCTATGCTACCTTTGGATTTGTCCCATACATGAATATTTCAAAGGTAAATCCATGATTTTGAGGTTCATATACAATACTTGAGGATCACCTTCTCTACCTCTGTCTTCTCTGGGAGTCTCCTTACTCTCTTTTCCCTAAAAGCGTTCCTGTTCCTTATTATTCTGGTCAGAAAGATGGAATTTATTTTGGAGTTGTAGTCAAGAAGCTCACCCTTTTGCAGGTTGCCTGTCCCAGTTTTGATCACTTTTTACAATCTTACTACTTTCTTTAAAATTAAAAAAAAATTATTGTGGTAGTAAAACACATAACAGGATCATGTGGGGGAGTGGCAGAGTGCACTGCTGTCAGGCCAGGCTGAGGGGCAGAGGCAGGGGCTGGGGGGCGGCAGCAGTGGGAAAAAAAAAAGAAAAAGAAAAACACATAACATAGAATTTACCATCTTAACTGTTTCTAAATGTACAGTTTAGTAGTGTTAAGTATATTCACATTGTTGGTTAACAAATCTCCCAATTTTTTTATCTTGGAAAATTGAAATTCTATATCCATGAAACAACTCCCTATTTCTCCCTCTCTCCATCTTGTCAACCATCATTATACTTTGCTTCTATGAATTTGACTACTCTAGGTAGGTCATTATAAGTGGAACCCAGCAGTATTTGCCTTCTTGTGACTGGCTTATTTCACTTAGCATAATGTCCTCAGGTTTCATCCATGTTGTAGCATGTGTCAGAATTTCCTCCCTTTCTAAGGCTGAGTAGTATTCCATTGTATGTAATACCACATTTGTTTATCCATTCATCCACTGATGGACACATGGGTTGCTTCCACCACTTGGCTATTGTGAATAGTGCTGCTATGAACATTGGTGTGCACATGGATCATGCTTTTAATTCTTTTGGATATATATATATATATATATATATATCTCCAGAAGTAGAATTGCTGGGTCATATGGTAATTCTATTTTTAATTTTTTGAGAAACCACCATACTGTTTTCCATAGAGGCTGTAGCATTTTATATTACTACCAACAGTGTAAAATGATTCCAGTTTTTGCATGTCCTCACCAACATTTTATTTTAGTTTTTTTTTGGGTGGTATCCATCCCATTCTAATGGGTGTGAGGTGATTTGCATTTCCCTAATGACAATCTGTCTACCTTTGTTCATTTTTCGTAGTTGGCAGATTTTTTTGGGTGTATTTTGTCTAGGTTTTTTTTTTTTTTTGATATTTTGTCTGTAATCAGTGGGCGAGATAAGCTTTAAGGAGTAACCTTGCCACAGCAGAACTAGAACTAATTATTTTTAATTGTGAACTTTATGTTTTGAGTGATGCATTTGATTGTATTTCTTTAAAAAGTGTTGGACCTTGTTCTGGCAGGCCGTTAAATAATTTAGAGATCATCTTGCCCTTGGACGCTTGTTTTTAAACCTTTGTAGGGTTAATCTTGAGTAGCCTTTACTCTAGGGTTAGTTCAGCCTCAGTACTAAGCCATACCCTTCTCAGCATCTATACTGAATGCTCCATGTTTCCAGCACAATCTCTCCACTCTGGTTGATGGAACTTGAAAAGTTCCCAGCCATAAGTGAACTCTGGGAATCATTTAGCTTACACTTGTCTGGAAATTGTTCTTTTCTTGGCAGCTGTTCTTTAACATTATGGAGTTTCACCCTTGAGGCACACAAATTCGTACTCAGCCAGAAACTCAAAAGGGACTGTCTAAAGTCTTCTGGAACTCCTTCTTTGTGTAGCTTCCTCCTCTATGGTATTACCCCACAACTTCTATTCATCTCAGTTTGCCTGAACTCCAGGCTCTGCCTCCTCAACTCAGTGGCACTGCTGGGCTCTGTTTTGATTTTACTTCCCTGTACCACAGGGATGCTGCTGCTGGGGGTCAATTGGATTGTCTCTCTTCTCTCAGGGATTATTGTCTTGTGCTACCTATTGTCTGATGTCTGAAATTAGTTGTTTTATGTATTTTGTCCTTCTAGTTGTTTATGGTATAAGGGTAAGTCCCAGAGCAGTTACTCCTTTGTGGATAGAAGCAGAAGTCTATGTCTTTATATTTAGCTTTGGCTTTGAGATTATTTCTTCTTGGGCTTCTCATTTAATTTGTATTAATGATCACCCTTCTTTTCAATTCAGCTGCTGAATTTTGGAATTGGAAAATCATGATTAATTCTGAGAAGTCTTTTTTAATGCTGTAATTGAATCTCATGTATTCTTTTTATTTGTGTCATTTATCTTCTTCAGTATTTCTATTTCATTAACAGCTTCTTTTTCTTATATTTTTGTTTTTATTTCTTCATGAGGTGTTTGAATCCCCTTAAATGCATTGTTACTTAAAAAAAATGTACTCATATTTACTGTCAGGGCTCACAGCTTTTGAGGTACTTAGAGTAGTAGTAAACCCATGAGTAGAAGGAGGGACAACAGTGTTTCCTCCTGTGGGTTATTGGTGTATTAACTGGTAATCTGTCAGACTTTTGTCTTGCCAAGATAAAGACCAGAATTTTTAGCATGGTATTTAATGTCCCTGTCATTTCACTAACTCCTCTTGATCTTCACAAATGCATCCTGTGTTGAAGGCACTGTATTTGGAATTCCACATACAAACTAATTTCTTAAGCATCTCTGCTTTTGTAACTACTATTTCTTCTGCCTGGTATACTTTTCTCCACTCTTGTCCTCCCAGTATATTCTCTCTTATTTATATTTTGAGATTCAGCTGAGTAGGGATTTCACCCCAAGAGGAGTAAGGCATGCCTGAGTGGGCTGATCACATTGACAAGGCAGGATCAGAGAGAACACCCATTGGGCAGGTAATTCTGAAGTAGAGAGCTAAATAGTGTCTGTGCTATATATATGTATCATACTAATCATGCTCAAAAGACAAATATAGGCCCTGGGATGTAGGTCTCTTATCATATTTCCAGATGAATACTAATGAGAAATGGAGGAAGGACAGAGGCCTCTTTCCCAATACTTCTGAGAGGCCACATGTTTCATTTCATAGGCCAAGGCAGGAACATGGAAGAGAAAGAGAAAATGGTTCTTCCTACAGTTCTGGTTCCCCACCTCAATACAATTTAGGATTTTTGATACCTGACTTAGAGTTTTCTCTATATTCCAAGTCTTGTCATCAGTCGGGAAACTTGAGTGTCAAAGTCTCATCCAAATATTCTCAACTTCAGTGGTGTTTATCTGCCCTCCAGATCCAAAAACATTTCTTCTCGTCATATATGAAACTTGGACTGCACATATCTGAAATCTTAAACTTCCAATCTTATTCTTTTACAATAATTTCCTGTTTTACTACTTCTTATGCATTTCTACATATTATGCTTCTTTTGGCTCTTGTTGATACTTAAGAATTTTTGACGCTCCATCTTCTTTCAAAGTATCAGCACCCTTCTTGTTATATTATTGTCCAGCCTAGACATCAGGGTATGTGAATTCAACCCTCTTGTCAATACTTTCAGCTCTCTTAGTATTTGTCATTTCACTGTATGCTGTCTTCACAACCTCAAATCAGAAACAAACAACCTGTCTTCTCTATTCCAACAAATGGGTTTCTGGAAAAAATTCACAACCACGAATATTAGTATTAAAAATAATAGAATAGTGCATGTTGTTATTAATAATAGTATCACACACATTTTTTTTTATAATATAAATCCAGCCAATTCTTTAGTGAAACCCAAGTTTTCATGATACTATACCAAGACAAAAGTTACTCCCAAAATTCACATAGAGAATAGTTTATAATGTATTGAAAATATTGTAAAAAATAAGAGTGTTTTAGAACTGTATCACAACATACAATCAACAATATCATATGAAAATTTATCTCCATAAAGATAATTAAAGGGGGCCAGCATAATATGATCTAGTCACATTAGGGTAGTTAGTTTATCTAATTTAATCCATGGAACAATCTTTATATCATTCAGCATTCTTGGTTGCAAATGAGAAGAGCAGCTCTTGTCTAACTTGGAAGCAAAAAAAAAGTATCTGTTGGAAAGGTATCACACAGAATTAATAAAAGTTTGGAGAACAAGGCTTGAAAAAAGGGTGGGAATCAAGAAAGGCAAGGCCCAGAAAAGATCCTATCATAGGAGTAATCTGCTAAGGAAAATTATGTTGCTGCACTTAGGTAGACTCTTGCCCCCATTCCGTGATTCTCACTTCTGCTGCCACCACTGTGGCAAAAGATCTGATTGTCTCTGCATCTTTGCTTCCCTTTGTCACGATGTCATATCAAAGTCCCAGGGTAATAGATTGTCCAATCAATCAAGCCTAGATCACATGTATACTTCCAGCTTCTAGAGCGTGCTCTTCGGTGTTTGTAGGGGGAAGCAGGACCCTGCCTCTTCTCTATCTTGGGATTTCCCCATTATAAGAGGGGTATTTCTATGTTAAGCTGACAAAAATAGCAAATGTCCACTCTATCTTTCAAGCAGTCCTCCTTAAATATTGTTTATCTTGGCCAAGATTTTGATCGGTATTGGACAGCATGAGTTCAAGATTGTATTTGCTGACAACTACCTGGAGTGCTGCTAGTCTATGTTGCCAATTAAATAAAGACCCATATGCTTTAACAGACAGTTGAATTGGGAGTAGGATTGATATCCTCTTGTGAAATTTGAGTTGCCTAATATAGACACTCGGCTGACTAGAAGGCCACCCCCGGTGCAAGGCAAGCTGTGGGAGTACTCATAGGCATGGCCAAGAATCCGCTTTTAAAAATGATTATGATTTTCTCCAATGTACAGACAAAGGGAATATTTATGCCCCATGTAGCAAAACCATAATAATATTAGCCTGGAACATTTTAAGAAATTATAACCGATGCCTCCTTAGCCATAAATATAAATTCAGTAAGGTCCCATAGAACAGAATACCTAGCTTTGAAAATTGCTACTGAGTATTGCTACTATCTGGTACATTTTTAACCGAAGAAGATATTTGAGAAATGTACTTGAGGATAACTGAAAAAGGAAACTTTCATGGCATTTTTTCTTTTGAAAAATGTGGATATGAAAAAAATTCTATGTTAAAATTTAATTTGAAGAGATAACATGCTCATGTGGTTCAAAAATGGTATGGAGTATGAAATCTCCTTCTACCCCATTTGTCCAGTGATCTCTCCGCATCATTTTTAACCACTTAAATTGGTTTTTGTATTTCCTTCCAGAGTTACTTTTATACAAATACAAGCAATATGTTTGCGTAGTCTCGTTTACCCTCATTTAAAAAACACACAAGTGGGCTTCCCTGGTGGCGCAGTGGTTAAGAAAATGCCTGCCAATGCAGGGGACATGGGTTTGAGCCCTGGTCCAGGAAGATCCCACATGCCACGTAATAACTAAGCCTGTGTGCCGCAACTACTGAGGCTGCAAGCCTAGAGCCCGTGCTCTGCAACAAGAGAAGCCACCGCAATGAGAAACCCGTGCACCGCAACAAAGAGTAAGCCCTGCTCACTGCAACTAGAGAAAAGCCCGTGTGCAGCAACGAAGACCCAGCACAGACAAAAATAAGTAAATTAAAAAAAAAAAAGTTTGCCATCTAAAAAAAAGAAAAAAAACACAAGTAATAAACTATATTCACTTTTCTGTACTTAAAAAAAAGTAGATATTGAAATCTTTCCATAGAAGTAGAAAACTTTCTCATTCTTTTTCTGTTAGATAATATTCCATTATGTAGATGTACCATAATTTTAAAAAACTAGTCCTTTATTGAAGGAGATTTGAGTTGTTCCCTATCTTTTGCTGTTACATACAATGCTATAATGAGTCAACTTGTACATAAATTATTTTGCACATGTCTAAGTTTATACGTAGGCTATATACCCAGAAGTGGAATTGTTGGGTCAAAGGGTATATGCATTTGTAACTCTGATAAATATTAATGAATCATACTGCTTTGTTCTTCTACCAGTGTTACCTGAGATTACCTGTTTTCCTACAGTCTAACAGTGGTTTTATTACACTTTTGAAATTTAAAAAAATCTGAGAGTGAAAATGGTATCTGAGTATAGTTTTAGTTTACTTAATTGGTTCATTTTGCTTTGAGTGCAGTTGAGAATCTTTCCTATATTTGAAAACTATTTATATTTCCTTTCCTTGGACGTAATTGATCTTATCTTTTGCTCTTTTTGCTATTCAGTATTGGTTTTTTCAATTTTTATGAACTCTATATGAATTTCTGAGATTAACACTTTGTTTATGATATGAGTTGCAAGTACTTTTTAACTGGTTTGTAATTGCCTAATGACTTTACCTATGGTGTTTTTTGCACTATTTGGAAGATTGACTTTTTATTTTAATTTCTCCTATGGTTTCTGGATTTTGAGTCATGGTACTATTATGGCTTGTGGATTTAAATCACGCTCGATTTTATTTTATTTATTTTTAATTGAAATATTGTTGACATATAATATTATATTAGTTTCAGGTGTACCACATGGTGATTTGACATTTGTGTACATTATGAAATGATCACCATAAATCTAGTAACCATATGTTCCCATGTAAAGTTTTTACAATATAATTGACCATATTCCTTATGCTGATATTACATCCCCATGGCTTATTTATTTTATATTGGAGGTTTGTACCTATTAATCTCCTTCACCTGTTTTGCCCTACCCCCACCCCTCTCCCCTCTGGCAACCACCCATTCGTTCTGTGTATCTATAAATCTGTTTTCATTTTGTTTGGTTTTTTAGATTCCACAAATAAGTAAGATTACATGGTATTTGTTTGACTTATTTCCCTTAGCATAATATCCCTAGATCCTTAGTATAATATCCCTAGATCCATCCATGTTGTCATAAATGGTAAGATTTCACTTTTTATGGCTAATATTTCATTGTATATATACACTACATCTTCTTTATCTATTCATCTATTGATGGACACAGGTTGCCTGACTATCTTTGCTATTGTAAATAATGCTGCAGTGAACACTGAGGTGCATGTATCTTCTTGAAATAGTGTTTTGTTTTCTTTAGTAAATACCTAGAAGTGAAATTGCTGGATCATATGGCACTTCTACTTTAATTGTTTGAGGAAACTTCATAATGTTCTCCATAGTGGCAGCACCAATTTACAGTTCCACTAACAGTGCATGAGGATTCCGTTTTCTCCACATTCTTGCCAACATTTGTTGTTGTCTTTTTAGTGATTGCCATTCTGACAGATGTGAGGTGGTATCACATTGTGGTTTCGATTTGCATTTCCCTGATGATTAGTGAGGTTGACCATCTTTTAAGGTATCTGTTGGCCATCTGTATGTCTTCTTTTGAAAAATGTCTTTTGAGGTCCTCTGCCTATCTTTTAATTGAGTTGTTTGTTTTTGATGTTAAGTTGTATGAGTTCTTTATATATTTTGAATATTAACCCATTGTTGGATATATTGTTTGTAAATACATTCTCCCATTCAGTAGGCTGCCTTTTTAGTTTGTTGTTAGTTTTCGTCACTGTGCAAAACCTTTTTAGTTTGATGTAGTCCCAACTGTTTATTTTTGCTTTTGTTCCCCTTACCTGAGGAGACAGATCCAAAACAAATATTGCTAATACCAATGTCAAAGAGTATACTGCCTATGTTTTCTTCTAGGATTTTTATGATTTCAGGTCTTACACTTATGTTTTTAAACCATTTTGAATTTTTTTTGTATATGGCATGAGAAAGTAGTACAGTTGATTCTTTTGCATGTAGCTGTCCGGTTTTCCCAGCACCATTTATTGAAGAGACTATCTTTTCCCTATTGTATATTCTTGCCTCCTTTGTCATGGATTAACTGCCCATATAAATGTGGGTTCATTTCTGGGCTCTCTATTCTGTTCCATTGATTTATGTGTTTGTTTTTGTGTCAATACCATAATGTTTTGATTGCTGTTGCTTTGTATTTGTATAGTATAGTTTAAAATCAGGAAGCATGATACCTTCAGCTTTGTTGTTCTTTCTCAAGATTGCTTTGACAATTCGGCGTCTTTTGTGTTCCCATACAAATTTTAGAATTATTTGTTCTAGTTCTCTGAAAAAATGCCTTTGGTATTTTGATAGGGATTGCATTGAATCTGTAGATTACTTTGTGTTGTATGATCATTTCTTCTAATCCATGAGCATGGTATATCTTTTCACTTATTTCTGTTGTCTTCAGTTGCTTTCATCAATGTCTTATTATTTTCAGAGTACAATTCTTTTACCTCTTTGGTTAGATTTATTCCTAGGTATTTTATTCTTTTTGATGTAATTGTAAATGAGATAGTTTCTTAATTTCTCTTTCTCAGAGTTTGTTATTAGTGTATAAAAATGCAACAGATTTCTAAATATTAATTTTGTATCCTGCAACTTTACTGAATTCATTTGTTAGAACTAATAGTTTTTTGCTGGAGACTTTAGGGTTTCTATATATAGTATCATGTCATCTACATATGGTGACAGTTTTATTTATTCCTTTCCAGCTTGGGTTCATATCTTTTTTTCTTCCTTTGATTGCTGTGGCTAGGACTTCCAATACTGTGTTGACTAAAAGTGGTGAAAATGGGCATCCTTATCTTGCTCCTGATCTTAGAGGAAATGCTTTCAGCTTTTCACCATTGAGTATGATGTTGGTTGTGGGTTTGTCATATATGGCCTTTATTATATTGAGATATACTCCCTCTATATCCACTCTGTTGAGGATTTTTATCATAAATAGATGTTGAATTTTGTAATTTTGTCAAAAGCTTTTCTGCATCTATTGAGATGATCATATGATTTTTATTCTTCGGTTTATTAATGTGGTGTATCACATTGATTGATTTGTGGATATTGAACCATCTTTGCTTTCATGGGTAAATCCCTCTTGATCATGGTGTATGATCCTTTTAATGTATTGTTGAATTTGGTTTGCTAATGTTTTTTGAGGATGTTTACATCTATGTCTCTCAGTGATTTTTCTTTTTTGGTGGTGTCTTCATCTGGTTCTGGAATCAGGGTGATGCTGGCCTAGTAAAATGAGTTTGGAAGTGTTCCTTCTTCTTCAGTTGTTTGGACTAGTTTGAGAAGGTTAGGTATTAACTCTTCTAGAATTGTTTTGTAGAATTCACCTGTGATGTGCTCTGGTCCTGGGCTTTTGTTTTCTGGGAGTTTTTTTCATTACTGATTCAGTTTCATCACTGGTAATAGGTCTCTTCAGATTGTCTATTTCTTACTGATGCAGTTTGGGATGTTGTATGTTGCAGGGGATTTATCCACTTCTTGTAGGTTGTTCATTTTATTGGCATAAAATTGTTTGTAGTAATCTCTTATGATCCTTTGTATTTCTGTGGGCTATGTGCACCCTTTTGTTGTGGTGGGGCTCACGACTATGGGCGTGCTGGTAGGCAAGGCTGGCCCTTGGCCCACTTGGCAGTGAGGTCCTGCCTCGTGGTGGCTACAGGCCCACTGGAGGGTGGGATAAGTTTCCTGTGTGGTGGGCTGCATGACCCAGGTTGATACAGGGCTGCTGCTGGCCTGCTGGTAGATGGGGCAGGGTCCCTGAATTCTCTCTGCATGGCCCAGGGCAGGAGAGCTTGGGGCTGGTGCCAGCCCACTGGTGGGTGGGTAAGCCCCCCATACTAACATGGGGCTAGTCAGCACCAGTGTCATTGCAGTAGGACAAGCTCCCCAAAATAGCTGCCACCAATATCTCCATCCTTAGGGGATGTCCCAGTTGGCTCCTGCCTCCTCTAGGAGGCTCTCCAAGATCAGCAAGTAGGTCTGATCCAGGCACTTTTCAAATTACTGCCTCTGCACTGGGACTCTGGAACTTGGAGCATGTGAAATTTTGTGCACACGCTTTAAAAGCTGGAGTCTCTGTTTCCTGTAGCCCCCTGGCTCTCCTGAGTGTAAGCTCCTCTGGTTTTTGAAGCCAGACATTCTGGAGCATCATCTTCTTGGTGAAGGACTTCTAGGCAGGGGAGCCTGATGTTGGGCTTGGATCTCTTGCTCCTTGGGGTGGACCTCTACTATTGTGATATTCCTCCTGCTTGTGGGTCACCAACCTGGGGGTGTGGGTCCTGACTATACTGTTCCCTCCTACCTATTTCATTGTGGTTCCTTCTTTATGGCTTTAGTTGTAGAAAATCTTTTCTGCTAGTCTTCAGGTTGTTCTTATAGATAGTTAGTTGCTCTGTAAGTAGTTGTAATTTTGGTGTGTCTGTGGGAAGAGGTGAGTTCATGGTCTTCCTACTCTGCCATCTTAGTTACATCCATTATTGATCAATTTTAAATTTATGCTGGCAAACAGTGTGAGGTATGGATACATTTTTTCCAGGTGATCAGCTTCTCCCAAGACTGTTGAATAGTCCATCTTGTCCCTTCTAGCTTTAGATGCCACATTTGAAATATACTAAGTTATTACATTAACTAATATTATACTAAAAATTAGTATATTTAGTAAAATATACTAAATTATTCTATTTTTATGGATTTATGTCTGGAATTTTCATTGATTTTTTGTCTTTTTATGCACTGTCTTTTTAAAATTATTGAGGTATTTTATTTGGGTAATGCTAATAGCTATATTGAATAAAACTCAATTAAAGTGGTTTAACACAGTAGAAGTCTGTATCTCACTCTTGTAACAGCTCAGTAAAGTTAGCTCTGGTCAGTGTTTGGCTTTCCTCTATTCAGAGCTTATATTTCCCAAGTATTCAATTTCCAAGTGCATATATATACATTTTTTCTAAGTATTCAGTTTAAATCATTTGCATTTTTATATAATTGCATTGGCTAGCACATTCAGTCCATGTTAAAAAACAGTGGTGATAGTAGCTTACTTCTTCATGACTATAATGTCAATACTTTTAATGTTTCCTATAAAACATGATTAGGGATTTGGGGCCACAATAGAAATATTTTATCATATTCAGGACGTATCTATCTATTTATATCTTGTGCAGTTTTTTTCTTTAATCAAAAAATAGAGTTTTTAAATCCTCTTCAGCACCTTGGAGATAAATTTTTTTGTTAGGAGAACTACTAATAAAATTTATATATTAATAGCTTTGAACTATTATTGCATTTATGAAATAAATCCCACTTGGTCATTTCCAATCATCCCTGCACTTCTGGAGGAAATTTTACTAAGTTTTATGTATTCATCTTTCAGTGTGCTGTTAGATTATGTTTAGCAACATTTTACTTAAGATTTTTACATAAATTTTAAAAAATGATATTGATTTGTGGTTTCTTCTTTTGTGAAGTCTTTGTCAGGCTTGGTATTACTGTTATTGTTTCCTACAAATACATGGAAATGCAGCTGGGCAGTTTAAGTAGCATTGGGAACATCTTTCTTTAACATTTTTATAAACTTCTTGGAAACTATTGTTCTTTTGTGGGAGTTTGGATGGGTGGCTTGCTCTTTAGTAGTTTCCCCAATTGCTTCTATGGAAGTTGGTCTGCTAAGATTTTCTATATTTTTAGGTTCAGTTTCGGTATATTATATTTGAATACATAGTATTATCGTTATAGTTCTCTAAAACTTTTGCTATTTTAGTTTTTTTTCTTTGACCTGACAGTTATTGTGCAGAGAGTTAAAAAATTTCCAGGTGGAAGAGTCTCTTTATTTTCTGATTTTGTTAATTTCCAATGGTATTACATAGTGATCAGACTGTTGCCTGTTTTATTTCTGTTTTCTGGAATTTATAGATAGAATGTAAAAGCAATGACAATCCAGGTATCCTCTATAAGGCCAGATATTAGCTATATTTTCTCTCTAAACTACAGCAGCTTGAGATCTTTTTTTTTTTTGCTCCTTATTGAAACTCCTGAAATGAATAGTATATGCTTCCTTAACTGTCATTCACTCACGAACCACTACAGTCTGGCTTCCAGCTTTAATCACACTCTTGTTATGATTACTAGTAATTCTTACTTATTATTTTCAGTTAATGTCTTACATGGCCTCTCTGTAGCTTTTGACAATGCTGACTACTGTGTCTTGTCTTGGTTTTCATGATAGTTTAGCATCCTGATTTTCTTCTCACCACTCTGACTTCTGAAATTTTCTTCGTGATTTCTCTTCTCTTTGTTCCTGATCCTCAGGAATAAAAATTATATATATTTAGTTATCTTCTTTTTGTAATCTTCTTGGGAGAGCTCACCTATCCCTATGGCTTTAATTTCTATCTTAAAATAGCTCAAGGCCTTTGATCTTCACAAATTCATAAAATAGCTACAGCTTTAGCATAGCATACAAAATTTTAAATATCTGGCCTTTTCATTGCTTTTGGAAAAATTATATATGCTCACTGTAAATAATTTTAAAACTATGGGAAAGTATAAAAATTAAAGTAAAAAATAGCCTAAATTCCACTATTCAGAAATTATCATTATTAACATTAGGCAAATATTATTCCAGATAACTTTCTTTGTGTAGAACTTTGTGCAGATATCTTTCTTTCTAAATGCAAAACTGTATATATATATATATACACACACACTCACATACATATATATACACACACATATATATATATATATATATATATATGTATATATATATAGGCAGAACTGTAGATATTAAGAAATAATGTAGGTTGGTAGATATAAAAAATAGTTTAATAAAAGTGGATCATTTTGTAGATTCTATTTTTAAAAAACTATTAATTTTCACTTTATATGAATTTATTAGAAGTAAAAGGGACTGAGTTTAAAGTTAAGCTATTCTGAACTTCAGCTAAATGCCTGTTTACCACAGGATTTATTTCTTTTAAGATTCTCTTACGATTAAAAAGTATTGTGAAAAACTAAGAAGTTGGAGAATTTTGTTTCATTAAATGAACGTTTTAATTTTAGACAGAGTTGATTGACACTCTGCTATGAAAAGTGAGAATAATAGGTTTCTTTTACATCCTTGTGGCTTACCACCCTCCAACTTTTATGTTATATTATTATTGCTACATTGTCTATGTTTATAATATCCACAATCTATTAACTATAACTCCTGCAGTTATTCTGTTTTCTTTATTAGTTCTATATATAAATGAATTCACTGTTTACCACCAGCCTTGTTTATTTTTAAATTTTTTTATTTGGTTAATCTCTTAGGTCGCTGATTAGCAAGATAGAGTTACGGCTTTTGTAATCTCTGTGTTCTTTAACATTTGAAGATGTCTGACTCTTATCTTTGTATTTGAATGACATCTTGACTCTTGTATTTGTCAAAGTTCATAATTGCTGGCAATGGAATCCACTTTAGCGAGTTTAAGTAGGAAAGAATTATTAAGCTCACAAAATTAGTGGGAGAGCAGAGATAGTAGATTCTATGCTGAGCTTTGTTGCAGGTTGAGTTCTCTGGAAGTAGGCAGAGTTTGGAGAATAAAATGCTTATTAGGGGTTAACACACAAGGTAAAGGGGAGGAAGTGGGATTGTGCAGAGTAAGAAGTCCAACTGCTTATGGAGATCAAATAAAGCCTTATCTCATTGGAGACCTGTATCTACCACAATTCACCCTTAACACTATTCAGATTCGCTTCCCCATATATGTTTGGGAAGTAGCTCCATTAGGATTCTGATGGTCCTTTCTTCCTGAGGAGAAACTTAGAAGAGGGAGGTTAGGAGGACAAGCTACAGTATCTGTCACTGCAGTTGGTCTCTGTGCTGCGAATGATACTCATTGTTTCCTTCCTCCATTATCCAGTTTAGATTTCTCTAACCCTCACTGGCTACTCTGTTGGCCTCGAGGGCTCATTTAGTGTCATGAGCCAGGCCTTGATGGGTCTGAGACCCTGATCTCCATGCCCTTCTTAGGTCAAGGTTGCTGTAACTGTCTATTTATAGTCACAATCTGGCAAGGGAGTACTAAGAGGTTCCCAAGAGCATTGTCTGTGCTCCACTGGTGTTCCTCCCTGCCACAATACGTAACAGTAGTCCTACCTCCTTCTGATGACCAGGATCATTACCCCTTCCAAGATGATGATTTTTCTTCTTGCCTACTGGAATAAGGATCCCAAAGATGCCCAGGTTACAACCATAGCTTATAATACAGTGGGATTCTTGCTGTATCTCGTGGTGAAAGTGTGCCTACTTTGAGGATCAGGACCTCTAGTTCTTCAGATTCCAAAGCTGAAGTGATGGGAAACACAAAGTCCTCCAGTGGGCCATTAGTAGTAATGGTAAATAGAGCCGCGCTTGCTTCTGCCTTTTAGTTTCCAGGCCATATACTTTTTCTTTTCGGGACATTGTTCTGCATAATGGTCTTTGATCTAGTAAGTACTGTGCCTGAAGCGTGACACTCCATTCTTGAAAAGTACTGTCTCTGATGTTCTAGCTGTGGCTTCACCAGGCCATTTCAGTGCTCTCTCAGGCTGGTTACTCTTGGACAGTATGCTACGTGATATGACTATGGGGTCCCATGATCATAGGCACATTCCTGCACCCCTTTGCTGATAATTGGGTCCCATGGTGTGATATCATATTACCTGGGATCCTGTGCCAGTGGATCAAACATGCCATAGGCCCTTAGTTAGTATGCTGGACAAGGCCCTGCATGCAGGACAAGGCCCTGCATGCAGGAAAGGCAAAGCTATGCCTGGAATATGTATCTATTTCAGTGAAAATGAACTACTGGCCCCCTTCAAGGTTGGAAAGGGCCCAATGTAGTTAACTTGCTTTGAAGAGGCTGGTTGCTCTCCTAGAGGAATGTTGTTGTAACAGGGACTTGGCATTGTTCTTTGTTGTTGGCAGGTTGGATATTTAGTGGTTGCACTAGCTATGTGGCATTAATGTGACCTTTGTGCCAGATCTGGGGTGGTTGGTAACAGAGACTTGATGACATCAACTGACAAAGTCATTCTGTATACTTGGTTGTTTTGTGCCTCTTCTGTGGTAGATGCTATCTGATGATTATTAACATGTGATACAAAGATCTTCATATTTTGTACCCACTCCCATATATCCATATTTCTGTTCCTCAGACCTCCTTATTGTTGAACTTCCAACCTTTTTACTTTTAGGCACCTGACCAGCCAGCTAATCCATTCACCCATGCCCATAAATTTGTATATATTTCAACTTTGGGCTTCTTTTCCACACAGAGTAGATAAACAGTAGCACTGCCTAAATCTCTGCTGATTGTGAGGATTTTTCCACACTGCTCTCTTTGTAGGCAGCCCTTGAGTGGTGCTGTAGCACAGCTGCCATCTATTTTTGCCTATTGAGCTGTTCCATCCATAAACTAAGAGGCTTTTCCCTCTTCCTTTAACTGGTTTTACGGGATCTCCCTTATGGGCACAAACTCATACCTGTGAGTTGAGGGAGGGGCGCTGATACAAGAGTAGTAAATGCCATGGGGGTCTGGACTACTTGTTCATGAAGGCTACTTGTGCCCTCTGGTTCTGCTTGTGCTTTATTCTAAAAGTACCTCTTCCATCTTATGACGGATTGTTGCTGGACTCACCTGCAACAATCTTAGGTCTGATTGGACTCAGTGCATGATAGCACATTTAGCCACATAATCACTTGGTGTTCCATAAACAGGCGTTTCATCCCTACCAGGGCCAAGTAGTACACAGGTGTTGATTTTCAAAGACATATAATTCTTTAAGGCAGTTGGTAAGGACTTCCTCCAGTATTCCAAGGGACTTCAATTTCTCCCACTTGAGACTACCACAAATGCCATATGGCATCTTTTCCTACCACTGATACTTCCAACACCATGGGATGTGTTGGATTGTATGCACCAAACAGCAGAGCTGCTTGAACTGCAGCCCTTCCTTGCTCTGGGCCCCACTCAAAACTGTCATGAAGCATATGGGTAGAAGCAGTATTCCTAAAGTGCGGAATATGTTAGCTCCAGAACCTGAAGAGACCCACCAACTGTTGTGATTTCTTCTTCCTGTTGGAAGGTGTAAAATACACCAATTTGTCTTTTACTTTGGCCCTCCCCCTAACTGCTGGACTCCTAAAAATATACTGATGTTGCAGACTCCTAAATCTTCCTAGGTTAATCTCCCACTTTGGAGTGTATGTATTTTAGCAAGGCCTCCAGCATCCTAGCCACCTCTTGCTCATTTGTCCCAGTCAATATAATGTCATTGATGTAATGGACCAATGTGATAGTCTTTGCGATATTAAAATGGTCCAGATCTCTTTGTACTATATTATGATAGACAGCATGAGTTAACATAGCCTTAGTACAAAACTATAAATGTATTGGTGTCATTTAGTTCTTGTGAATGCGAACTATTTCTCATTGGGATAGAAAAGAACACATTCACCATATCAGTGGCTTATACCATGTGTCTCAGGCTGAATAATCTCTAGTAGCAAAGACACCACATCTGGCACAGAGGCTGTAATTGGGGCAGTTCATTGGTTGAGTTTGTAATAGTTTACAGTCATTATCTAGGATCCATTCATTTCCCCCAGGGGCTAGACTGGTGAATTAAATGGGATATGATGGGGCCGACATTCTTTTACATCCCTAAAGGTGTTATACCTTTGGGGTGTGATATGGTTTTCAGTTTTACTATCTTGGCTATGAGGGTGAGGAGCAATTTCAAGACTTCCACTTGGTTTTCCTCTCTATACTAGTTGCAACACCAAGAACCAATGCAGGGGTTTGGTCAGCTGCTAAATATGTTAATTCTGTATTTATTTATTTATTTATTTTTGGCTGCATTGGGTCTTCGTTGCTGCCCATGGGCTTTCTCTAGTCATGGCGAGTGGGGGCTACTCTTCGTTGTGGTGCGCGGGCTTCTCATTGCGGTGGCTTCTCTTGTTGCAGAGCACAGGCTCTAGGTGCACGGACTTCAGTAGTTGTGGCGCACGGGCTTAGTTGCTCCATGGCATGTGGGATCTTCCTGGACCAGGGATCGAACCCGTGTCCCCTGAATTGGCAGGTGGATTCTCAACCACTGCGCCACCAGGGAAGTCCCGTTAATTCTAATTATACATTTAGACACCAGGAGAAAGACCAATGCATGGGGTTATGCCTATCCACCTAGTGGATCCACTGGAAGTTGGATCTTGTCCAGGACTGATTTTATCGCCATATGCTCCTACTCTAATAGAGGAGACATGATGTTTTAGACCTCTGAGTATTAGTGTCAGTTCAGACTCTGTACCCAACAGTCCTCAAAATGTCTGAGTATGCCCCTTTTCTCAGTGTAAAGTTTCCAGAGTAAATACCCATAGGACCCTTTGCAGAAGGATAGGGGAAATCATTACCATGAATAAATTGCCATGGTGTTATAGGTTCTTTCATTCTGTGGATTTGGCCACCTCTTCAGTTATTGAAAACCTGGCTTAGATCCTGAAACTGGGTTGGGGCTTGTTAATTCTTTTGGGCATAATCACTCGCCTTAATTTATTCTCTTGTATTTTTTTTGGCTGTGCTGTGTGGCATGCGAGATCTTAGTTCCCTGACCAGGAATTGAACCCCGGCCCCTTGCAGTGGAAGCACGGAGTCTTAACCACTGGACAACCAGGGAATTCCCTAATTTTAGTCTCTTGGTACAAGCTGAATAGTACCCCTGTAGGATGCCCATCTAATTTTCCCCTAGTGACTCCATGTTCTGTTAACCATCTCTATAACTCTGCACATCAAGACCCCATTGGCTGCCTTTCCTGCCTTGCTGGTCATAATGATAATTATGTCACCCTGGCTTTCGGCAGGAAAGTGCTCACCTGGCTTCTGTATTTTGGGTCCTGTTATCCCCATTGTTATTTGTGAACCAGCTTCTCCTACTGTCATCCCAGGCCTATAGAGAAGAACCATCACTAAATTATTTTAGTGATGCTGGTGTCCCCCTCACCCGCATATTCCCTGTGGCCTTGGTAAATTAAAGTCTTCCAGTGGAACCTAATAAATTGATGGGTCTTCCAGTTGCACACCTTTCAGTCTGCCTATTTCCCTGAGCTTTTTAATCCGATCCTTCACTGTCTGTCACAGCCATTCTGGCATTTCAACCTCAGTGTGAGTCATTACTTTTTCCATGTTTCTAGGAGCCACCCTAGTGACAATTTGACGTGATCTCCTAGGGTTCTTACCAGGATGTTAAATTCTTCATCTCAAATAAGGGTGTGGGAAGTGGGGAGATATTGGTCAAAGTGTACAAACTTCTAGCTATAAGACGAATAAGTTCTGGGGATCTATGGATAATAAACAACATGGTGACTATAATTAAGAGTACTCTACTATGTACTTGAAAAATGTTAAGAGAGTAGATCTTAAATGTTATCACCACAAAAAAGAGATGGTAATTATGTGAGGGGATAGTGGTGTTAACTAACCTTATTGTGGTAATCATTTTGCAATATATATGCAAATATATATGTATCAAATTATCACGTTGTACACCTTTAACTTTCATATGTTATATGTCAATACTATCTTAATAAAACTGAAAAAAATTCTTAATCTTGGGAGAGTGCTTCTATGAGTAAACTCTTCCTTGTCCAACTTTATGTTCTGGTGCTCTAAATTAACCACCTTTACAACCTAGTCCCACATGTACTTGCCAGGTTTTTGTTGTTATATACTGGTTAGATTTTGTGGCTTCTTTTAAGTTTAGCTCTTTTCTTTCTTATAAGGACCAGCACCTCCTTGGCTGGGTTCTGATGCCATTTAATCCTAATTACAGGTCTAGTAGATAAAAGGGGGCCTGGGGCTAGGTCCTGAGGAAAGCACATGTTTTGCAGGGCAGAGGCCTCTGAATTATCTTCTAGCACATGGAGCTGGGACGGGTGGGATGGATGGAGATGATGGGTGGGATGTGGGTGGAGGTTGGGGATATTAACTCTTAGTGGGGAGGAGGTCATTTGTACATACTCAGTAGGTTAAGAGGAGTCTAGGGATCTTTGGGAATATCCACCAAGATGCCCACATTCCATCTGTCCCAGTTGTAGGTTTTCCCAGCCAGGTTTCTGACCTTTACACACAGATCTGCTTTGGTTGCACGTATAATTATGAAATTACTCTGACAACTAAATCCTGGGTTTGGTGCTTGCTTTCTCTGCTCTCCCCTTGTGGAAGATGAGAATTTTCTGTATACAATTGAAGAGGTTATCTGGCTTTCACACTTGGCTTTCAGTTGACTGTTACTTACCCTTTTTTGCCTATTATCTATTGTAGAGCATCAGTAGGGTTTAGAACTACTAATCTAACTCCATTACCCTAATATTACTATTTCCTACATGCTACTGCACTCCCTTCTACCAGTACATCCTCCTAATTCACCACCAGGAAAGTTTTAACAGCCGGATTGCCACTTGGTGCTATCTGCATCCCACCTACCCATCGTCAGTGATGGGTCCTCATTGTCAGGCAGTGAAGTACTCTTGCTCCAAAGTTCCATCTTATTGCCCATTTTTTGAGACTACTCCTAGCACCAACTTGTGCAGGTTGGGCTTTCTGGAAGTTGGCATTGAGATTGAATTTGGGGTGCAAGATGTTTGTTAGCTATTAGTTCCTATTAAGGGCAAGGGGAGCAGGCGGTATTGAGCAGAGGAAGAAGTTGAACTGTGAAGTAGGCCTGACAAAACCTTGGCCAACGCAGTGGGAAGTCTAGAGTTGTCGTAGGCCAAAATTGCTGGGCCTTTAAATACCTGCCTTGCTCAGTCACTGCATGTGGGCCACTCCAGAAAACATGATTTCTTAAGAGGTAGTTCTCTGCAGCTAAGACAGAGCTTGATGGAGCTGACAGCTGGAGGTGGTCTGCTGGCCATTCTCCTTGTTGCTGGGTAGCAGGTCCTTCCTATCAGGGGGATCTGGGTGATGCATTTTGTGTTTTTCATAAGCTTCTAGGAATAGGATTGCCAGATTCAGCAAAGAAAAATATAGGATGCCCAGTTAAACTGAATTTCAGAATAACAACTAATACTTTTTTATTCTTTTATTTATTTATTTAAAAAATTTTGTTTTAAATTTATTTTTTGGCTGCGTTGGGTCTTCGTGGCTGCGCACGGGCTTCTCATTGCGGTGGCTTCTCTTGTTGCGGAGCCCGGGCTCTAGGCGTGCAGGCTTCAGTAGTTGCGGCACACGGGCTCAGTAGTTGTGGCTCTCAGGCTCTAGAGTGCAGGCTCAGTAGTTGTGGCACACAGGCTTAGTTGCTCCGTGGCATGTGGGATCTTCCCGGACCAGGGCTCGAACCAATGTCCCCTACTTTGGCAGGCGGATTCTTAACCAATGCGCCACCAGGGAAGTTCCTACTTTTGTTAGTTTTGAATATTTCTAATACTTTTTAAAAGTATAAGTCTGTCCCATATATTGCTTTGTAGGCACTGACTAAATAGTAGCCATTATCATTGTAACCTGACTTTTTCCAAGGGTAAAGTTAGGACTAATGATTAAAATTTCATTGACTTTTGTCCCCACCTTCTTATGAAGGATCTGGGTACCCTCGAACTTTCCAGATAATCTTTCATATGTATTCTTAAAATAGAAACCTATTTCTTGCCAGGTCCCTCTGTCTCATGTAGGACATTGCTGCTGTCCATTCAGGTCTCCTCTCCTGGTGTACCACAGAGATGAATGGTAGTTTGTGGTGAAATGGTGGATAATCCCTCCATTCCCTTAGTGATATATTCTATTAGAAGACTATCAAAGAGTGCCATCTGTGTTGCAGTGTCTTACAGTGAAGTGAAACAGTTTTTTTCAAATTTTGCTTAGAGGCCACTACTCACTGCAGAAATCACTCATACTTTTGAAGGGTAAGTTTGGAAACCTGTATTTAGACTTACCCTTTTCCTTGGAACACTAAGTTTTTCTCAGTTCTTTGTGCCTCTCTATTTCTTCCTCCAGGCTGTGTTTTTCCCCCCCCAGCATGGTCCTCATGGCTTCATAATAGGCTTCTGGGTAGTGGGGGCTAGAATGAGGTGATTTATGCCAGCTAGAACTTTAGCCAGGATTCAGATATGTTCCAGCATGCCCTATGACCTGGATCAGAGAGGCACCAGAAGTCATTTTGCATTAAAAGTTTTTTCCTGAAGAAAGGAGGGTTTTGAATTTGTGCAAAGCAAGCATGTGAATGGAATAGTGTATTGTCTGTCTCAGGTATTGGTTCCATGTCCTGGCTCAATGGACTCATATCAAGTTCTGGGGAGAGAAAGGCCGCATATAGTAACTGAAGAAGCTTTCATGAGACTCTCTAAGTTTATGGGCACAAGTAGCATTATTTGGGCTCAAGTGCCAAAATATGGCACAGAGTGGGAACAAGACTATTCTCTGACAACTTAAAAATTGGTATAGAATCATTGGATAATAGCACCTTTGACAGACACAGCAGTCATTTCATGGTGGGTACCAGCAATATAGCAAAACCTGGAAACCCTTAAAGTAGATTTAAGGCAGCGAATATGTTGAGTGGAATGGGAGAGAAAGAATGACAAACACTCTAAGGTAAATGTATTTGAAAAACTGTTTCTTATTCACATTTGAAGCACTCTTTGTTGGAGAGTGCATTACAAATTTAATGTTGTCGTATTAGGTGATTATTAGGAGCTAATGTATTTGTGATGAGAATAACAAACGTGGACTCCAAAATTACCTTGTGGTATTATTGGAAGGAAAGCATTTAGATCATAGGTAAAATGCCGATAATAATTTAAAAGAACATGGAAATGGAGGTTTAAAAAATTTTTAAAAGTCATAGAAAATACATGTTCAGACTCCCTGGGGCCTTAGACCCATTTTGAGAGACAGTATTATGCTCATTTCTGTAGCCTTGGTCTAGCATAATATCCGAATCATTATTTGGGCTCAAGTGCCAAAATATGGCACAGAGTGGGAACAAGTAAATGCTCTGTAGATATGAAGGAACAAATCCCTTTATGGTTCTCTTGATTAACATTGACTGTTAACTTTCTTGGCAGACTACTTATTTTTTGTCAGCTTATTTTGGACTGCGAGGGCTTTCCAATGTTTCTTCTCTCCACTATTTAGAAGTAGTAGGTTTTTATCCCCCTAAACCGAAGTACTTTAGAGAATTGTTCCCCTTTTCTGCCTTTTCCACCTTCTTTTACAATCTGGTTTAAATTGTTACCATTTGGGACTGAAAGAAGGGTCAAGAGCCAGGTTAACGTCTCATAACTCCTAGCCCAGTGGTCTTTGCACTTGGCTATGCTACAAATCAGTTCTATGGAATTAGATCTGTCCCATCACCTCAAATATAAGTATCTGTGGATAGGAATATTATGCAAATTAATTATGCTTATATAATTAACATTATATAATAATTATATACATGTAACATATTGTCCTGAACATGTGGAGTTGATACTTGCCCACTTTGTGTCAATAGGACATCTCTATGAATGAATTGCTTTCTAAATACAGTGTCTTACTATTTGGTAATCTATACACCTTGGTCACCTTTTCTGATGTTAATGAAATGGTGGGCCTTTTATCCATAACCGAGATATAGTCTGTGACCCTGTGGCAGAATTTGGTGGTTTTTTTTCAGCTTATTGGTTATTATAGCAGTTGAACCCGCATCCTTGTCTTAATTAGCATAATGTTTCTCAGTTATGTTTTAAGTGGCTTAGATATTTGATCCTAAAATATCATTGCAGGAGAAGATAAAAATGTGGAGATATGAAAAAGTCTGTGAACATGAGGCTATTAAAATGTTATATATGTGTTCAATATGTCTAAGAGTTAAAGCAAAACACAGCAATCATTTATTTGGAGGAGTAGAGGTACAGAGTTTATCAATGTTGTCCCACTGATGGCATGAGAAGAAAGGTCTTAGGCAGTCAGCTGGCTGGAATTAAAGGCCACATCAGCACGATGAGAAAATTTGCTGAAAATGATGATGTGTGAGATGAAATGATCATTTCCTTTTTGACAATTATGAAGTTAGGATAGATAGTGTGGGAGGTGTAAGGGTTACAAAGAGGATTAGGTGTAAGAATAATAAGGCAGAGTGGGAGGACAGCTTTTCGTGCAGATGATAATGTAATATATTGTGGCTATATTGTAGGGCACATTAAAACTGGCTAAAGAGATGATTATAAAGCTGGTAGAAATGAACATTTTTCAAATAATCTTTATAAAGAATGGGTATTACCCTTTTATCAAAATTAGGAATTGTTGACTCATTTATGAAATAAAACACACTTGACCATATTAAAAAAATGAGTGGCTGTAATAGAGATTTATAGTCGCCTAAGTGAAGTGTTTGTACCTGTTTTGAGTAGATCTGTATAAGTAGTAGAGGCCTAAGCATTATACTCTCTTTTATTTATTTATTTATTTATTTATTTATTTATTTATTTATTTATTTTATTGGCGTATAGTTGCTTTACACTGCTGTGTCAGTTTCTGCTGTACAGCAAAGTGAATCAGCCACATGTATACATATATCCCCTCTTTTTGGATTTCCTTCCCATTTAGGTCAATACAGAGCACCGAGTAGAGTTCCCTGTGCTATACAGTAGGTTCCCATTAGTTATCTATTTTATACATAGTAGTGTATATATGTAAATCTCAATCTCCCAATTCATCCCATCCCCTTTTTCCCCTTGGTATCCGTATGTTTGTTCTCTACGTCTGTGTCTCTATTTCTGCTTTGCAAATAAGATCATCTATACCATTTTTCTAGGTTCCACATATATGCGTTGATATATGATATTTGTTTTTCTCTTTCTGACTTACTTCACTTTGTATGACATCTCTAGGTCCATCCATGTCTCTGCAAATGACACAATTTCGTTCCTTTTTATGGCTGAGTAATATTCCATTGTATATATGTACCACATCTTTCTTTTTCTTTACATCTTTATTGGAGTATAATTGCTTTACAATGTTGTGTTAGTTTCTGCTGTACTACAAAGTGAATAAGCTATATGTATGCATATATCCCCATATCCCCTCCTGCTTGAGCCTCCCTCCCACCCTCCCTATCCCACCCTTCTAGGTGATCACAAAGCACCCAGCTGATCTCCCTGTGTTATGCAGCAGCCTCCCACTAGCCATCCATTTTACATTTGGTAGTGTATATATGTCCATGCCACTCTCTCACTTCATCCCAGCTTCCCCTTCCCCCTCTGTGTCCTCAAGTCCGTTCTCTATGTCTGCATCTTTATTCCTGCCCTGCCACTAGGTTCATCAGTACCAGTTTTTTAGATTCCATATATATGCATTAGCATACAGTATTTATTTTTCTCTTTCTGACTTACTTCACTCTGTGTGACAGACTCTAGGTCCATCCACCTCACTACAAATAACTCAATTTCGTTCCTTTTTATGGCTGAGTAATATTCCATTGTATATATGTGCCACATCTTGTTTATCCATTCATCTGTCAGTGGACATTTAGGTTGCTTCCATGTCCTGGCTATTGTAAATAGAGCTGCAGTGAACATTGAAGTACATGACTCTCTTTGAATTATGGTTTTCTCAGGGTATATGCCCAGTAGTGGGATTGCTGGGTCATATGGTAATTCTATTTTTAGTTTTTTAAGGAACCTCCATACTGTTCTCCATAGTGGCTGTATCAATTTACATTCCCACCAACAGTGCAAGAGGGTTCCCTTTTCTCCACACCCTCTCCAGCATTTATTATTTGTAGATTTTTTGTACTCCTCTCTTTTAGTAAGCATTTCTTGGGATAGCTTGGCCTAAAAAAAAGTAAACAGATTGTTGAGCAAGTTGAGTAGAGTGCAGAAGAAAATACAATTTTCTTGATTAAATTGGCAGTGACACCATAGCACAGGGATTTATATATTCGAAAATTTCTCCCATAAATTTAACAACTTCATAATATACCTGTACTGCCTACAAACAAGTGCTCCATATTAAGAAGTCTGAGTGATCCACACTAATTGCTGCTGTTAAAACACGCTTCAGCAATGTATTTATTCCCAGAAACATCTAATAATAAAATGTTAGGAAGGATAGCTTTCTGCTGAAATTAAAGACCACTCTCCTATGAGAAGCATATTTGTACCGGAGAGGACTGCCTGGTTCCTTAACAAAATAGGCACTCAATCATGTTTATTGGACAAATGTGTGAATGAATGAGAATTGCACCCAATGGGTAATCCTGTAAAAAGGCTGGCAAGAGTCATGCAAGTGAAGTCATTTAAGGGATGGAAGGCCATTCTGCTCCAGTTCATTATCGCCATGATTATTATCATATTATCTAAAATTGCATATTTGAGGTTCTTGCTGTTGGGTTAAGGCACTGCTTTATATAGGATTCCTTATTTAAATGAAAGTCAGAAAAAGGTAATAAATTATCTATAACACATCACAGCACACAGATTTATACATTAGAAAATTTACCCCATAAAAACTGAAGGGCAGTAATGAGGGTGAGGTTAGGGGTTTGGTCAGAGGGAGGGAGAGATAGCTTAAGTTTTTTTGGTGGGGAGAAGAAAGGAATTTTCTAGGAGGTCTGGCCCTGTTTGTTACCTTACGTAGGTGGCATGAAAATTTGTTGCCCTTAATGGGAAGAGAAGGAGTGAAAGAAACTAATTAAAGAGAAAGATCTACTTTGTTATTTTTATATTAGCGAGGAATCCATGTTTTTATACAAACTGAAGGAAATGGCCACAGGAGATTTCTTGAATAAGGCTTCATGTTTTATACCATGTGACTTGATACTCTGGCCATAAGAGACTGGTGACTAGGGATTGATGCTATTGCCAAGACACCCATCTGGCTGTCTATTGGGTGACCTGACTGGAATAGACACTCACTGTTGAGTGGTAATTAGACCAGGTGAGGAGCGTCTCCCTCAGGAGTTTTGAATTCTTGACAAACAGAAACAGAGTCAGTAGAGGGAAAGGTAGACAGACATTGAATCATAAGAAGTAGTTAGTTCATTAAACAAATATTGAATATTCACTATGTACCAGACACTGCTCTGAAGTGCAGAAGATGCAGTAGTGAACAAAAGTTTACCTTCATGGGCTTACCTTCTAGTTGGGGAGACTGGAAATGAATAAAGAATAATTATATAATATTATTTGGGGTAGTGATAAGTACAGAAAGAAAAATGAATCAGAGAGGGGAACAGAGTCCTTTTTTTAGGGTGGTCGAGGAAGGCCTCTCTTAGGAGGTACAGTTGGCCCTCCATATCCATGGACTCCACATCCTTGGAGTCAACCAACCGCTGCTGGAAAATATTGAGGAAAAAATCCCAGAAAGTTCCAAAAGTAAAACCTGAATTTGCTGCATGCTCAGCAACTATTTACATGGCATTTACATTGTATTAGGTATTATAAGTAACCTAGAGATGATTTAAAGTATAAGGGAGGATGTGCATAGATTATATGCAAATACTACACTATTTTATTTAAGGGACTTCAGCACCTGGGTTTTTTGGTATCTGAGGAGGTTCTGCAACCAATCCCTTGAGGATACCAAGGTATGACTGTAGTTGAATAGAGAGAAATCTAGATGACATGAAGGTGAGAGCCATGAGAGCATCTGGGGTAAGAACATTTATAGGCAGACAAAATAGCATGCAGAAAAGCTTTGAGGCAGGAGTATGTTTGTAATGTTTGAGGAACAGCAAGAAGGCCAGTGTTATTGGAGCAGTGGGAGATAGATAATGAGATTGGTAGCTAATGAGATTGGGACGTATCCAGGGGTCAAATTATATAAAGCCTTACAAACCAAGGCGAAGCACTTTTGTTTTATTTTAAATGTGATGGGAAGCCGTAAGGCAGTTTGAACAGGAAAATGACATAATACGATACCCACTTTAAGAAGAACCTGGGCTGTTGTAGGGGAGAACTGACTGGGGGAGAAAGTGGAAATAGGATGATGGGTTAGGAGGGTATTGCAGTAGGCTAGGAGAGAGATTATGGTGGCTTGAAATAGAGTATTAACTGTGGAGGTCGCGAGAAGTTGTTGTATTAAGGCTGTATTTTGAATCTAGAGCAGTTAGGATTTGCTAATGGTTTTGTCATAGTGTGTGAGAAAGAGAAGACTGAAGGATGGCTTCAAAAATGGCAGAGTAACTGTAAGACAGGCAATGCATACTTGAGATGGAGATCATTAGATGAGTACATTATCAGGGCTGCTAGTTGGTTACTAGAGCTGCTTTGGGGGTTTTAAAACTGCTGTTTTATCCTGAACAGCAAGGAGCTATTTTTGCACTTCTCCATGTTGTCTGGCTGTATAGCAGCTGAATCAGTTTCCTGAGTTTTCTTTCTCCCCCCATGATTTTTGCAGTAAATCTATATCATCTTGGTACATCTATATTCGGTGCAACATGAAAGACCCTAATATAGTTTTGCTGAGCACTCCCCAGGTTCACATAAATATTGTTGATGTTTAATAATGCTTCATACAATATCTTGACAGCATTATCAAGCATTAAGCTTTATTTTTTTATTATTATTTTTTAATATTTATTTATTTATTTGACTGCGCCAGGTCTTAGTTGCGGCACACAGGATCTTCAATGTCGTGTGCGGGAGCTTCGTTGCGGCATGTGGGATCTTCAGTTGTGGCATGCAGGATCTTTAGTTGCGTCATGCGGGATCTTTAGTTGCAGCATGTGGGATCTAGTTCCTTGACCAGGGATCGAATCTGGGCCCCCTGCATTGGGAGCACGGAGTCTTAGCCACTGGATCACCAGGGAAGTCCCTCAAGCATTAAGCTTTAATCGTAAAAAACTGGTTTATTCCTAATGTTTCTTAATAATGGATTTACAAAGCAAAATTTAAACTGTTTGAAATTTTAAAAAATAACCTGAAGAAAGGGATGCCATGACCTTTTCCAAAATTATTTAGTTATTTGAATGGTAGTATATTCAATATCCTCACAACAGAGTAACCTCCTTGAGAACTGGAACTATATTTGTTCTCTACTATATCATTTAATGCCTTGCCTAGTGCCTGACAAATAGAAGTACAACAAGTCTTATCTTAAGGAGTGAATGAATTGATGTATGCCTATATTTCATCTGTACTGTTTAATTTATATAGGGAGCCTATCATTTTTTTCCTGGGGTATTCTGACAAGTTTAGTTGTTTGGCACAAAACTTCTTTACTCTCAATGTAGTAACTGATTTAAAAAGGCTGTATAACTACAGAGGGTAGATTTCAACTTGTAGGAGCTGAGCCAGAAACTTACTTATTTGGGTTTAAAATGTAGATGTCATTTGTTTACTTGAACTTCCCCCACCCCAGTTTTGTGTGTTACATAAAAATAAGCATAACTAGAACAAGGAGAGGTTATTTTTGTTAACATCTGTGTACAAATTATTATTAGCACTGCTAATCCAAGAGCTTAATCATTGGCATGATACCTGTATCACCACCAGATGCAAGCTTTCTGAATCTAACAGTAAATAAATGACTTTGAATAATTCTAAAAGGAAACAAAAATGTAAACATTTTTTTCCCAAAGCTAGCTCATTGGTTCAAAGCTAGCCCATTTATAAATTAATATTTTAAAAATGGGCCATTTTTTTCCTAAATTACAGTTTTCCTTTCATATAAAACAAAAATAGATATCCATGAACAGTAGTTGTTATGAAAACAGAATTTTAGTGGATGTACCAACATAATTAGAAAAAAATACAGAAAGATTTTCAAATTCAATCCTCAAGACAAGAAAATAACTTTTGTTAAAAATGGAAACCTACCACCAGCCACATCTGTCAATGAAATGTTTTGTAGACAGGCTTGGGATAAAGTAGGTTGTGAAGACTCAAATTGAACTTGTAAAGGTATAGTGAGTTAAGAATATAAAAACTGCTATGTGGAGTTGGCCCACAATTTTTCTTGCTCGCTATTTATTAGTAGAACCAAGGGGTAGGTTATAGGAAGGAAGGCCTTCTTTTCCTTATATCAGTCTCAAAAGGTTAGATTTAAAACACTGCAAATTTTCTTAAGTCATTATGACTCAATCATATTGCACTTTAAATAATTTTGAAGTTATTTACATGGTCTGTTTGTACTTCCTTGGGAATAATAAATTTCATGTTTCTACCTCTTACTGTTGTAATATTCTTTTTTAAAAAAAATCAGTTATTCATCGTTGCCATGAAAGAAAATGTCTACACCATCTTATACTTTGCCTCCTCTCTGAGTCTTGGCAGTAAGGTTAGTACTTTGTATTGACCTTGAAATCTTTGTTTTTTTAAAGATTTATTTATTTATTTATTTATATTTATTTTTGGCTGTGCCGGGTCTTAGTTGCGGCACATGGTGTCTTTGCTGAGGCATGTGGGATCTTTCTTTGCAGCGCGCAGGCTTCTCTCTAGTTGTGGCATGCGGGTTTTCTCTTCTCTAGTTGTGGCGTGCGGGCTCCAGGGCGCGTGGGCTCTGTAGTTGTGGCGCACAGGCTCCAGAGTGTGTGGGCTCTGTAGTTTGCAGCACTCGGGCTCTAGTTGAGGTGTGCAAGCTCAGTAGTTGTGGTGCACAGGCTTAGTTGCCCCACAGCATGTGGGATCTTAGTTCCCTGACCAGGGATTGAACCCGCGTTTCCTGTATTGTAAGGTGGATTCATCACCATTGGACCGCCAGGGAAGTCCCCTTGAAATCTTATATAAATGGATTACCAATTTTGTTATTTCTAGAAATATTACCATAAGCAAAGTTGGTGTTACTGACTTATCATCACTTGAACGTGATCATGTGAACTTTTTTTCTCTACATATATGTTATTATGACAAAATAGATATAAAATTCAGCATTTTAATCATTTTAGTATCCAATTAAGTTATATTTAGTGCATTTACAATGATGTACAACTATCATAACTCTCTAGCTTCAGAATATTTTCATCACCCCAAAAGTAAACCCCATACCCATTCAACAGTCACTCCCCATTTCTCTCTTCTCACAAACTCTGGCAACCACTAATCTGCTGTCTGTCCCTATGGATTTGCCTATTCTGGATATTTCATATAAATGGAACCATACAATATGTGGCCTTTTGTGTTTGACTTCTTTCAATTCTTCTTACATTTAGCTATTTGTTTTCTATGTGTCATATATTTTGTTTCTCAGTTCCTCCATTACTAGCTTCTTTTGTGTTTAATTGATTTTTTTCTGGTATACCATTTTGATTCCTTTCTCATTTTTTTTTTTCTATATTTTTTAGTCATTTTCTTAGTGGTTCCCATAGGGATTCAAATTTATAACAATCTAGTTTGAATTATTACCAATTTATTTTTGATAGTACACAAAAACTCTGCTATTATACAGCTCCATCCCCCTTCATGTTTGCATTGTCATGTGCCTATACATTATGTGTCTATTAACATAGATTTATAATTATTGTTTTATGCATTTCTCTTTTAAATTATATTGGAAACAAAAACAATTATATGCATAAAAATTATATTTTATGCATTTCTCTTTTAAATTATATTACAAACCAAAAATAGAATACCACTAGTTTTTATGTTTACCTATGTAGGTACTTTTGCCAGTGTTCTTATTTCTTCATATGAAGAAATAAGAGTAACTGTTTAGTGTTCTTTCATTTGTGCCTGAGAGAACTCCCTTTTAACACTTCTGGGGCTGGTCTAGTAGCAGTGGACTCCCTCAGTTCTTCTTTATCTGGAAATGCTTTAATTTCTCCTTTATTTTTGAAGGAGAGTTTTGCCAGATATAGAATTGTGGTTAACAGTTTTTTGTTTTCCTTTCACCACTTTAAATAGATCATCCCACTGCCTCCTGGCCTCCGTGGTTTTTGATGAAGAAATTGGCTGTTAATCTTACTGAGCCTTCCTTATATATGGCAAGTTGCTTCTGTCTTGATGCTTTCAAGATATTTTCTCTGATTTGTCATTTGACAGTTTGATGATAATGTGTCTTAGTATGGATCTCTTTGAATTTCTGTTACTTGGAGTTTATTGAACTTCTTGGAAGTGTACATTCATGTCTTTCATCAAATTTGTGAAGTTTTCAGCCAATATTTCTTAAAATATTCTTTCTTTCTCTGCTCTCCTTCTGACACTCCCATTTTGTGTATGTTGGTATGCTTGATGGTACCCCAATAGTCTTTTAGGCTCTGTTCTTTTTCTTCATTCCTTTTACTTTCTACTTTTCAGGGTGTAATTTCAATTGTCCCATCTTCAAGCTCACTGATTCTTCCTTCTGCCTTCTCAAATCTGCTGTCGAACTTCTCTTGAGTTCAACTAGAGGAGCTATTGTACTTTTCTGTACAATACTGTATGTATTGTTTAACTATTGTACTTTTACAGCTCTAGAATTTCTATTTGATTCCTTTTTGTACTTTTTATCCCTTTTTTGATATTCACTGCTGAATCATAAATCATTCTCCTGATTTCTTTTAGTTTCTTTGTCCTGTTTCCTTTAGCTGTTCAATATATGTAAAACACTAACTCAAAGTTATTGTCTAGTAAGTCTGGTATCTATGTTGCCTCAGGGATGGTTTCTTTCAATTTCATTTTTTTTCCTGTGAGTGGGCCATACTTTCCTGTTTATTTGTATGCTTTTGATCCTGAACATTTGAATATTGTGATATGGTGACTCTGGAAATAAAAGTCTCCTTCCTCCCTTGGGATTGCTGTTGTTGCTTTTTGAAGGCTACAGCCAACTCTTTAATGACTTTTCCAAACCATTTTTGCAAATCAAAGTATCATGCAAGATCTTGTCATGCACAATCTTGAAGTCTCTGTTTCGTTATCTCCATGGTAAGCCAATGATCTGGCAGAGACTTCCTTCAAAGCTTGGATCCAATAAGAAAAGAAATAAAAATATGTTCTGACCTTAGATTCTTTTGACAGACGCTTCTTGGGAAGCTGGTTTAGGTCGATGGGCTTGAAATAATAGCCAGCTTCTGTGCTAGTCCCCTGGGAGGATACTACCAGGCAGATAAAAACACTTACCACAATTTTTGGAGGACAGGATCACTATTGCCCCCATTGGCAACATCCAGCTGCATCAAGAATATAGGCTGCTATTTCCATGGCTGCCTGTTATATGGTGGAGGGATAGGAGATAGGAGCTGCTATGCAAAACACTGAAATTCACAAAAATTCCTCAGCCTCTTTCTTCATCAAGCACTCCCCTGAACACTACAAGTGTGCCTAGACTCTGGAGTTTCCCAGTAGTTGATTTTGACAGCTTTTACCAGCTCAATAGTTGTCTCCATGGAGGGATTGATTCCTGGAGCTTACTACCTGGCCGTCTTCTGTGACATCACCCTGGGCCATGTTTTAAAATTCATCATGCTAATTTTCTCTTACTTGGTGCATTTGGATCATTTACACTTAATGTAATTATTGATATGATCTGCTATTTTATTGATTGTTCTTTCTGTTTTTCATGATTTTGTTTCTCTTTTCTTGCTTTTATGTTTGTTACTTGAATTATTTAGAATTTCATTTTAACTTATCTTTAGAATTTTAAAATGTGTTTCTCTGTATATATTTTTAAATGGTTATTCTAAGCATTACACTATGTATACATGACTTACTGCAGTCTTACTGAAGTGTCAACATTTACTTCCATTTAGGTCCCTTTATACTCCCCCTTTATAACATAATTGTTTTAAATATTTTCCTTCATATACATTGAGAACTACATCAAACAATATTATAATTTTTGCTTTAACTGTCTAACATAATTTAGAAAACCCAAGAGGAGAAGAATAGTCTATTATGTCTACCCATATTTTTGCTCTTTCTGCCATTCTTTCTTAATTCCCTATGTTCAAAGTTTCCTTCTTTTATCATTTCCTTTCTGTTTGAAGAGTTTCTGTTAGCCATTCCTTTTGAGTAGGTCTTCTGGTGACAAATTCTCTTACTTTCTTTCATCTGAGAATGTCTTGATTTTCCCTTCATTTCTGAAGGATATTATAACTGAGTATAGGATCTTGGGTTGACAGATTTTCTATAAAACTAAAACTGCTCTAAAAAGCCTGTTTAAAAAAGGACACAAGAGATTGTTATTAAACCAAAGAACTACTTCGAAAATTGTTAACTGGAGAGCAATGCTTAAGTATTTATTCTGTCTTTCCTGTAGGAACTATATTTCAGGGTAACCAAATTAAAAGGGAAAGCCCTATTTTAAAAAATAATATCACAGTTAGAAGTGAAAGCTCTAATTTTTCAAAATAATGATGTAAGTTTAGAAAAAAAGCTAGAATTAGAAAATTACCATTTCACAATCCCTAATGAAATTATTGTTTCAGACAATGAGTATTAATTGGTGTTAAAACTGTTAGATGAATGGTTGGAAATGAGCTGGACACTTGAATTGTGCTAAAGTAATATCACAGAGATTCCCTTTTGAAAACAGGGGAGGGACGATATACAATGGACGAGTAGCATTGTCACCACCCTAATGCAGTGCCAATCTGGGAAATCAGTTATATATCTCCAGTTGTGATGCAATATGAACCACAGAGTCTCATTTATAAAGTATTTTAGCCAAAAATGTTTAATCTGAATCCAGACAAATCTTTAGATCTAACTTCCAGTTGATTTTTTTTTCAGGAAATTCAGAGGATAGATAATAAACTAAATAATATCACAAGGAAGCAATCAGATAAATCTAGAAGATGAGACATTATGTGGTACAGATGTCCCAATTACTTCAACCAGTTGCTGTCATGAAAAAGAGAAATGTTTGTTTAAAATTTCAAGTTAGTGGCTGATGCAGTATGAGGTCCTGGGTTGGATCCTGTTTTGGATAAAGCAGCTGTAAGACATTTTGAGAGCAAGTTGAGAGGATGGTTCATGAACTGAATATTAGATGATACTAAGGGATTTCTATTATGTTTGTGAAAATGTTATCTTGGATATATAGAAAAGTCTAATTATATTAAGATAGTGTGGCACAGAGATAAATTGACTGATAGAATAGATTAGAGAATACAGAAACTGACTGAGGCATATGTGGAAGCTTGATATAATACCAATAAGATATTTCATATCATTAGGAAAGAGTGGTCTATTCAATTACGGGTCCTGAAACAACTGATTAATCAAACCAAAAAAAAAAAAAAGAAATTGGATCGCTGCCTCATATCATATATAAAAATCAGTTGACATAAAAGACAAATGTGAAAGGCAAATGTGCATAAAAGACAAACATTAAAGGCATATTAAATTTTTAAAATAAAATATAAGACAATGTCCTTATGGCTTTGGTACAGGGAAGAATGTTTTTAAATGTGACTAAAAAATGGTAACCATATATACAATAAAATATTAATAAGTTTGATTGTAATAAAATTAAGGACATAAAAAAGTGAAAAGACAAACTGTATCCTGGGAGAAGATATACAGAAGACATAAAATTGGCATAGCGTTAGTATCAAGAGCATGCACATAATTTTTATAATTCAATAAGAAAAGATAAAATATTTGAAAAAATAGATGGTGAACATTTTAGAGGATATATGAATGGCAAGTAAACCTACGGAAAAGATGCTAAATCTCATTAGATTATGTCATTGTAATATTATATATCACAACAATATATCATTGATTACAATGAGATTGTATTTTATACCAATTAGTTTGGTAAGATTAAGCTTGGCAATTCAAAATGTTGGCAAGTATGTGGAGTAATAAGAACTTTTATATACAGCTGGTGAGGGTGTAAATCATTTCACTCCTTTTGGAAAAAGCTTTTAAATTCAAAATTGAACGCATACATATCCTACAACCCACCTATTCCATCTAGGTATAGGTTTTACATAAACTCTTGCACCAGTATACCAGCATACATGAACAAAAATATTTATGTAACATTGTTTGTAATAGCACAAAACTGAAAATGAGCCAATTGTTATTTGACATACGAATGGATTAAGAAACTGTCATAGTTACACAGCACAAATGAATGTAGTACAACTTCACATAATAATATGGATGGATCTTAGAAACCTGATGTTGAATGAAGAAATCAAGCCATAGAAGACTATATACAGTCTGATGCCATTTAAAAATAGTTCTTTAAAAAGGCAAAACTAAAGAATACATGGTTTAGGGATCCATGTACACGTGGGTAAAACTTTTTTTTAAAGCAAGGGGATGGTGACGTTCAGGATAATGATTACTCTGAGGGAGGCAGAGGAGTGGATCAGAGAGGAACACAGAAAGTTTTAATGCTGTTGGTAATTTTCTTATTTTAAAAACATGGTGGGTTCGTGTACTGTTTTGTATGTATCATGTATCAAATATTTCACAGTAAAAATTAAGAAATATTTATGAAATATTTCCAGTGAATGCTAGATTACATTCTTATGTATGAATATTTATTCACTGAGAATGAAAAATAATATTCTTACCTTTAAATTGCTTTTCCTTGATGTTGAAAGTAGTTTAATAGCTAAAGAGCTGAGATGGCGCTATTTTTAATAGGTCTTTCATTGGAAAAAGAAATGTTAGTTCTGTTTCTCCATCTGGATAGCCTAATGTGCATTTCCTAGTTTCTTTTTCCCGAGCTGTCTGGAATGGCATGATCTCTGAGAGGCCATGCCTAACTTAATTCTTTTAGTGGCTATTGAAGTGAGTCTCAGTATAGATTTCATTTCATATAGTACCTTAAAATTCATCATATAGTCCCTTAGGATGAAATTTATGTAGGAGCCAACAGTGACAGTATATTTTTTAGTCTTTTATTACTGTTTCATTAAGGATATTTACAGGATACATTATAGAAATAGTGTGGTTTTACAAATTTATGAATATAATCCCAAGATAATAATGTGATGAAGAAGTTTGTTTTTCCTATAATATACAGACCCAGCATCATTACAGAAATCTTCAGAACTGACCTAGGCACTATATAAAAACTAAATTCTATCTGTTGACTTAATATAAGGCACAGTTCAGAGAAGCCACAGAATTCTTATATGGTCCCAATTCTTTCATTCATAATTAGTTGTGAATAATGCATTACCACTAAATATGAGGCAAATTTGTTCCTAAGGGTCTCTAAAAAAGATACTTTAGACTTTATGGTGGCTCTCAATTTCTAATTGTCAGGGTACTGAAGAATATTAGATCAGCAAACAAAACAAAACAAAAGGGATGAAGAGATCGTGTGTATATGTGCGTGTGTATGTGTATGCACATCTGCTTGTGTGCTGGTTCTAAGCAAAACTGTAAAGCAGGCACAATTAGTGTTACATGATTCTCCCCCATTCCTCCATCAGTCTTTAGAATTTGTTTACAATTTGTATTAGATTCTAGTTTATTCTTCCCGGGTTTCTTTTGCAAATTAGGCAAATACATGCACACACACACACACACACATTCTTGGGTCTCCTCCTTTCTTATGAAAAGGGTAGCATGTTTTGTGTCTTGCTTTTTTCACATAACATATCCTGGAGATTACACCATGGTAGTACAGCAAGCTCTTCTTCCTTCTTTTTTTGTGGCTGCATGCTGTCAATCCATTTTATGGATGTACCATAGTTTAGTTAACCTGTCACTTCTAAAGGATATTTAAATTGTTTTCAATTGTTTGGTATGACAAATAATACTGATTGGATAACCTTCTGCTGTGCTGTTTTGTATTTCTTGAACTTTATCTTCAGGGAAGATTGCCAGAAGTGGAATTGCTGGGTTAAAGGGTAAACAAATCTGTAATATTTTTTATATTACCAACTTCTCAATAGAGATCACATCATTTTGTATTCCAGCCACAAATGTTTGAGAGTGCCTGTTTCTCTATAGCCTTGGCAACAGAGTGTATTGTCAGAGTTTTGGATTTTTGCCAATATGATAGGTTAAAAAATGGATCTTGGTGTGTTTTTTTATATTTTTCTTATGAGGTGGTAGAGTATATTTTAATTTGCTTAAGGGTTATTAGCAATTTTTCCTGTTTTTCTGTTAGATTTTGGTCATTTTCTTTGTTCTGGGCTGTCTTTGTAGATATCTATATGCACACATACATATGTATATATTTTTGCCATGCAAATTTATTTTGTATTTATAAAGTCAAACTTGTCAATCTTTTATTTTATTTTATGGTTTCTGAATTTTAAATCATAGTTAGAAAGGCTTTCCCATTCCCAGGTTATAAAGGTATCCAACCATAATTTCTTCTAGTACTTATATGCTTTCAATTTTTATATTTAGACTTCTGAGCCATTTGGAGTTTATTCTGTACTGATCCAATTTTATCTTCTTCCAAATGGTTATCCAATTGTCCCAGCATCATTTATTAAAAAGTCCCTTTCCCCAATCATTTGAGATGTCACTTTAATGATATACTAAAATTTGCTATGTACATGGTTCTATTTCTAGACTTTATAGTAATCTGTTCTATTGGTCTATTTATGTGTCAGTAAATTATAGAGGCTTTGTGGTGTTTTTAAGATCTGATGAGGCTAGCTACTCCCACCCGTATTACTTTTCTCTACGTGTAAACTTTAGAATCAACATATCTAGATCCAAGAATTTCGTGGGTTTTTTTTTGAGATCGTGTTAAATTAAACTTTAGGAGAATTGATAATCTCAAGAACATGATATATCTTTCTGTTGCTCACATTTATTTTTATATATTTAATGAGAGTTTCATAGCCTTCTACATGTAGGTTTGCACATTTGTTTTTCAGTGTAGGGGTTTTCTATTATCTTCTAATTGGTTTTAATTTGTATATGAAAGCTCTTGAGTTATGGGTTAATTTTCTACCCTGGTATCTTACAGAATTAACTTATTGTTGTAGTTTTCCCATTGATTTTCTTGAGTTTTCCAGTTATATCACCATGTTATCTGAAAATAATTTTCTTCTTTCTTTCTAATTTTTGTTTCTTTATTTTTTGTTTGATTAAGTTGGATAAAATTTTCAATACAGTTTATGTAGTAGTGGAGAAGGTTTTCAACTTCTTCAAGGCTCCTTCTATGCCCCACCAGACCTGGACAGCCTCTTTGCACCAGGTCTTTCTCACCCATCTTTGTGTCCATCCCAATCAAAATATGCTTTCTTTTGGCACACTTACTTGAGTGCCCTGCTTTCCCTTCTGATTTGCAATTTTGTAAATGAGGAAAATTCCCTTGTATTCAGTTTTAGTACTTCATCAGGCAGCTTAAACCCAATTCCTACTTTTTTTTTTAGTAGAAGTGGACAAATAAATAGTCCTTTTAAGTATGAAAAAATTTCCTATGTTTTAATACTGCTGTTAAAATATCACTGTTCCTACCATACCTTAAGATAATATATGTTTTCTATGGGCAGTTAAGGTACAATTAATAAAGTATGATTACTATCTCTCGTGGTTCTTGGCTAAACTTTAATCTCTCTCTTCTGTTTTGTTCCAAGCATTATGCCAGCTGGCTAAGTGCCTTTAATCTCTAAAGTAGCCACACTGTATCATTGGTGTGAACTTCTTTAGGCTATAGAAGGTTGAATAGGATGCAGAACTATGGGACAAATCTTAGGAAGGTTGAACAAAAATGAGATGAGTCTTACTATTGGGAATAGTAAGATAATTTAAGATCAAAATATAATTTTCTCTTTTAAATGTTTAAACTCAAGACAAATGTGAGTAGCATAACATGTTTTTACTCTTCATTAATTTTTCTGAAAAAAACATTTTTTTACTCTGAAATTTTATCACAATACACTATATACCAAATACATGTTTGACTCAAAATGACACTTTCGATATATGAAAAGAATATGAAATATCAATCCCAAACAACCTAAAGTCTATACCAGAGATGGCAAATAAGTCTCATTTCATGTCAATTTTAATTGACTGGCTTAGAAGATTATGTTAAGAATGGTTCTGAAGTTACATCTGGGTTCTGAGGAAAGGGTGTTGTGATGTCTGCCAAGGGCAGGGATGGAGAAATAGTGGCATATATGCATATTTGAAATATCTCATCTATGCTTCAAAATTCCGAACATATACGTGGGCACTTATGAACTATATTTTAGAAAATAGCTTTTAAATCTATGTTTAAAAATAAATTTATTGTCTGTAAAGAAATCTCATGTGTATTTTAATGTGTCCACGTCTGAATTTCTAAAGGCCATCTTTTTCTATGGTTTAGACATGAAAATCACTAAACAGTTATGGAATACCTTGTAGGTGTTCCAGTAGATCATTCATATGGATGATAGTGTAGTTGATCTCTGCCATGTGGGAACGATGGCAAACTATTAATCAAAGCCTTCACAAATTGTCATTCATTACCTTGGGATCAAGCCCTCAGCTCAGCAGACATAGAATCTTAATTTTGTCATTAAATTCAATCCATATGTCATCCATGACTCACAGTAACCAAGCTCATAGAGTATATTTGTTAATTTGTCCTGAGAACTTTACTGGAACACGTACTAAAAAACTCTAGTCAGCCTGATAACCTCTTGATACTTGTAGTCAAGTTACTTGGGAAGCCAAATCTTAATCCAAATATCAAATTATTGATTTATAATAAGAAATATAACTGCCATTAGAACTAGAATGAATACTCAAATCTACATACCTACATGGGAATTAAAGTCATAATGTTCTTTTCTGAGCACTAATTAGAACAAAGGGAGTTCGACATATTTATTGGTCTTTTCAGTGAGATTTGTTTGGCCCAAACAGATTCTCCCACGTACAAGTGCTTGCAAGAGCATTGCCAAAGTGTAGCTTTCTGAGACTTCCTTATCTATGTATTTGATTGGCCAATTCCCCTTTTGACTGACGTATTTAATAAAGCATGGTAATACAATTGCTCAAATAGCAGCCATGTCTTTTAGGCCTGGCTTCCATTTGCTTTTTAAGGTAACTTTGCATCTCTACTCTTGCCTATTAGGCATTCAGAGTTTTACACCCACAGGACAATCTTATTTCTCTAATTTCCATGTTCTTGTGGGAAGCCTCACTATCTCATAAGTACTTAGAATACATCTTACTAAAGAAGTGTATTTAGGCTTATTTTTAGTGAGTAATCTGAGAATTATTTCATTATCTCAGTTGTTTAAAACAGATACTATAGAGTGAGGAAGAGGAAAGATGGCTACAGGTTATGAGTTGTATGCCACACAAAGTTTTTAGTCGATGTTAGTATTCAGTAAAATATTTCAGAAGTACACTGCTTTTCGCACATTTTTTGCTGCATGCTCTAGCTTTAGCCCTCAGACCTCCCATGCAGACAGTGCATATGTTTGATGGGGCTGGACTGTTAAAGTTAGTATCTAATAATATGTGCTATTAGTCTGTGGTAATGGTCTTACGGAAGCTGAGGTGGGCTCAGGTTGTTATTCAGACAGTACTGCAATGCTTACTAAAAATGTATTTCTGTTTCTTTCCCCCATTTTATTTGAGACTGTGTTTCTAAAGATTTTTATTCCTATAAACCTCCACACTTCTCAAATTCTATTCTACTCAACCCTGGAAAACAAAAGCTGACCCCATTACCACAGTATCATACTAAATGTATACTATTAAGCTTTACAGCAATAATTAGTCTTCTGTAGCAATTTCTAGTTGAGGAGCTCTAAACACTTCATAAACATAGCTTTCTCATCTTTCATTTAGTTGGAACTGGGAGTGAAGGGGAGAGAAGATGGCAAGTTTTAACTTTATAATAATTCTGTGGTCCCTATGTGGAATTATAATTGGTTATGGTAACAACTTTTCCAAAAGGAAAACAATTCTTTTGTATGAAATTATTACCATTGGGGTGAATTCACAGATAAGGCTTGGGGACTTGCTGCTTCTTCTCTAGAGAACGGGGGAGATTTACAAATAATTTTTATTTTGACTAGGAAAGATTTTATGGTATGTCGTAAGATAAAACATTACAAAACCAAATAAAGAAGTGTTATTTTTAAATTAATTATTTCTTAGTTTTGGGGTGGAAGGTGACCAAAGGAAGACTTCAAGAAGATTGTATTGCACTTGAATCAGATTTGTTATGCACCTGAACATCCTTGGCAATGTTTCAAGGGGGAGATGAGAAAAAGAGACCCCAGCATTATTCTTTGTGATTTGAAGTTAGGGAAATCTTTTGGGGATGGGTAAGGAGTGTCTGACTAGGGCAGGTTAGAGAAGGAAATGGGACTGGTGGACAGAGTGCGACAGAAATGAGAGTGTGAGTAGATAGTGGAGGTGATGGTAGTAGTTCTGAATCTTTGAGGCAGTGGATTCTGAAACTGATTCCAACTCTTTGGGAACTAGTTTTAATAATGAAAAGAGATTGTGTATGTGTGAATCCAGAGCTGGGCCCTAAAAATGTAAGTATTTGGCATTTGAGCTTATTAAGAAATGACTCTCCCTTGGTCAAGCATACTTAGGGGGGCACCATTCTAATATCCAGAAAGAGGACTCAGGCTCCAATTCTGTGTTTCAACTCCTTTCCTTCAGGGATAGATCTTCAACTTCAGGAAACATTTTCTGAGTTTGGACAGCATTTTGCTTCCTTGAAATCTGTGTTTCTCAGTTCAGAGACTTCTTACAGCCATTTTCTTATAACAAGATATTGAGTTGTCCTTTTCCTGTTGACTAGGACTCAAAATTGGGGACAAGGAGGCATCACGTAGCTAAAATAGCATGAAACAATTAGGGGCTAGACCTTTAACTTGCTTAGGGCATATTAAGAGGTAAACAGGTCCTACTACTTCTTTTTTTTTTTTTTTAAGGTGTTGTTTGATGTGCTTTTTTAAAAATTAATTAATTAATTAATTAATGGTTGTGTTGGGTCTTCGTTTCTGTGCGAGGGCTTTCTCTAGTTGTGGCAAGCGGGGGCCACTCTTCATCGCGGGGCGCGGGCCTCTCACTATCGCGGCCTCTCTTGTTGCGGAGCACAGGCTCCAGACGCGCAGGCTCAGTAGTTGTGGCCCACGGGCCCGGTTGCTCCGCGGCATGTGGGATCTTCCCAGACCAGGGCTCGAACCCGTGTCCCCTGCATTGGCAGGCAGACTCTCAACCACTGCGCCACCAGGGAAGCCCGGTCCTACTACTTCTAATCATCATCTCAGCACCAACCTTATCACTCTCCTCCCTCCCCTTCCTAGCTATGTAAGCAGAAGGCCAGAAGACTACGGTGAAAGAAGGGACAAGTGCTGGAGCTATTAGCCTAGAGGGAGAGGGCTGTGGTTTTTCTTTTCTTTTCTTTTTCACTGAGGGGAAGAAGAGGGGGTATTCAACCCACCTAAGCCAAGTGAGGGGGTTTTCCTTGTAAAGATTTTTAGGTGCTGGTTTGATGTCTGCTTATGCTGTAGACTTGCTGATCTGTCCAGTGGCTATTAGAACAGGAGTGTAGAAATTGGAGAGAGTGCAGGGTGGAGTGAGGGGCAGTGTGGAGCAGCTTGCACTCCGATATTAGGCCAATAATGGATGTGTGAGTTTGTGAAGAGTCAAATGGGAAGGTAGCTGGGCTTCAGCCATCTTGACAGAAGCCTACTCAAGAGAGATTGCCACCAGACAAGTATATCCTGGCAGAAGGAAGTTGTGAAATAAAGCAATCTCCAGGGGTGCAAACTGAAGGGGCATTGGAAGAGGACAAGCTGGAGACAGATTTTCTACCTCATGGAACCATGTTTGCCTAATGAAAGAGCCAGCATTTGGATGCCTGCCACACAGAGCTCGTCAATACCCAACTTTGGCCAAGAAAAGATAACAACGGGGATCAGATAAGAAAGAGCCACTTATCTCCAACTCTTTCCTTCTTGCCACAAAAGGCCATGAGAAAGGGCCCCAGAAATGGGGCTGGTAACAGATCAGACCATTTTCTTTCTCACTCTAAGTCTTTAAAGCCTGGATAGCACTGCAGGGGAGAGGATGAAGTAAGCTCCAAGTTGGAATTTTCATATCACATTGGGCTATTTTATACCTGAAAAATGATCCAGAAAGTTCTGTAGTTGTTCTGAGATGTCAGTAAGGGGTAAGAAAGGGAGAATTATACTAGTATATCTGAAGATAGTGATTGGAGAAATATAAAACCCTTTAATATCTATAGCCTATCTGGGTCAGACTGCTCTGCATTCTGGAGCTGCTTAGTCCTGTGTATTCCATAAAAGCCACTGTTTCATAAAAAACAAAACCCCTCTTGATTCGCACCTGTGAGTTGTCACCAGAACCTGTCCCATCTTCACCTGTAGCACTACGTGAAAGTGGTTGAGGGAGGGGGTGAAAGGAACTGTAATCCAGTAGGTCCTGTTCAACTTAACTGGGAGCCCGCTTCCTTGACTAGAACGATGGAACTGAGATTCTAGAAGAATTTGGTGTTACCCTAGCACCCATAATTGTTAATAGGAGCAAGAGCACTTGCTTTAGGGTCTGGCTTCAGTCCCTACCTGCCAAGGCCAGTTTTTACCTAGAAGAAATACTCTTCTGTCACAGCCAGTGTGCCCAGATGGGATGGGCTCCCTAGACTTTTCCTAAAAGAACTGGGAACCTCTTGGTACCCAAAGAGGAAGAGCTTCTACAGCAGTGGGGGGTTGACTGCTTTCTCAGCTTTCTTGTTGTTAGTGGCTTAGGCAAAGAAGCATTGCCCTCTGGGGATGTTTATTGCACTCCAAATTGTTATGTGATATTCTTTGTTTATATCATAAGTTTTTCATTTTTTCCATGTAATTTACATAGTCTTCATAGTTATTAAACTACTACATAATATAGTCATTCCTTGGTATCTGCGGGGGATTGGTTCTAGGCCCCCTCCCCCCATACCAAAATCCACAGATGCTCAAGTCCCTTATATAAAATAGTGTACTATTTACCTATAACCTGTGCACATCCTTCCGTATACTTTAAATCATCTCTAGATTACTTATAATATTTAGTACAATGTAATTGCTATGTGAATAGTTGTAAATACAATATAAATGCCATGTAAATAGTCTCCTGCACACCAGCAAATTCAAGTTTTACTCTTTGTAACTTTCTGGATTTTTTTCCCCTAATATTGTGTTTGTGAACCCTTGTTGGTTGAATCTGAGGATGTGGAACCCGCAAATACAGGGGGCTGACCGTATTATGTTAAGAATATATGTCACACTTTCCCCAATTTTGGACATTGAGCTATTTTTTTTCCCTAATAGAAGTGTTGCTTTGTGCGTGAACCTAATATTTTCCTTTTGTGGATTTTTTGTTTCTTTATTTTAATTTAAATTTTTTTGTGAATTGTTTCTTCAACAGAAGAATTTATTGGGTATAAATGTTTAGACAGTGTTAAGAATCTTGAAGTATATCTGGATACATATGCTTGAAAAATATTTCAATATTGTCATTTGCCACCTCCAAACTTTCCACATCCCTCTCTGATTAATCTTCCGAATACATGTTTTTTATTTTTCATATCATTCTTGTGTTCAAAACTTTTAATGGTTCCCATTGTCTCTTAGTTTGTATGAGTTAAAACTTTTGACTCCATGTTTTTCATTCCAGTCTGTCTGGTTCCAAAAGTTCTTTTAATCCTTGTCACCTGCTACATTTATATGTGAAATCCTTACGCTCTCCTAACTGCTCTGCTCACCGTTGCCAAAATACACTTCTTCAACATCTTTGCTCACATCATTCCATCTACATGAATATGCCCTCTCTCTGCTTTTAGTTCTAAGGATATTCTATCCATATATTAATGTGCACTTTTAAAGAACATACTATTTTTATAAAGTTGTACTTGCCCATTCCTACCCTGTACAAAGTTACTTTTCTCAGTTCTGAACTTCTTCCCCCTCTCTTCCACCCCCGAACTTTTAAAGTATTTTTGTGTTAACTTTTTACCATCATTTATTTTTCTGCCTTGTATTGTAAGTATAAAAGATTGCCTAGCATGAAATGCTCAAGACTGAACAAACAAAACAAAAACCAAACCAAACTCATAAGCACCCCCCCCCCCCCACCAACATACGCACCTAGATGGGACTAGTAGAAACTCAAAGAACTGTTATTTCAAAATGGAAGCAGTCTGCCCTGCAAGAACAGATATTTGGGTAACTCTGAGCATAGACATTTGAAGGGATCCTTTAAGTGCAGTGAAACCCAGCAACAACATATGTTTTTATCCTATAATGGCGCAATGGCATACCAGAAAAATATCCAATAATATTGCTATTTTGAGGTAACAAGACTTTTGCATACAATGAGTGTATGGCTGAACATCTAGTTCTTTTAAGCTTTGCGTATGTATCTGTTGAATTATGTAGAAAATACCTGCAAGAGGTAGAGCATTATGCTGCCGTCTACAATTTATGCATGTCTAGGAAATGAGGTCTACAACTTGTGAGCATTGGGGAAATTCTAACGTTAACTTAAATCTTTGTTTGCAGGGTAGGGGGAAGTGTGCCTTACCTCTTCCCTCAAATGCCCAAGTCTGAATGGAACCTCTTTGGCATTGGCTTTTCATACTGTATCAGCTCAGCTTGAAACAATGTAAGTAGCGTATCTGATCACAAGCAGTTGATCCCCAGACATGTTTATTGATGGCACTATCAAGGAAAACAGCATACTGACATATAATACAAAGAAACTTGGCAGACTTTATAGTGGCAATTCAGTTTTGGCATTTATATTGGTAAAAACAGATTACAAGGCTTAGTGCAGCTCAAACCTTATTTAAGCTTGCAAAATGTCTGATTTGATCAGTTGGCATTCCGCTGAGAGCAACACCTCTATCTCTAGGAATTCCTCTTCTGCAGTTTATACTGGTGTAGTGCCTGTACTTTGCTTTCAGTGTGTTGTATAATCTAATCTTTTTTCTTTTCCCCTGATTGACCCCATTCAAAAAATTCAACGGAGTCACCATGCCCCTGTCAGTGCAGTTCTAAAATTTTTAACTGAACAGTGACACTTAGTGGCTAGAAATATTCATTACAGTGCTCTTCTGTAGGAATCTCCATTAACACGTCCCATGGTAATAAAATAAATGTTACCAAAATTTAGTCTTCTTGGCAAAGTAATATATAGTATTTGAAGTGTTGTTGGTTTTGCAGCAGCTGTCATTCCATACCAATCCATTTAGTTAAAAAGCAAACAGGTGGCTCACACATATTGTTTGTACTACATAAATTTTAAAATTTTCCTTAGTCCTACAGAAATAAATGGGGGCATTTTTGCTGTTGATTTCAATTTACCAGGAGAATAAATAATGCGGTGAAGATATTATTAATTAAGAGCACTGTTGAAATTGATTTCTTTCTTCTAAGCAGATATCTATTGACCTGAAATATGAACAAGTGTCTTAAGCTAGACAAGTAATTTACACTTATACCTGTGAGACTGAAAAAAAAAAAAAGCAGACAAAAAATTACTCAGTCCTTAATTAACCCCTTTGTTTTGGTACCATGGCATGTAACAAGTTAAATTATAGTGAGGTTTTTAAATGTTCACTCCAAGATCAAGAGGAGTTTATTCCTTTAAGGTCTAGGTTAAGTTTTCTCTCAATTTTTATTGTATCTATGGATTTATTTTTGACCTTTAAGGAAGGTTTTGGGACAATAATTAGTGTTTTATTTTCCTGTAAAATGAAAGAATGCTTTCTTGCCTGAGGTTAATGTGTTTTTAAGTCTCTTGAGATGCTGTGATTGGAAAGCAATTTAGAATATTGTCTTCTGCCAGTTTCACATACAACAGAGAGATGAGTGGAAAATATTTGATTAGTGGGTGTGACAATATATGGCAAGATAGTCATGGAAGTAAATGTAAACCATGTTGTTTGACTTATGTATTGGATTTAAAAAAAAATAAATTTATTTATTTATTTATTTTTGGCTGCGTTGGGTCTTTGTTGCTGTGCAGGGGCTTTCTCTAGTTGCGGCGAGCGGGGGCAACTCTTCGTTGTGGTGTGCGGGCTTCTCACTGCGGTGGCTTCTCTCATTGTGGAGCACGGGCTCTAGGCACGCGGGCTCAGTAGTTGTGGCACACGGGCTTAGTTGCTCCGCGGCATGTGGGATCTTCCTGGACCAGGGCTCAAACCCGTGTCCCCTGCATTGGCAGGCGAATTCTTAACCACTGCGCCACCAGGGAAGCCCTATGTATTGGATTTTTAAGTACCAAAATAAATACAATGAAAAGAAATTTTTTGACAGAACTGATTTAGGGAGTGGGAGGAGAGAGGTGATACAGTAGTGTTTTACAAGTGTAGTGAAAAGTCTTTTTAAAATAAACTTACTTTACAAAGCAGATAAATTAGAATGTGATAATGAGGTTTATAGAAGCATTTACCAAAGCCTTAAAGTAAGCCATGTATCATCCAAAACAATTATTTTATTTAGATGCTTTCTCAACTGAGTAAGTTGAGTAAACAATTAACTTAATTCTCTACTCTCTGGCTCTTTTGAACTCTTATTCCTCCTCATTGTACCCTCTCTCCCTACCCACCAGGAGATGGTGCTCCTCTTAGGGCTCTCAGGGTTTTATGGATGTACTCTTAACCCTTAACATGCTGTATTGTAATTGCCTGTAATCGTCTGTTTTTCATAGTTGGCAAACTCTTTGAGACTTGGGATTGTGTGTCTTATTCACTGTCTCTAGCATCTCGCACAGTGCCTGGCATGTAATAAGTACTGATTATTTAATGTTTGTAGGTGCCAGAATGTTGGAATACAATTAGAGGGAAGAGGCAAAGTGAAATTTCTTCCTGGTTTCTAAGGGGTAGGAGAACCCGTTGCTTGTGGGGTTCTCTTTTGTGCTTTTCCAGAAGGGATGATGAGTTTCTAGGCTGTTGATGTTTCTTTTTGTTGTTGACAGTTTAGAGGTAATGGTTTGGGGTTCAACCATCCTATATAAAAGTGGCCATTCTATTTCAGAGAGTGAGTAGTAGGAGTTCAGTTTCAGGTGGTGTACAGCAGATTCTTTATATAATTCTCCAAACAGACATACTATCAAAGAGACTGTCTTCACTCTTGGGAAGTGTAAATCAAAGTACTGTGATGGAAAGAATATTGTATTGCTGAATGGGATCTTAGACCTAGTTCCACTACTAACTCTGTATTTAACCTTGACCTTATCATTTAATCTCTTTGATCCTCAATTTCTTCTTTTACAAAATGAAAGAGTTGGATTAGATGACCTCTAAGGATCCTTCTTACCTTTAATACTAAGCTTGCATTGCTCATGAGGATGCAAAACAAAGATGTTGAGTTTGATTTTAATTACCTAGAAGGTCAAGATAGGGCTGTCCACTAGATGAAGTATAGGCCAGTAGGAATTGCCCAGTCTTTCATTCATTCTTTGATTTAATACAGATATTCAGTATGTGTTTTGTCGACTAGGATAATTCTATTTCTTCTGGTTTTTTAAGCCAACATAATGTGTTTTATTTAAAAAAAAACTTTAAATTTTGGTGTAATTGTAGATTTACATACTGTTGTAAGAAGGAATATAGAGAACTCCTGTGTACCCTTTACCCAGTGTTAACATTTTGCAAAACTATAGTTCAAGTACAGTATCACAATCAGGACACTGACATTAATACAGTTAAGATACAGAACATTTCCATCACAACAATGGTCCCTCATATTGCCCTTTTATACCCACACCCAATTCCCTTCCGACCCCATTGCTAAACCCTGATAACCCTAATATTTTCTCCATTTCTATAGTTTTGCCTTTTCAGGAATGTTATGTAAATGGAATCATACAGCATGCAACCTCTTGAGATTGACTTTTTTTCTTGTATTACGGTTCTCTGGAGATTTATCCAGGTTGTTGCATATGTCAATAATTCATTCCTTTTTATTGCTCAGTAGCATTTCTGGCATGGATGTACACAGTTTGCTTAACCATTCACCCATGGAAAGACATCTGGATTGTTCCCAGTTTTTGGCTATTATGAGTAAAGCTGCTATAAACATTTGTATTCAGGCTTTTGTGTGACCATAACTTTGAGATAAATGCCCAGGAGTGCAGTTTCTGTGTCATGTGGTAGTTGCATGTTTAGTTTTTAAAAGAAACTACCAAATTGTTTTTGAATAGCTGTACCATTTACTTTCCTACCAGCGATATATGAGTGATTCAGTTTCTCTGCGTCCTCACCGGTATATGGTTTTGTCACTCACTATTTTTATTTTAGCCAGTGTGATAGGTGTGATATGTCATTGTGGTTTTAATTTGCATTTCACTAATGACTAATGGTGTTAAACATCTTTTCATGTGCTGATTTGCCATTGGTGTATCCTCTTTGGTGAAATGTCTCTTCATGCTTTTTGCCCATTTTCTAATTGATTTTTTTTAACTGTTCAGTTTTAAGGGGTTCTTTATATATTCTAGATACTAGTCTTTTGTTGGATATGTGGTTTGCAAATATTTTCTCCCAGTCTATAACTTGTCTTTTTATCCTCTTAGCAAAATCTTTCACAGAGCAAATTTAAAAATTCTGAAGAAGTCCAGCTTATCAATTTTTCCTTTTATGGATTGTGCTGTTTGTGTAAAATCATAGAACTCTGCCTAGTCCTAGATCCTGAAGATTTTCTCCTATTTTTAAAAAAAGTCTTACCGTTTTAAGTTTTATATTTAAGTCTATGATCCATTTTGAGCTACTTTTTGTATAAAGGGTGAGACTTAGGTTGAAGTTTATCTTATTGCCTATGGATGTCCAATTGCTCCATTGCACCATTTGTTGAAAAGGTTATCTTTCCTTCACTGAATTGCTTTTGTACCTTTGTTAAAAATCAGTTAGGGATAATTTGTATGGGTCTATTTCTGTGTTCCCTGTTTTTATTCCATTGATCCATGTATCTGTCCCTCCACCAATACCACACAGTCTTGATTACTATAGCTATATAAGTCCTGAAATCAAGTAGAGTGATTCTTCCCATTCTGTTCTTCTTTTTCAAGATTGTTTTACTATTCTAGTTTTTTGGCCTTCCCATATAAATTTTAGAATAAACTGTATGTATCTAAAAGATCTTGCTGAGATTTTGATAGGGATCACATTAAACCTATATATCAATTTGGAGATAATTTACACCTTTAAAATTATTGAGTCTACCAATCCATGATCATGGTCTATCTGTCTGTCTTATCTATCTATGTATCTTATATCTATGTGTCTATGTATCCATCTATCTACCTATTTTTTCTTTGGTTTCTTTTATCATCTTTGTATAATTTTCAGCATGTAAACATATCTTGTTAGAATTATATTAAGTATTTCATTTTGAGCAATAATAAATGGTTCTGTATTTTAAGTATCAGTGTTTATATGTTTTTTGCTCCCATATAGAAGTACAACTGATTTTGGTATGTTAATCTTGTATCCTGTGACCTTGCTGAAATCATTTATTAGTTCTAGGAGGTTGTGTGTGTGTGTGTGTGTAGATTCCTTGGCATTTTCTATGTAGATAATTATGCCATCTGCAAAAAGGTACAATTTTATTTCTTCTTTTTCAATCTTTTTGTCTTTTGTTTTTCTTTTTTGTCTTATTGCGATGGCTAGAGCTTCTAGCTCTATGTTGAATCAAGAGTGGTCAAAGCAGACATTTTTGTCCTGTTCACAATTTTAGGGGGAAAGTCACCATTAAGTATAATGCTACTAAGGTGTAGGTTTTTTTGTAGATGCCTTTTTACCAAGTTGAGGGAGTTCCCTCTATTGTTGTTTTTCAGATAGTTTTTTTTTTTTTTTTTTTAAATCATGAGTGGGTGTTGAACTTTGTCAAATGCTTCTGCATTGATTGATATGATCATGTGACTTTTCTTCTTTAGTTTTTAATATGGTGGATTACAGTGATTGGTACAAATATTGAACTAGCCTTGAATCCCTGGAAGAAACTTCAGTTGGTCATGGTGCATAATTCTTTGTAACATATTGCTGATTTCTATTTTCTAATATTTTGATAAGGATTTTTACATCTAATTCACAAGGAATATTTATCTGTAGGTTTTCTTTTCTTTCTGTACAGAAGGTATCAGTGTAATACTAACTTCATAAAACAAATTGGGAAATACTTCCTTTTTTATTTTGCAGAAGAGATTGTATAGAATTGGTGTTAATTTTTCCTCAAATATTTGGTAGAATTATCTAGTGAAACCATCTGGGCCTGGAGATTTCTTTTTTTAAATTAAGAATTCAATTTCTTTTATAGTTATAGGGATATTCAAATTATATTCAAATATTATTAAAATATGGTTAACATTGGATGATTGTGGTAGTTTGTGGTTTTTTGGGAATGGTTCACTTCATCTAGGTTGTCAAATTTATGTATATAGAGTTATTCACAGTATTCCTTTATCTGTTTGGTGTCTGCAGGGTCTGTAGTGATATTTCCTCTTTCATTCTTGGTATTGGTAATTTATTTTTTCCTTGTCAGTCTTGCCTGAGGTTTGTAATTACACTGATCTTTTCAAAGAACCAGCTCTTTTTTTCTTTTCATTGATTTTCTCTATTGTTTTTCTGTTTAATTTCATTGATTTCTGCTCTTATCTTTATTATTCCTTCTTTCTGCTTGCTTTGGGTTTATTTTGCTCTTGCTCTGTTTTCTAATGTTTGCATTTAGTGCTATAAGTTTCTATTTTAGCACTGCTTTAGCTGTGTCCAACAAATTTTGATACGTTGTATTTTTATTTTCATTCATTTCCATGTATTTTTAAAATTTCCCTTGAAGCTTACTCTTTGACTCATGGATTATTTAGAAGTGTATGTCTAGGTTCCCATTTTTTGGAGATTTTCTTGTTATCTTTCTGTTTTTGATTTCCAGTTTGATTCCATCATGGTCAAAGAACGCACTCCCCATGATTTCAGTTCTTTTAGATTTGTTGAGGTTTGTTTTACAGCTCAGGACATAGCCTTTCTTTGTATACGTTCCTTGGACATTTGAAAAGAAAGTGCATTCTGCTCTAATTGTGTGGAGTGTTCTATAAATGTTGATTCAATTCTATTGATTGGTTAGATTGAGTTCTTCTTTCTTCTACACTCTTGCTGATATTCTGTCCATTTCTTTTATAAAATGTTCAGTGGGAGTGTTGAAGTCTCTAACTATAATAGTGTATTTGTCTATTTCTCCTTTCAGCTCTATTGTTTGGTGCATACACATTTAGGATTCCTATGTCTTCTTGGTGGATTGAATCTTTTATTATGTCTTTCTATCTTTTATAACGTGTCTCTCTGTTTTTGGTCATTTTCTTTGCTCTGAAGTCTATTACTTTACCTGATATTAATATAGCCACTGTTGCTTAACTTTGATTAACGCTTGAATATTATAGCTTTTCCCATCTTTTTACTTTAAATAGGCCTATATTGTTCTATTTGGAGTGAGTTTCTTGAAGACAGATTACAGTTGGGTCATGTTTTTAAATGCACTGTGCAATTTTCTGTCTTTTAATTGGTGTATTTAGGCCATTTACATTTGATATGATTAGTGATTGGTTAGTACTTGAATCTGTCCTTTATTTTTTGTTTTACGTCTGTTTGCTCTGTTTTTTATTTCTCTGTTTTCTTTGTCCTGCCTTCCAGTGGATTATTTGAACGTTTTTCAGAATTCTGTTTTGGTTTATTTATAGTGTTTTAAGTATATCTCTCTTTATAGCTTTTTTTTTTTTTTGAGTGGTTGCTCTAGGTATTGCAATATATATATATATCCCATCAAAATTTATTAGTGTCATCCTTCTACATATGTATGAAGTACAGAAGCCTTACCTCCCTTTGTGTCCCTTCACAATCCTCTCTTTATAATGTAATTGTCATAAATACTTTCTCTACATACATTTAGAACCACATCAGACAGCATTGTAATTTTTGCTTCAACTGTTTAACATAATTTAGAAGACTCAGAATGAGAAGGAAAACCTATTGTATGTACCAGTTTTTTTTGCTTATTGTGTTTTTCATTTCTGATGTTCCAAGGTTCTTTCTCTTATCATTTCTCTTCTCTTTACGGAACTTCCTTTAGCTACTCTTTTGAGGTAGGTTTACTAGTGAAAAATTCTCTTAGTTTCCCTTCATCTGAGAATGTCTTCATTTCCTCTTAATTCCTGAAGGGTATTCCACTGGATATAGGGTCCTTTGTTGACAGTGCTTTTCCTTCAGCACTTGAAAAGTATTGTGCCACTTCCTTCTGGTCTCCAAGGATTCTGATGAGAAATTCACTGTCATTCAAATAGTTTCCTCACTATAGGTAAGGTTTCATGGCTACTTCCAAGACTTTTCTTTGTCTTTGGTTTGCAGAATTTTAATTATCATATGTGTTGGTAGATTTCTTTGGGTTTGTTTTGTTTGGGAATCACTCAGCTTTGTGAATCTGTAGGTTTATATCTCTTGCTAAACTTGGGAAGTTTTCAGCCATTATTTATTCAAGTACTTTTTCATCCCTGTCCTCTTTATCCTCTCCTTCCAGGATTCCAATGACACAAATGTTAGATCTTTTATCATAATCCCACAGGTCCCCGAAGCACTGGTTTTTTTTTTAGTCTATTTTCTCTATGTTGTTCAAATTGAGTAATTTCTATTGTTTTCTCTTCCAGTTCACTGTTTCTTTCCTCTGTCTCCTCCATTCTGCTGTTGAGCCCTTCCACTGAACGTTTTTTCTTTTCTTTATTTTTAACATCTTTATTGGAGTATAATTGCTTTACAATGGTGTGTTAGTTTCTGCTTTATAACAAAGTGAGTCAGCTATACGTATACATATATCCCCATATCCCCTCCCTCTTGCGTCTCCCTCCCACCCTCCCTATCCCACCCCTCTAGGTGGTCACAAAGCACTGAGCTGATCTCCCTGTGCTATGCGGCTGCTTCCCACTAGTTATCGGTTTTACATTTGGTAGTGTATATATGTCCATGCCACTCTCTTACTTCATCCCAGCTTGTGCTTCCCCCAAACTGTGTCCTCAAGTCCATTCTCTAGTAGGTCTGCATCTTTATTCCCATCCTGCCCCTAGGTTCTTCATGAATTTTTTTTTTTTAGATTCCATATATATGTGCTAGCATACGGTATTTGTTTTTCTCTTTCTGACTTACTTCACTCTGTATGACAGACTCTAGGTCCATCCACCTCACTCCAAATAACTCAATTTCGTTTCTTTTTATGGCTGAGTAATATTCCATTGTATATATGTGCCACATCTTCTTTATCCATTCATCTGTGATGGAGACTTAGGTTGTTTCCCTGTCCTGGCTATTGTAAATAGACATGCAATGAACATTGTGGTACATGAATCTTTTTGAATTATGGTTTTCTCAGGGTATATGCCCAGTAGTGGGATTTCTGGGTTGTATGGTGGTTCTATTTTTTAGTTTTTTAAGGAACCCCCTACTGTTCTCCATAGTGGCTGTATCAATTTACATTCTCACCAACAGTGCAAGAGGGTTCCCTTTTCTCTACACCCTCTCCAGCATTTATTGTTTGTAGATTTTTTGATGATGGCCATTCTGACCGGTGTGAGATGCTATCTCATTGTAGTTTTGATTTGCATTTCTCTATTGATTAGTGATATTGAGTATTCTTTCAGGTGTTTGTTGGCAATCTGTATATCTTCTTTGGAGAAATGTCTATTTAGGTCTTCTGCCCATTTTTGGATTGGGTTGTTTGTTTTTTTGATATTGAGCTGCATGAGCTGCTTGTAAATTTTGGAGATTAATCCTTTGTCAATTGCTTCATTTGCAAATATTTTCTCCCATTGTGAAGGTTGTCTTCGTCTTGTTTATGGTTTCCTTTGCTGTGCAAAAGCTTTTAAGTTTCATTAGGTCCCATTTGTTTATTTTTGTTTTTATTTCCGTTTCTCTAGGAGGTGGGTCAAAAAGGATCTTGCTGTGCTTTACGTCATAGAGTGTTCTGCCTACGTTTTCCTCTGAGAGTTTTATAGTGTCTGGCCTTACCTTTATGTCTTTAATCCATTTTGAGTTTATTTTTGTGTATGGTGTTAGGGAGTGTTCTAATTTCATTCTTTTACATGTAGCTGTCCAGTTTTCCCAGCACCACTTATTGAAGAGGCCGTCTTTTCTCCACTGTGTATTCTTGCCTCCTTTATCAAAGATAAGGTGACCATAGGTGCGTGGGTTTATCTCTGGGCTTTCTATCCTGTTCCACTGATCTATATTTCTGTTTTGTGCCAGTACCATACTGTCTTAATTACTGTAGCTTTGTAGTATAGTCTGAAGTCAGGGAGCCTGATTCCTCCAGCCCCGTTTTTCTTAAGATCGCTTTGGCTATTTGGGGTCTTTTGTGTTTCCATACAAATTGTGAAATTTTTTGTTCTAGTTCTGTGAAAAATGCCATTGGTAGTTTGAGAGGGATTGCATCGAATCTGTAGGTTGCTTTGGGTAGTATAGTCATTTTCACAATGTTGATTCTTCCAATCCAAGAACATGGTATATCTCTCCATCTGTTTGTATCATCTTTAATTTCTTTCATCAGTGTCTTATAATTTTCTGCATACAGGTCTTTTGTCTCCTTAGGTAGGTTTATTCCTAGATATTTTATTCTTTTTGTTGCAGTGGTAAATGGGAATGTGTTCTTAATTTCACTTTCAGATTTTCATCATTAGTGTAGAGGAATGCAAGAGATTTCTGTGCGTTAATCTTGTATCCTGCTACTTTACCAAATTCATTGATTAGCTCTATTAGTTTTCTGGTAGCATCTTTAGGATTCTCTATGTATAGTATCATGTCATCTGCAAACAGTGACAGCTTTACTTCTTCTTTTCCAGTTTGGATTACTTTTATTTCTTTTTCTTCTCTGATTGCTGTGGCTAAAACTTCCAGAACTATATTGAATAATACTGGTGAGAGTGGGCAACCTTGTCTTGTTCCTGATCTTAGTGGAAATGGTTTCAGTTTTTCACCATTGAGAACAATGTTGGCTGTGGGTTTGTCATACATGGCCTTTATTATGTTGAGGTAAGTTCCCTTTATGCCTATTTTCTGGAGGGTTTTTATTATAAATGGGTGTTGAATTTTGTTGAAAGCTTTCTCTGCATCTACTGAGATGATCATGTGGTTTATCTCCTTCAATTTGTTAATATGGTGTATCACATTCATTGATTTGTGTATATTGAAGAATCCTTGAATTCCTGGGATAAACGCCACTTGATCATGGTGTATGATCCTTTTAATGTGCTGTTGGAGTCTGTTTGCTAGTATTTTGTTGAGGAGTTTTGCATCTATGTTCATCAGTGATATTGGCCTATAGTTTTCTTTCTTTGTGACATCTTTGTCTGGTTTTGGTATCAGGGTGATGGTGGCCTCGTAGAATGAGTTTGGGAGTGTTCCTCCCTCTGCTATATTTTGGAAGAGTTTGAGAAGGATAGGTGTTAGCTCTTCTCTAAATGTTTGATAGAATTCACCTGTGAAGCCATCTGGTCCTGGGCATTTGTTTGTTGGAAGATTTTTAATCACAGTTTCAATTTCATTACTTGTGATTGGTCTGTTCATATTTTCTATTTCTTCCTGGTTCAGTCTCGGAAGGTTGTGCATTTCTAAGAATTTGTCCATTTCTTCCAGGTTGTCCATTTTATTGGCATATAGTTGCTTGCAGTAATCTCTCATGATCCTTTGTATTTCTGCAGTGTCAGTTGTTACTTCTCCTTTTTCATTTCTAATTCTATTGGTTTGAGTCTTCTCCCTTTTTTTCTTGATGAGTCTGACTAATGGTTTATCAATTTTGTTTATCTTCTCAAAAAACCAGCTTTTAGTTTTATTGATCTTTGCTATCGTTTCCTTCGTTTCTTTTTCATTTATTTCTGATCTGATCTTTATGATTTCTTTCCTTCTGCTAACTTTGGGTTGTTTTTGTTCCTCTTTCTCTAATTGCTTTAGGTGTAGGGTTAGGTTGTTTATTTGAGATGTTTCTTCTTTCTTAAGGTAGGATTGTATTGCTATAAACTTCCCTCTTAGAACTGCTTTTGCTGCATCCCATAGGTTTTGGGCCATCGTGTTTTCATTGTGATTTGTTTCTAGGTATTTTTTGATTTCCTCTTTGATTTCTTCAGTGCTCTCTTGGTTATTAAGTAGTGTATTGTTTAGCGTCCAGGTGTTTGTATTTTTTACAGATCTTTTCCTGTAATTGATATCTAGTCTCATAGTGTTGTGGTCGGAAAAGATAGTTGATACGATTTCAATTTTCTTAAATTTATCAAGGCTTGATTTGTGACCCAAGATATGATGTATCCTGGAGAATGTTCCATGAGCACTTGAGGAGAAAGTTTATTCTGTTGTTTTTGGATGGAATTTCATATAAATATCAATTAAGTCCATCTTGTTTAATGTATCATTTAAACCTTGTGTTTCCTTATTTATTTTCATTTTGGATGGTCTATCCATTGGTGAAAGTGGGGTGTTAAAGTCCCCTACTATGATTCTGTTACTGTCAATTTCCCCTTTTATGGCTGTTAGCATTTGCCTTATGTATTGAGGTGCTCCTATGTTGGGTGCATAAATATTTACAATTGTTATATCTTCTGCTTGGATCAGTCCCTTGATCATTATGTAGTGTCCTTCTTTGTCTCTTGAAATAGTCTTTGTTTTAAAGTATATTTTGTCTGAAATGAGAATTGCTACTCCAGCTTTCTTTTGATTCTCATTTGCATGGAATATCTTTTTCCATCCCCTCACTTTCAGTCTGTATGTGCCTCTAGGTCTGAAGTGGGTCTCTTTTAGACAGCATATATATGGGTCTTGTTTTTGTATCCATTCAGCCAGTCTTTGTCTTTTGGTTGGAGCATTTAATCTATTTACATTTAAGGTAATTATCGATATGTATGTTCCTATAACCATTTTCTTAATTGTTTTGTGTTTGTTATTGTAGGTCTTTTCCTTCTCTTGTGTTTCCTGCCTAGAGAAGTTCCTTTAGCATTTGTTGTAAAGCTGGTTTGGTGGTGCTGAATTCTCTTAGCTTTTGCTTGTCTGTTAAGGTTTTAATTTCTCCATCAAATCTGAATGAGATCCTTGCTGGGTAGAGTAATCTTGGTTGTAGGTTTTTCCCCTTCATCACTTTAAATAGATCCTGCCACACCCTTCTGGCTTGCAGAGTTTCTGCTGAAAGATCAGCTGTTAACCTTATGGGGATTCCCTTGTATGGTATTTGTTGTTTTTCCCTTGCTACTTTTAATATTTTTTCTTTGTATTTAATTTTTGATAGTTTGATTAATATGTGTCTTGGTGTGTTTCTCCTTGGATTTATCCTGTATGGGACTCTCTGTGCTTCCTGGACTTGATTAACTATTTCCTTTCCCATATATGGGAAGTTTTCAGCTATAATCTCTTCAAATATTTTCTCAGTCCCCTTCTTTTTCTCTTCTTCTTCTGGGACCCCTATAATTCGAATGTTGGTGCGTTTAATGTTTTCCCAGAGGTCTCTGAGACTGTCCTCAATTCTTTTCATTCTTTTTTCTTTATTCTGCTCTGCAGTAGTTATTTCCACTATTTTATCTTCCAGGTCACTTATCCGTTCTTCTGTCTCAGTTATTCTGCTATTGATCCCTTCTAGAGAATTTTTAATTTCATTTATTGTGTTGTTCATCACTGTTTGTTTGCTCTTTAGTTTTTCTAGGTCCTTGTTAAATGTTTCTTGTATTTTCTCCATTCTGTTTCCAATATTTTGGATCATCTTTACTATCATTACTCTGAATTCTTTTTCAGGTAGACTGCCTATTTCCTCTTCATTTGTTAGGTCTGGTGGGTTTTTACCTTGCTCCTTCATCTGCTGTGTGTTTCTCTGTCTTCTCATTTTGCTTAACTTACTGTATTTGGGGTCTCCTTTTTGCAGGCTGCAGGTTCGTAGTTCACGTTGTTTTTGGTGTCTCCCCAATCCTCTCTGTGGGATCTGACCTCTGAACCCCAAGCCTCAGCTCCCAGCCCCCACCCATCCCTGCAGGTGAGCAGACAAGCCTCTCGGGCTGGTGAGTGCTGGTTGGCACCGATCCTCTGTGCGGGAATCTCTCCGCTTTGCCCTCTGCACCCCTGTTGCTGTGCTCTCATCCATGGCTCCAAAGCTTCACCCCCCGACCCCGTCTCCACCAGTGAAGGGGCTTCCTAGTGTGTGCAAACTTTTCCTCCTTCATAGCTCCCTCCCAGAGGTACAGGTCCCGTCCCTATTCTTTTGTCTCTGATTTTTCTTTTTTCTTTTGCCCTACCCAGGTACGTGGGGAGTTTCTTGCCTTTTGGGAAGTCTGAGGTCTTCTGCCAGTGTTCAGTGGGTGTTCTGTAGGAGTTGTTCCACATGTAGATGTATTTCTGATGTATTTGTGGGTAGGAAGGTGATCTCCACGTCTTACTCCTCTGCCATCTTGAAGGTCTCTCTCAGTGTTTTTGTTTTTTTCATATATATACCCAGGAATGGAATTGCTGGGTCATATGGTAGTTCTATTTTTAGTTTTTTGAGAAACCTCCACTCTTTTCCATAGTGGCTGCACCAATTTACATTCCCACCAACAGTGTACAAGGGTTCCCTTTTCTCCACATCCTCTTTAACATTTGTTATTCGTAGACTTTTTGATGATAGCTATTCTGACAAGTGTGAGGTCATATCTCATTGTGGTTTTGACTTGCATTTCTCTGATGATTACCAATGTTGAGCATCTTTTCACGTACCTGTTGGCCATCTGCATGTTCTCTTTGGAGAAATGTCTATATAGGTCTTCTGCCCATTTTTTAATCAGTTTTTTTTTTTGATGTTGGGTTGCATGAGCTGCTTATGTATTTTCATATCCAGGATTGTTAGTTGTACCTAGTGGTAGGAATATGGAAAAGTACCTCTACTCCATCTTTCTGGAATAATATGTCTTTTAATGCCTCAAAATAGGGATATTTTATTTGCTGCTGAGGTTAGGAGTTGTTGTGAACAAGAGTGGAATAGTTGTGGGGAAAGGAAGAGAATTTCACTGTGGTTTATTTATAGTGTTTTTGAATGTTTGAGGAGAGTAAAGGGAAACAGATTCTGCCACTCCTAAAAAAAAAGTATGAGTACTAATTGAATATTGGTTCATTCATTCACCACTCAGCAAACATTTGTAAATCAACACTGTATGCCTAGCAGTGTGATTGACGCTAGGAATACAAAGACAAGTAAGTATATTTTTGCCTATTAGGAGCTCAAAATCTAGTCTATTGGAGCCTGACATCCAAATAAGCAAATAAATATAACATCTTATGGTAAGTAAACTGAGTCCTGAAGGATGAGTTGAAGTTCTTTAAGTGAACTGGAAGAAGATGATCTAGGCAGACGAAATGGCTTGCTTAAAAGCACAAAAGCAAAAAATTTTGTGGGTTTAGGAGAATGGCAAGCATCAATGTGAGAAGAATAAGGAGGTCATATAAGTGAGTGGTAGGATATTAGGCTAAAAATACAGGTTGGGTTAGATTGTAGAGGGCTTTAATATGTTATGTCATGCTAAGGAAGTTTTACACTGTTTGCAGGCAATGGAGAGTAATCTTTAAGAAGTTATTTGAGTGAGCATTTTAAAATAATGAGTTTTGTTATGTTTATATATATTTTCATGTGTATCCTTTAATATCCTTTTACATGTGTAGATGTAAGGCTTGCCATTCTGACTTCCTCTTTCTTTTTCCTTCTGCTTTCCCCTATACGATCATCTGTGGCTAGAAATGGGGGAGAGAAATGTTCACTTAAACACCTAGAGTGATTTGTGTAAATGTAACAGATGCAGAGGTGCAGCTCAGGATGAAGCTGTTGTTTCAAACCTGTTCTCACAGACAGTTTCATTTCCACTAGTTGTGAGTGTGATTGTATGTGTTTAAATACAGTAACACCACTAAGGGATGTGGGATGTTTTGGGGAGGTGATTAAATGTTCTAAAATTGATTTTGGTGATGGTTGCACAACTCATTGACTTTGCTAAAAACCACTGAATGGTATCCATTAAAGTGATAACTTGTATGACATGTGGATTATATCTCAATTAATCTGTTACCCCAAAAAGCCCCCCAAAAATAAATACAGTAGCACCCAGTATTAATCTTAATAATCGCCTCCCAATCCCTTTACTCCCTCAGTCATTTCAGTCTACTTATCAACAGTGATTTTTCATAGAATCAAGTAGAACTGTACACTGATGGGGGCATATTAATTTTAGGAAATGAAAAATCCATATCTTCTCCAAGAAATGGAAATGTATGATTTAGCTCATTTTGAAATAGATAAAATATTCTTTATCATGCAGAGTGTTACATTAATTTTTCATTGTTTTCTTCTTAATCATTTACATTTATGGTCACTATTGCTTCTTGTCTTCACGTTTATTCTATTATTATCCATAAACATTTCCCCCTCTTCTGTAATAGCATATATTCAAACCTTATGGTATCCCTAATGTATTGGTATATTTTTAAAAATCCCGTATACAATAACACTTTATTTTTATGCTGTCTAAATCTTTTATTTAAAGACATCTGGTATGCTTGGCTCAGCGGACAAAATATGACAGTGCTGAAAAGTAGTATTAGCAATTCTTATGACTTCTTACATATTTTAGGATGTTTATGGCAGAAATTACATACTGTAGTGGATAGAGTAGCAGACTAAGAAAAATTTATCACTGATAGGCAATTGCTTACTTGTTTGTGACCTAGGGAAGATCAGTAGCCTTTTCTATGATTCTGGTTTTTAATCACAATTTTATAGTTATGAAAGAGGCAAAAATTGCCCAAAATATCTGTGTAATAAGAGTACTGAGATTTTGAACACAGTTCTTTTTTTAATTTAGCATATTATATTACTACTATTGATGTCCCTGAAGTGGCTCACCTGAATTCAGTTTCTTGTAGTGATTAAAAACATGCTCTTTATATGGCCAATGGAAACTTTTTGGCTTGAACTTCTAGATGAAGTATAAATGAAAATATAATATTCACCTGTATTTTACTTGTTATAGAAATTCTTTAGATATTAAAATATTTTAGATATTAAAACTGAATTATTATTAAACTAAATTTGAAATATTGTTATAAAATTTCAATTATGTTTTGCTGCTTACAGTTTGAATTCAGAGATATTAACTGGCTAAATAGTATCTCTGTAATGAGACCATGACAGTAAAGCTATTTATTAGATATGTATAAGAACCAGATCATAGTTTGTGGTATTTCAGCTTGTGTGTACTGTCCTCTGCTGGATGGAAAATGTTATCCTAGTTCAAATGAGCAGCACCTTGCTTCCTTACTAGTGATTTATTTTGCTTAAACTTTGAAAGTCTTTGTGTTACATTTACTAAGGGTAGGGTGAAGAAAGTTTCACTCACAAGCCAGATTCCCTCAAATATGAGTGATTCTAGGAAGTTCTTTGACTGTGGAATAATTTTGTTATAACATTTTCACAATCATCTGGGTTAAAATTGGTTAAAATGAGGAACTTAAGTTACTGTGGTATGCCTATATTTACATATATTTATGTACCTTTTATTGAAGCCAAAGATCAAGATTCGGCCAAACCAGGGAACTCAGCAGGTCATTGGCAGTTTTTTGTATGGTGACTGGCATTGTGATTTTTGTGCATTTCTTTTTAAGATTGAAGTTACTTATTGTGCATGCTTGGTAGAGGTGCATACGAAGAAGAATGCTGGATTTTGATCTGATTCACTACACACATGCCAGATATATTTTGCTTTCCTGAAAAAGTTGTACTATCTTTACTCCTTCTCTAAATCTGTTGCCTTTCTAAGCATGATACCAAAGGCGAATCCTGAGGAGAAGAGTGATAGATTTTACTACAAAATTTTAAACTTCTGTCTGCCAAAATCCACTATAAACGAGATCAAAAAACTGACAACTGGGAACAATGGGTGCAATACATATGGTGAACAAAGGGTTAAAACCCTTCTTTTAGAGAGTTCTTAAAATGTAAAAGAGCATATAGTACATGCTAGGCCATCATTTCATCTGGAGAGCTAGGTACTGTTATTATCTTTATGTTATAGATGAAGAAATTGAGGCTTGGAGAGGTCTTACTGTTAGTGATAGATTAAGGCTTCAAAACCTAGGTGGTCATAGCCCAGAGCCTATGCTGTTAAGCATTATACCAGATGCCCTCCATTCCTATAGATGCCCAGAGACATGAACAAGCAATTCACAAAGAAAGACATCCAATAGCCAGTAAACATATAAAATTTATTTACTTTTTCAACAAATCAAATAAGTGCAAATGAAAAGAAGATATTTTTGTTTATCAATCTAACAGGTTTAAAAAAATGATTATGTTCATTATTGGCAAGATATAGAAAAACCACACAATTGATAAATCCTTTCATTGGGAAAATTATCTAAAAAATCCCTTAAAATTCTGTTTGGTTTTAACATTACAGTTCAATTTTTAGTTCTTTGAGAAAATAATTGTGTATGTATGAGATTTAGTTTCAAGGATGTGAACCCAATATTTGTTTATAATATCTACAGACTGGAGTCAGCCAAAATGTCCAACAGTATGGGCTTGGTTAAAAAAATTAGTGTGAATTTATAAAATGGAATACCAGTAGTTGTTCAAAATGATATTTTAAAAGATTATTTAATTTTATATGTATATATATATATACACACACACACATACTTTGTATTAAGAGGAAAATCAGGTCATTAAATCATTAAGAGTCCATTTAGAACATGTAAATTTTTGCATTGATAAGAGGCTGGAAAGGTTTAGACCAAAACATTAGTAGTGATTATCTCCAGTTAGTGGAACTGTAAGTCGGTATTTTAAAATTTTCTATTTTCCATAATTTTAAATTTTTAAGAAGAAAAGAGTTATTGTGAAATTTCCTTTAAATTACTTCTTGTTGCATGTAAGATTTTTAAAAGCAAAGTCACAGATTTGCAAAATGGAAATTTTGATCTCTCTATTCTTTAATTTCTAATGAACAATACATATGGATCATTATTTTGGTCTTAAAATGGATAGTTATCAGTAATGTTATTCCCAAGTAAACTTGAATGATGTTATTTTATTCATAATTTCCATGGAAAATTTTCTTTATCTCATTTGCTGGCCAAATTTTTTATTTTTTTATTTTCTTTAATCACTCCACATTCATATTTGCCTTTCTATTCCCTATTTCTTCCAATGTATTTTCTACTTTTTAAAAATACCTCTCTTGTTTTTGTGTTTATTCTTTTGTAACACACTATTCTAGTGTTCATTCTTCAAATCCTTATTCCCACGCAGTGAAGATTTTGCAAAATTGGTGTGGAATTTGTTGTGATAAATAGAAGATGCCTACTTGCTTATTTTATCTTATATTATTAAACATAATTAAGGTTATAGAACCTAATCCTCAATAATCGGTGTTTTAATTTCAGCATTTGTTTATAAACTTGCATTAGTGTTTTTATTTTCTGTTAATGTTTGATTTATTTATTTACTTGAATGGCTGGATTTTTTTCTCCCCTGAGCAAATGATCTCTCTCCCCTCTGTTTTCAGTAAGTCAATTCCTGAATTATATTTGGAGTCATGGCACAATACTAGATGATTCAAACAGAGAAAGAAAAAAGAGATCTCTGGCACTCCATTTTCCACTTTCCCCTGATCAAAGTCCTAAAGGTATGTAGTATGTGCTCTTTTGCATTTTGCTCATATGTGTCAGGCAGAGTAAAGCAGGCAGGGTTTAGAGACCTTGATATGATGTCTTTAAATCGAAAGGAATTATTTTGAGGCTGCTGTGACAAATTCGGTGGTTTTGATTTGCTGCAATTCTATAATTTGAACACTGAGTGGCACTAAAGCCTAGGTCACAGATAAAATATTGTCGATTTAAACTGTAAGATTCAGGGGTCTACTCATGGGTATGGCTTTGGGAAAGTGCAAAAAAAGATCAGTAAAAGGTACTTTGAGCTTAAAAAAAAAAAGATAAGAAAGTTAGTTTGATCATCAGTTACTTTTGGGAACTCGAAGTTTACCCAACTCTATTGTTGTTTGCAGATATTTGAAAACAAGAAGTAAACTTCTGTTAAAATGACCAAAGATGATTAACCTCACTGCAACCTATTCTTGAATATTTTCCCCTTTTCTTTGCAGAAGGGAAGCAAATCTATACTTACAAGAAAGTTTGCAGACAGAGTGCTCCCATATGTATGTTGTTAAGCTCCTGTGCACCCATAGGTTGCAATATCCACAGTAAACATTACTTCTGAACTCAAGCATCTTTAGAGACTATTTAGTTGTACCGCTACATGTGTGTTCATACATTTGACTGAATTTGGGAAATGTCAGTGTCATTCCAGTTTGAAAAAATTAGAATTTAGTTATTTTGGAGGGGGAAGAAAATTATACTTATGTTTTATTGCTTCTCTAAACATTAAATTCTTCATTTTTTTCTGCTAATATTCCATTGGTATAAATACTCCTCCCAGAAAAAAGTCATATTCTTAGCTCTTGAATTTTTTTTTAGCATGTATTGGATTTTTAGCTATATTTCTTTTCATTATTTTAAAATTATTTAAAAAATTATTTTCTCTAGAATTGCAACACATGTACTTTATAGTCTATTTAGGGTTAATATTTTACTATTTCATCTAAAACATAAGAATTCTGCGTAACAGTCCATTTACCTGCATCTTATCATTATAGCTGTAATTGTTAGTTATCTATTATAGAAATTAAGAGGAAAGAGTAATCTTTATATTTAGTCAGATATTTACTATTTCTAATATTCTTAATGCTTTTACAAATATCAAAGAACCTTTTACAAAGAACCAGCTTTTGGTTTCATTGATTTTCTCTGCTGTTTTTCTATTCTCTATTTCATTTATCTCTGCTATAATCCTTATTATTTCCTTCCTTCTGCTAGGGTTTTGTTTGTATTTTTAATTTCTAGTTCTTTAAGTTGTAAAGTTAGGCTGTTGATTTGAGATCTTTCTTGGTAGTTAATCTAAGCATTTATAGCTATAAATGTCTTTCTTAGCACCATTTTCACTGCTTCCTATAAGTTTTGGTATGTTGTGTTTTCATTTTCATTTGTCTCTAAGTATTTTAAAATTTTCCTTGTGATTTTTTCCTTGATCCACAAGTATTTTAAAAGTATATTGTTTAATTTCCACAATTTTATGAATTTTTCAGTTTATTTTATTGATTTCCAGTTCCACCCCGTGTGGTAACAATAGATACTTTGTATGATATCTGTCTTTTTAAATCCATTGAGACTTAATTTGTGACCTAATATATGGTCTATCCTGGAAAATATCCCAGAGCAGTTGATAAAAGTGTGTATGCTGTTTGGGGGTGGAGTTTTCTGTATATGTCAGATTTAAGTGATTTATTATGTTGTTTAAATCCTGTATTTCCTTACTTATCTTTTATATGGTTGTTCTATCCATTATTGTGAGTGGGGTATTGAAGGCTCCAACTATTGTAGAACTGTCTATTTCTGCCTTCAATTTCATCCATTTTTGCCATATATATATATATATATATATATATATATATATATATATATATTCTGTCATTAAGTGCATACATTTTTATAATTGTTGTATCTCCTTGCTGTATTGAACCTTTTATTAATACATAGTATCCTTCTTTGTCTCTTGTAATCTTTTTCAATTTAATGTCAATTTTGTCCGATATTATTATAGCCATTCCTGTTCTCTTTTGGTTACTATTTGCATGAAATATCTTTTTCCGTCCTTTCACTTTCAACCTGTTTGTTCTTTGGATCTCAAGTGAGTCTCTTGTAAATAGCATATAGTTCGATCATGTTATTTTTTTTTATTGGAGTAAAATTGCTTTACAGTGTTGTATTAGTTTCTGCTGTACAATGAAGTGAATCAGCTATATGTATACCTATATCTCCTCCCTCTTGGACCTCCCTCCCACGCCACCATGCCACCCACCTAGGTCACAGAGCACTGAGCTGAGCTCCCTGTACTATACAGCAGTTTCCCACTAGCTATCCATTTTACACATGGCAGTGTATCTACATCAAACCCAATCTCCCAATTCGTCCCACCCTCTCCTTCCCACCCTGTGTCCACATGTCCGTTCTCTATGTCTTTATCTTTATTCCTGCCCTACAAATAGGTTCATCTGTACAATTTTTCTAGATTCCACATATATGTGTTAATATATGATATTTGTTTTTCTCGTTCTGGCTTACTTCACTCTGTATGACAGACTCTAGGTTCATCCACATCTCTACAAATGACCCAATTTTGTTTCTTTTTACGGCTGAGTAATATTCCATTGTATATATGTACCATATCTTCTTTATCCATTCATCTATTGTTGGACATTTAGGTTGTTTCCATGTCCTGGCTATTGTAAACACATTGGGGTACATGTGTCTTTTTTTTTTTTTTTCACACACACACACTGTATTTTATTTTTACAAGAGATAAATAGACTGACACCAAGCATTGTAAATGGATGACCACAACAAAAACAACAATGATTGCAATTACCAAACATGAAACACACTCATACTATGTCATAATATTGACATTCAGTCCAGTAATCCTCCACTGTAACAGCTCCTTTACTTTGCAGTGAAAATTGATTTGTATATTTTTTGCCTCTGAGTCCTTGTGGGATTTTTTTTTTTTTATTCAAACAGAAAGTCACAAAAATAATAATCATCCTCATCAGTTCACTCAGTCCCATGTAGTTAATTTTTTTTTTCATCTTGATCTTTTGTTAGCACTTTTATGAGTTCATCAGTTTTCCATTAGAATTCTGAAAATGCTTATTCATTCAGTTCAGCAGTATAGTCAGTTACCAGAAACCTGTACTTGTCAGAGTCTTTTCCATGAATTCCTTGAAGATGAAACCCTTTTATAGGAACATATTTGCAAAAGCATCAGAGTGCACCCAAAACTGTCTGTAAATGACAAAAGACTTAAAAATGACCACGGTTAAAGATTTGATGAAAGTTCATAATAATGCAATTGACAAGGAAATTTAGTTATTTCTGAGATATACATTTTAAAGTAATAACTAGAATTATGACTTATAGCATTATACCAGAAGATATAAGATTTTTAGAAATTTCATGTAATGTCTGAAACATTTATATTAACATATTTCCATACAAATAACCCAAAGAAAGTTCAGTATTAGTTGGTTTTCTTTGTTTGTTTGTTTTTTTATACTGCAGGTTCTTATTAGTCATCAATTTTATACACATCAGTGTATACATGTCAATCCCAATCTCTCAATTCAGCATTTGGGGTACATGTGTCTTTTTGAATTATGTGTTTTTATCCATGTTGCCAATCTCCATCTTTTGATTAGGAAGTTAATTCATTTACATTTAAAGTAATTACAGAAGGAGGTGGAATTCAGAGTAAAATGTGATTAAAAGTTCAGGTAGGCTTTCTTAGTCCCCATGGGAAATTTTGAGTGTATTGGGGCAGAGGTGAGGTACTGGTTATATGAAATGGGAACTTGAGTCATTCTATTTGGATATTAAGGGAAAGGAAGCTGGAACATTTTGGGACATCCAAATTACAAATAAAGGAATGAGTTAACTATTGGGGTAAGTGTGGGAAAACTTCTAGAATGGTAGCATGTCCATGGAGGGTTGTGGAGAAAACATCTAGAATGACTCAGAGTAATGGTAAATTCTAGCTGATTTTGAGTATTAAATCCATAGGTTCAAGCTGGAGACTATAAATGAAAGGAAGGGATTCTCTGCTTTTAGAAGTCTTTTCAGATATTATCTGCTCAGGAAGTTCTTGCAGGGAGGTCAGAGTATAACCCGTTGGAACTTGACGGCTACCTTAATGTGATGAACACTGATTCTTTTTTTCAGGCGAGTGTTAAACATTTAAGTTTTTTTCTCCATATGGTATTTTATATATTGGCTTGGCCAAAAAGTTCATTCGGGTTTTTCTGTAAGAAGGTACCAAAACCCGAACGAACTTTTTGGCCAACCCAATATTTATGTCTTCAAATGTATGAGTCTTTTCTTTATGGCTTTTGTGCTTTGTGTTTTAGCTAGAAATTATAAAGAAATTCACTCCTCATGTTTTTCTCTCCTACATTCATATATGGCTTAATTATTATTATTTCTAATGTTTAAATCTTTATCAGGAATATTTATTGATATAAGAAGTGAAATAAGATTTCACCTTTATTTTATTTTAATTTAAAAAATGGCTAGCCAGGAGTGATGTCATTAACATGGTGGAACAAGAGTTTTCTATTGTATTTACCTCAAAAAACACCAGTTTAGATGATCACCCATGGACAGGAGAGCCTTTGTAGAAGTCCAGGAGTCCAGTGGAGAAATTCCAGCACACTGTTGGAGCAAAAAAATCTGACATTGGATGCATTGAAGAGGGTAAGAGGAACAGTTTCACTTTGACCATGTCACTTCTTCCCTAAGATGGCATAGCTCCGTGTTAAAAGAGATCTTCTCAGTCCATGACTTCTCCCATGGGGGAAAGTGAGAGCATATGAGCGCATGCTTGTTTTCCTCAGCTGTTCAGAATGCTGCCAAAGAGACTGACTTCTTTCTCACTCCATCTAGAATGCTCTGAGGTGTGCTATGTTACTAGGAGGCAGGAAAGCTAGGAGACCAGCAGACAGTGCTCTTGAAGGGTATCAAAGACATGCTGATCCTACTGTGTCAAGGACTCCATAGGAAGCCCACCCATGACACTGGGGATCCTTGCTTGTGCATCCCCCCAACTGGCCCACGCGCACACCCAACATTCTGCACACTTCATCCACACACTGCCTCCCTAGCCATGGCTGGCTCCATGAGAGCGAGCCTTTGTAGATGGCTAGTGAGCATGAGCTGAAAGTCAGAGTGACTCTACAGGTTTGGAAAAAAATCACACTAACCTTGAGCATTCAGCACTGCCCTAGGGAAAGCAAAAGAGAGGCTGTCAGCACCTGTTCTGGCTTTGCAGGATTGAGAGGTGGCATGCAATCTTAAGAATTTCCCCACAAGAGGGAACAAGAAGTGTAGAGCAGGTGTATCCATAGGAAAAATTTGAGAAAGCCTTGGAATTCCTAACAGAGTTGACAGAAGGTATTTCTCTTCCGAAGCCAGTCAGTAAAGACTGAAGGAGTTGGTTGCTTCTTCAAATTTGAAGACAGCAATGCAAGACTTCAAGGAACATCGAGAATCAAGGAAACATGACACCACCAAAGAAACACAATAATTTTCCATTAGCTGACCCCAAAGAAATAGAGATCTGTGATTTTCCCAATAAATAATTTAAAATACTTGTTTTAAGGAAGCTCAGTGAGTAACAAGACAACACAGAAAGACAATTTAATAAAACCAGGAAAACAATACATAACAACATGAAGTGTAACATAGAGATAGAAATCATAAAAAAGAATTGAACAGGAATTTTGGAGCTGAAGAATGCAATGAATGAAATGAAAAAATACGAGTGAGCAACAACAGGCTGGATCAAGCAGAAGAAAGAATCTGTAAAATAGAAGACAGGTCATTTGAAATTATCCAGTCAGAGAAGAACAAAGGAAAAAGAATGAAAAGAGTAAAGAAAACCTACATGAACTGTGGGATTCCATTAAGGGAAACAGTCTATGCATTATTGGAGTCCCAGAAGAAGAGAGAGAGAAAGGTGTAGGGAGCTTATTTAAAGAGATAATGGATTGGAACATCAAAAATCTGGGGAGAGATTTAGACATCCAAATTCATGAAGTTATTAGGTTCCACTAGAATTTTGACCCAAAACAATCTTATCCAAGACACAGTATAATAAAACTGTCTAAAATCAAAGACAGAGAATTTTAAAAGCATCAAGAGAAAAGATATTCCTCACATACAAGGGAATCCCCATAAGACTATCAGTGGATTTCTCAGCAGAAACTTTGCAGGCCAGAAGAGAGTGCAATTATATATTCAAAGTGCTAAAAGAAAAAAATTGCCACCCAAGAATACTCTACTTGGCAAAGTTGTCATTCAAAATGAAGGAGACATAAAGACTTTACCAAACAAACAAAAGCTGAGGGGGTTCATCACCACTAGACCTGCCTTACATGAAGTACTGAAAGTTCTTTAAGCTGAAATGAAGGGCAATAGGAGCAAAAGGTGACTGTGCACAAGCCAGTGTTTTTTCTAACCTTAATATGCTGTATACTCAAGAATCTCAGGTCTTATCCTATAATTTGCATTTTAAGAATTTGCTTTCTAATATGCTCCCAGGTAATAACAATGCTAATGATCCATGTATAATACTTTGAGTTTCAAGAACGAATTCAGTGCACATTAAAATCACCTGGGGAGCTTTTTAAGCTCCCATTGTGCCGGTCACAGCCTTACCATTTAAATCAATATACAGGAGTGAGACCCAGGCATAAGTATTTTTTAAGGACCTAGGTGATTCCAAAGTACAGTAAAGTTTGGGAACTACTTGATGTATGCTAAAATGTGCTCTCTCCCACTCCCTTCTTATGAATACAAGGCAGCTTGTTTAGGCCATCTTCATTGTAATATAAAATGGAGATCCACCTGATTGTCGGGGATAGGCAAGTGGAAGATATCTATATATATGTATGTATTTGTATATCTATCTACATAAAACCTATCTATCTATCTATCTATCTATCTATCTATCTATCTATCTATCTATCTACCTACCTACCTACCTAAGTACCTATCTATATGACATATAAAAGAGCTGGGGAGAGAACCAAAGTAGAAACTGAAGAAGATGATTCTAAATCACCCCAAGGTTTTGGTAGGAGGCACTTAACCCAGAAATGAAAGACCTTGAAATGTTTCATCTCCAGAGGGAAAAAAGCTTCCATAAGTCATGTCTCTATCCAAACGTATAACCTCAATTAAACCTGATGAAAACATTTGCAACACATACTGACAAAAAAATAGTATCCAAAAGATATAACAAACACCTAAAAGATGAAAACCCCAATTTTTAAAACACGAGCAAAAGACACAAACGGAAATTTCTCCAAAGATGGAACACAAATAGCCTATAAATATAGAAAGGCTGCTCAAACTTGTTAGTAATCAAGTAAATGCAAATAAAAATTACAAGATACAATTTCACATCCACAAGACTGGCAAGAAAAAATTGAATGGAATTCATCAAGTGTTGACAAAGATATGGAACAACAAGACTTTCATCCTTTACTGTTGGCCCTGGAAAATGATATGATCACTTTGGAAAACAATTTAGCTTTACCTACTAAAATTGAACTTCTTACTACCTTAAAATTCCGCATTCTATTGTAGGAATATGCTTTAGAAAGGCTTTTGCACAAACGTACCAGAAGAAAAATGTATAAAAATGTTTATGGCAGCGAAGTTCATAATAGCAAAAACTGGATATAACTTTTATATCTATTAACAGAATACACAAATAAATAGTAATAATAATAAATAGCTATGAAGTTATTATTATTTTCCCAGCAATACTGTAAGGGCTTTCAACATGTTATAAAATTTAATTCTTAACAGTTAAATGAGATTGGTACAGTTATTATCCCAATTTTAAAATGAGGAAATAGAAGTTTAGAGAGAATTACAGATTTGCCCAAGGCAGTAACTTGTTGAGTCAGCGTTTAAGTCCAAGATTTAGCTCTTAATAACCATGCCAGTGGAATTGGGATATAGTAGCATGTGCTTAAAGTGTGATCCCTGGACCAACATCATTAGAATCACCTGGGTACGTGTTAGAAAGGTGAGGCCCAACAGTTTATAGCTTAACAAGCCTTCCAGGTGATTCCAGTGCACACAAAAGTTTGAAAACCACTGGACATACAGGAATTGACTAAATAAAAAAGAGATGGTCATTTCAAATAGGAGAGGGAGTAGTCACTAAATGATAATGAGTTAACTGGCACATTTTCTTTTTTGAAACTTTTTTTAAACTTTTAACTTTTTCCAGCTTTATTAAGATATAATTGACATATAACATTGTGTAAGTTTAAGGTGTATAATGTGATGATTTGATACACAATATACTGCAAAATGATTACCACCTTAAGGTTAGGTAATACTTCCATCACCTCACATAATTATCTTTTTTTGTAATAAGAACAGTTAAGATTTATTCTCAGCAGCTGTCAAATATATAATACAGTATTGTTTTTTTTATTAAAAAAATTTTTTTAACATCTTTATTGGAGTATAATTGCTTTACAATGGTGTGTTAGTTTCTGCTGTATAACAAAGTGAATCAGCTGTAGATATACATACATCCCCATATCCCCTCCCTCTTGCGTCTCCCTCCCACACTACCTATCCCACCCCTCTAGGTGGACACAGAGCACCAAGCTGATCTCCCTGTGCTATGTGGCTGCTTCCCACTAGCTATCTATTTTACATTTGGTAGTGTATATATGTCCATGCCACTCTCTCACTTCGTCGCAGCTTACCCTTCCCCGTCCCTGTGTCCTCAAGTCCATTCTCTATGTCTGTGTCTTTATTACTGTCCTGCCCCTAGGTTCTTCAGAACCTTTTTTTTTTTGTTCAGATTCCATATATATGTGTTAGCATACGGTACTTGTTTTTCTTATTTTGACTTACTTTACTCTGTATGACAGTCTCTATGTCCATCCACCTCACTCCAAATAACTCAATTTCGTTTCTTTTTATGGCTGAGTAATATTCCATTGTATATATGTGCCACATCTTCTTTACCCATTCATCTGTTGATGGACACTTAGGTTGCTTCCATGTCCTGGCTATTGTAAATAGAGCTGCAACGAACATTGTGGTACACAACTCTTTTTGAATTATGGTTTTCTCAGGGTATATGCCCAGTAGTAGGATTGCTGGGTCGTATGGTAGTTCTATTTTTAGTTTTTTAAGGAACGTCCATACTGTTCTCCATAGTGGCTGTATCAATTTACATTCCCACCAACAGTGCAAGAGGGTTCCTTTTTCTCCACACCCTCTCCAGGATTTATTGTTTGTAGATTTTTTGATTATGGCCATTCTGACTGGTGTGAGGTGATACCTCATTGTAGATTTGATTTGCATTTCTCTAATGATTAGTGATGTTGAGCATCCTTTCATGTGTTTGTTGGCAATCTGTATATCTTCTTTAGAGGAATGTCTGTTTAGGTCTTCTGCCCATTTTTGGATTGGGTTAGTTTTTGATATTGAGCTGCATGAGCTGCTTGTAAATTTTGGAGATTAATCCTTTGTCGGTTGTTTCGTTTGCAAAAATTTTCTCCCATTCTGAGGGTTGTCTTTTCTTCTTGTTTATGGTTTCCTTTGTTGTGCAAAAGCTTTTAAGTTTCTTTACGTCCCATTTGTTTATTTTTGTTTCTATTTCCATTTCTCTAGGAGGTGGGTCAAAAAGGATCTTGCTGTGATTTATGTCATGGAGTGTTCTGCCTATGTTTTCCCCTAAGAGTTTTATAGTGTCTGCCCTTAAATTTAGGTCTTTAATCCGTTTTGAGTTTATTTTTGTGTATGGTGTTAGGGAGTGTTCTAATTTCATTCTTTTACATGTAGCTGTCCAGTTTTCCCAGCACCACTTATTAAGAGGCTGTCTTTTCTCCATTGTATATTCTTGCCTCCTTTTTCAAAGATAAAGTAACCATATGTGTGTGGCCTTATCTCTGGACTTTTTATCCTGTTCCATTGATCTATATTTCTGTTTTTGCACCAGTACAATACTGTCTTGATTATTGTAGCTTTATAGTATAGTCTGAAGTCAGGGAGCCTGATTCCTCCAGCTCTGTTTTTCTTTCTCAAGATTGCTTTGGCTATTTGGGGTCTTTTGTGTTTCCATACAAATTGTGAAATTTTTTGTTCTAGTTCCGTAAAAAATGCTATTGGTAGTTTGATAGGGATTGCATTGAATATGTAGATTGCTTTGGGTAGTATAGTCATTTTCACAATATTGGTTCTTACAATCCAAGAACATGGTATATCTCTCCGTCTGTTGGTATCATCTTTAATTTCTTTCATCAGTGTCTTATAGTTTTCTGCATACAGGTCTTTTGTCTCCCTAGGTAGGTTCATTCCTAGGTATTTTATTCTTTTTGTTGCAATGGTAAGTGGGAGTGTTTCCATAATTTCTCTTTCAGGTTTTTCATCATTAGTGTATAGGAATGCAAGAGATTTCTGTGCATTGATTTTGTATCCTGCAACTTTACCAATTCATTGATTAGCTCTAGTAGTGTTTTGGTGGCATCCTTAGGATTCTGTATGTATAGTATCATGTCATCTGCAAACAGTGACAGTTTTACTTCTTTTCCGATTTGTATTCGTTTTATTTCTTTTTCTTCTCTGATTGCCATGGCTAGGACTTTGAAAACTATGTTGAATAATAGTGGCAAGAGTGGACATCCTTTTCTTCTTCCTGATCTTAGAGAAAATGCGTTCAGTTTTTCACCATTAAGAATGATGTTTGCTGTGGGTTTGTCATATATGACCTCTATTATGTTGAGGTAGGTTCCCTCTATGCCCACTTTCTGGAGAATTTTTATCATAAACGGGTGTTGAATTTTGTCAAAAGCTTTTTCTGCATCTATTGAGATGATCATATGGTTTTTATTCTTCAATTTGTTAATATGGTATATCACATTGATTGATTTGCATATATTGAAGAATCCTTGCATCCTTGGGATAAATGCCACTTGATCATGGTGTATGATCCTTTTAATGTGTTGTTGGATTCTTTTTTTTTTTTTAATTTTATTTATTTATTTATTTATTTATTTATTTATTTATGGCTGTGTTGGGTCTTCGTTTCTGTGCGAGGGCTTTCTCTAGTTGCGGCAAGTGGGGGCCACTCTTCATCGCGGTGTGCGGGCCTCTCGCTATCGCGGCCTCTCTCGTTGCGGAGCACAGGCTCCAGACGCGCAGGCTTAGCAATTGTGGCTCACGGGCCTAGTCGCTCTGCGGCATGTGGGATCTTCCCAGACCAGGGCTCGAACCCGTGTCCCCTGCATTGGCAGGCAGATTCTCAACCACTGCGCCAACAGGGAAGCCCTGTTGTTGGATTCTGTTTGCTAGTATTTTGTTGAGGATTTTTGCATCTATATTAATCAGTGATATTGGTCTGTAATTTTCTTTTTTTGTCGTTTCTTTGTCTGGTTTTGGTATCAGGATGATTGTGGCCTCATAGAATGGGTTTGGGAGTGTTCCTTCCTCTACAGTTTTTTGGAAGAGTTTGAGAAGGATGGGTGTTAGCTCTTCTCTAAATGTTTGGTAGAATTCACCTATGAGGCCATCTGGTGCTGGACTTTTGTTTGTTGGAAGACTTTTAATCACAGTTTCAATTTCATTACTTGTTATTGGTCTGTTCATATTTTCTATTTCTTCCTGGTTCAGTTTTAGAAGGTTGTACCTTTCTAAGAATTTGTCCATTTCTTCCAGGTTGTCCATTTTATTGGCATAGAGTTGCTTGTAGTAGTCTCTTAGGATGCTTTGTATTTCTGCAGTGTCTGTTGTAACTTATCCTTTTTCATTTCTAATTTTATTGATTTGAGTCCTCTCCCTGTTTTTCTTGATGAGTCTGGCTAATGGTTTACCAATTTTGTTTATCTTCTCAAAGAACCAGCTTTTAGTTTTATTGATCTTTGCTATTGTTTTCTTTGTTTCTATGTCATTTATTTATGCTCTGATCTTTATGATTTCTTTCCTTCTGCTAACTTTGGGTTTTGGTTGTTCTTCTTTCTCTAGTTCCTTTAGGTGTAAGTTAGATCGTTTATTTGAGATTTTTCTTGTTTCTTGAGGTAGGCTTGTATAGCTATAAAATTCCCTCTTAGAACTGCTTTTGCTGCATCCCATAGGTTTTAGATCATCGTGTTTTCATTGTCATTTGTCTCTAGTAATTTTTTGATTTCCTCTTTGATTTCTTCAGTGATCTCTTGGTTATTTAGTAACGTATTGTTTAACCTCCATGTGTTAGTGTTTTTTATGTTTTTTTCCCAGTAATTCATTTGTAATCTCATAGTGTTGTGGTCAGAAAAGATGCTTGATATAATTTCAATTTTCTTAAATTTACTGAGACTTGATTTGTGACCCAAGATGTGATCTATCCTGGAGAATGTTCCATGTGCACTTGAGAAGAAAGTGTAATCTGCTGTTTTTGGATGGAATGTCCTATAAATATCGATTAAATCTATGTGGTTTATTGTGTCATTTAAAGCTTCTGTTTCCTTATTTATTTTCATTTTGGATGATCTGTCCATTGGTGTAAGTGAGGTGTTAAAGTCCCCCACTATTATTGTGCTACTGTTGATTTTCTCTTTTATAGCTGTTAGCATTTGCCTTATGTATTGAGGTCCTCCTATATTGGGTGCATAAATATTTACAATTGTTATATCTTCTTCCTGGATTGCTCCCTTGATCATTATGTAGTTTGCTTCTTTGTCTCTTGTAATATTCCTTATTTTAAAGTCTATTTTATCTGATATGAGTATTGATACTCCAGCTTTCTTTTGATTTCCATTTGCATGGAATACCTTTTTCCATCCCCTCACTTTCAGTCTGAATGTGTCCCTAGGTCTGAAGTGGGTCTCTTGTAGACAGCATGTGTATGGGTCTTGTTTTTGTATCCATTCAGCAAGCCTGTGTCTTTTGTTTGGAGCATTTAATCCATTCACGTTTAAGGTAATTATTGATATGTATGTTCTTATGACCATTTTCTTAATTGTTTTGAGTTTGTTTTTGTAGGCCCTTTTCTTCTCTTGTGTTTCCCACTTAGAGAAGTTCCTTTAGCATTTGTTGTAGAGCTGGTTTGGTGGTGCTGAATCCTCTTAGCTTTTACTTGTCTGTAAAGCTTTTGTTTTCTCCATCGAATCTGAATGAGATCCTTGCCGGCTAGAGTAATCTTGGTTGTAGGTTCTTCCCTTTCATCACTTTAAGTATATCATGCCACTCCCTTCTGGCTTGTATAGTTTCTGCTGAGAAATCAGCTGTTAACTTATGGGAGTTCCCTTGTATATTATTTGTCATTTTTCCCTTGCTGCTTTTAATAATTTTTCTTTGTCTTTAATTTTTGCCAATTTGATTACTCTGTGTCTCGGTGTGTTTCTCCTTGGTTTTATCCTGTATGGGACTCTCTGCGCTTCCTGGACCTGGGTGGCTATTTCCTTTCCCATGTTAGGGAAGTTTTCGAGTATAATTTCAAATATTTTCTCGGGTCCTTTCTCTCTCTCTTCTCCTTCTGGGACCCCTATAATGCGAATGTTGTTGCGTTTAATGTTGTCCCAGAGGTCTCTTAGGCTGTCTTCATTTCTTTTCATTCTTTTTTCTTTTTTCTGTTCTGCAGCAGTGAATTCCACCATTGTGTCTTCCAGGTCACTTATCCGTTCTTCTGCCTCAGTTATTCTGCTATTGATTCCTTCCAGTGTATTTTTCATTTCAGTTATTTTGTTGCTCATCTCTGTTTGTTCTTTAATTCTTCTAGATCTTTGTTAAACATTTCTTTCATCTCCTCGATCTTTGCTTCCATTCTTTTTCTGAGGTCCTGGATCATCTTCACTATCATTATTCTGAATTCTTTTTCTGGAAGGTTGCCTATCTCCACTTCATTTAGTTGTTTTTCTGGGGTTTTATCTTATTCCTTTATCTGGTACATAGCCCGCTGCCTTTTCATCTTGTCTATCTTTCTCTGAATGTGGTTTTTGTTCCACAGGCTGCAGGATTGTAATTTTTCTTGCTTCTGCTATCTGCCTTCTGGTGGATGAGGCTATCTAAGAGGCTTGTGCAAGTTTCCTGATGGGAGGGACTGGTGGTGGGTAGAGCTGGCTGTGGCTTTCGTGGGCAGAGCTCAGTAAAACTTGTCTGCTGATGGGTGGGGCTGGGTTCCCTCCCTGTTGGTTGTTTGGCCTGAGGTGACCCAACACTGGAGCCTACCAGGGCTCTTTTGTGAGGCTAATGGCAGGCTCTGGAAGGGCTCACACCAAGGAGTACTTCCCAGAACTTCCGCTGCCAGTGTCCTTGTCCTCACGGTGATGCACAGCCACCCCACCGCCTCTGCAGGAGACCCTCCAACACTAGCAGGTAGGTCTGGTTCAGTCTCCTATGGGGTCACTGCTCCTTCCCCTGCATCCCGATGTGCACACTTTGTGTGTGCCCTTCAAGAGTGGAGTCTCTTTTTCCCCCAGTCCTGTCAAAGTCCTGCAGTCAAATCCCACTAGCCTTCAAAGTCTGATTCTCTAGGAATTCCTCCTCCCATTGCTGGACCCCCAGATTCGAAAGCCTGACGTGGGGCTCAGAACCTTCACTCCAGTGGGTGGACTTCTGTGGTATAAGTGTTCTCCAGTTTATGATTCACCCACCCAGCAGTTATGGGATTTGATTTTATTGTGATTGCGCCCCTCTGACCATCTCATTGTGGCTTCTCCTTTGTCTTTGGATGTGGAGTATCTTTTTTGGTGAGTTGCAGTGTCTTCCCGTCAGTGACTGTTCAGCAGTTAGTTGTGATTCTGGTGTTCTTGTAAGAGGGAGTGAGAGCACGTCCTTCTATCTGCCATCTTGAACCAATCTCTATTACTGTTAAAATTTATTAAGCACTTATTTTGGGCAAGATACTGCTCTAAGGGCTTTATTTTTTTAAAGTTTTAAAAAATTGTGGTAAAATACACATAAAATAAAATATACCAGCTTAACCATTTTAAAGTGTGCTGTTCAGTGGTGTTAAGTATATGTGTTGTACAGCCATCACCGCCATCCATTTCCAGATTTCAGTTTCAATTTCAATGCTTGTGATTGGTCTGTTTATGTTTTCTATTTCATCCTGGTTCAGTCTTGGAAGGTTGTGCTTTTCTACGAATTTGTCCATTATTTCCAGGTTTTCCATTTTATTGGCATACAGTTGCTTGTAGTAATCTCTCATGATCCTTTGTATTTCTGCAGTGTCAGTTGTTACTTCTCCTTTTTCATTTCTAATTCTGTTGATTTGAGTCTTTTCCCTTTTATTCTTGATGAGCCTGGCTAATGGTTTATCAATTTTGTTTATCTTCTCAGAGAACCAGCTTTTAGTTTATTGATCTTTGCTATTGTTTCCTTCATTTCTTTTTCATTTATTTCTGATCTGATCTTTATGATTTCTTTCCTTCTGATAACTTTGGGGTTTTTTTGTTCTTCTTTCTCTATTTGCTTTAGGTGTAAGGTTAGGTTGTTTATTTGAGATGTTTCTTGTTTTTTGAGGTAGGATTGTGTTAGTATAAACTTCCCTCTTAGAACTGCTTTTGCTGCATTGCATAGGTTTTGGGTCTTGTTTTCACTGTGATTTGTTTCTAGGTATTTTTTGATTTCCTCTTTGATTTCTTCAGTGATCTCTTGGTTATTTAGTAGTGTACTTTTTAGCCTCCATGTGTTTGTATTTTTTACAGATTTCTTCCTGTAATTGATATCTAGTCTCATAGTGTTGTGGTCAGCAAAGATACTTGATATGATTTCAGTTTTCTTAAATTTACCAAGGCTTATTTTGTGACCTAAGATATTATCTATTCTGGAGAATGTTCCATGAGCACTTGAGAAGAAAGTGGATTCTGTTGTTTTTGGATGGAATGTCCTATAATATCAATTAAGTCCATCTTGTTTAATGTATCATTTAAAGCTTGTGTTTCCTTATTTATTTTCATTTTGGATGATCTGTCCACTGGTGAAAGTGGGGTGTTAAAGTCCCCTACTATGGTTGTGTTACTGTCGATTTCCCCATTTATGGCTGTTAGCATTTGCCTTATGTATTGAGGTCCTCCTATATTGGGTGCATAAATATTTACAATTGTTATATCTTCTTCCTGGATTGCTCCCTTGATCATTATGTAGTGTCCTTCTTTGTCTCTTGTAATAGTCTTTATTTTAAGGTCTGTTTTGTCTGATACAAGAATTGTTACTCCAGCTTTCTTTTGATTTCCATTTGCATGGAATATCTTTTTCTATCCCCTCACTTTCAGTCTGTATGTGTCCCTAGGTCTGAAGTGGGTTTCTTGTAGATAGCATATATATGGGTCTTGTTTTTGTATCCATTCAGCCAGTCTATGTCTTTTGGTTGAAACATTTAATCTATTTACATTTAAGGTAGTTATCGATATGTATGTTCCTATTACCATTTTCTTAATTGTTTTAGGTTTTTTATTGTAGGTCTTTTCCTTCTTGTGTTTCCTGCCTAGAGAAGTTCCTTTAGCATTTGTTGTAGAGCTGGTTTGGTGGTGCTGAATTCTCTTAGCTTTTGCTTGTCTATAGAGGTTTTAATTTCTCCGTCGAATCTGAATGAGATCCTTGCTGGGTAGATTAATCTTGGTTGTAGGTTTTTCCCTTTCATTACTTTAAATATGTCCTGTCACTCCCTTCTGGCTTAACGAGTTTCTGCTGAAAGATCATCTGTTAACCTTATGGGGATTCCCTTGTATGTTAATTGTTCCTTTTCCCTTCTGCTTTTAATATTTTTTCTTTGTATTTAATTTTTGATAGTTTGATTAATATGTGTTTTGGCGTGTTTCTTCTTGGATATATCATGTATGGGACTCTCTGCACTTCCTGGGCTTGACTGACTATTTCCTTACCCATATTATGGAAGTTTTAAACTATAATCTCTTAAAATATTTTCTTATTTCCTTTTTTTAATCTCTTCTTCTTCTGGGACCCCTATAATTTGAATGTTCGTGTGTTTAATGTTGTCCCAGAGGTCTCTGAGATTGTCCTCAATTCTTTTTATTCTTTTTTCTTTTTTCTGCTCTGCAGTAGTTATTTCCACTATTTTATCTTCCAGGTCATTTACCCATTCTTCTGCCTCAGTTATTCTGCTATTGATTCCTTCTAGAGAATTTTTGTTGTCATTTATTTTGTTGTTCATCTGTGTTTGCTGTTTAGTTCTTCTAGGTCCTTGTTAAAAGTTTGTTGTATTTTCTCCATTCTATTTCCACGATTTTCGATCATCTTTACTATCGTTATTCTGAATTCTTTTTCCAGTTGACTGCCTATTTCCTCTTCATTTGTTTGGACTGGTGGGTTTTTACTTTGCTCCTTCATCTGCTATGTATTTCTCTGTCTTCTCCTTTTTCTTAACTTACTGTGTTTGGGGTCTCCGTTTCATAGGCTGCAGTTTCATAGTTCCCTTTTTTTTTTGTTGTCTGCTCCCAGTGGGTAAGGTTGGTTCAGTGGGTTGTGTAGGCTTCCTGGTGGAGGGGACTGGTGCCTGTGTTCTGGTGGATGAGGCTGGATCTTGTCTTTCTGGTGGGCAGGACTACGTCTGGTGATGTGTTTTGGGGTGTCTGTGAACTTAATATCATTTTAGGCAGCGTCTCTGCTAATGTTTGGGTTTGTGTTCCTGTGTTGCTAGTTGTTTGGCATAGGGTGTCTAGCACTGTATCTTGCTGGTCATTGAGTAGAGCTGGGTCTTAGCGTTGAGATGGAGATCTGTGCTCCATCTCCGTTATGAGATGGAGCGCATAGTATCAAAGTGTTTTAGCTGTTTGATATTACATGGGGCTGGAAGGTCTCTGGTGGACCAGTGTCCTGAACTCTGCTCTCCTACCTCTGAGGCTCAGGTCTGACATCCACCTGGAGAACCAAGACTCTTTCAGCCACACGGCTTGTCTCCTCCCTTCAATTCTGTGATCTCTGTCTTAAATTTTATCCACTTAACACCTTTATCTTGGTCTGCACAACCTGAAGGAGCGTGTTGCCCCACGGTGCACCTCAGCATGGGCTAGTACACCACACAGGACAGGCCGGGCAGGGGCTGGGGCCTAGGTGGGGGAGGAGGAACTTGGGGGCCAAGGGCAGTGGTCATTTGCCCAGCACTGAGGTGTCTCCAGGGCTACCTTGGTGCCCTCCTCAGACCTGCTTTGGCTCCTGGTGGCCAGGTGGCCCCGACACCTCAGGTCCTCACAGGCTCACCAAGCCAAGAAAGCAGGCTACAGTATTGTTAATTATAGTCGCTATGCTGTATATTAGCTCCTCAGAGCTTATTAATATTATAACTAGAAGTTTATACACTTTGACCATTATCTCCCCATTTTTCCCACCCCCATCTCCTGACAGTCACTGTTCTACCCTCTGTTTCTGTGGGTTAGGGTTTTTCAGATTCCACATATAAGTGAGTATTTGTCTTAATCTGTCTGATTTATTACACTTAGCATAATGCCCTCAAGGTCCACCCATGTTGTCACAAATGGCAGCATTTCCTTCTTTTTATGGCTGAATAATATTCCATTGTATATATACCCCACATTTTCTTTATTCACTCATTCAGAAATAGATAGTTAGGTTGTTTTCATGTCTTGGCTATTGTGAATAATGCTGCAATGAACATGGAGCTCCAAATATCTTTTTAAGGGAGCGATTTCTTTTCCTTCAGATATATACCCAGAAGTGGGATGCTGGATCACATGGTAATTTTCTTTCTAATTATTGAGAAACTCCATGCTGGTTTTGCCCCCATAGTGGCAGCAAAGTGTTCCCTCCTGCTTTCTGAAAGAGTTTATGATGTAGTCACATTAACTCTTTTTAAAATGTTTCCTGGAATTCATAGTGAAGCTATCTGCATCTGGGCTTTTCTTTGTAGGAAGATTTTAAATTACTAATTTAATCTGTTTTACTTGTTATATATCTATTCAGATTTTCTATTTCTTCTTGTTTCAATTTTAATCGTTTATGTCTTTCTTGAAATATGTCCATTTAGTATAAGTTATTAATATGTTGGCATAGTATTCCAACATAATATTCATAATATTCCCTTATAATTCTTTAGACTTCTGAACGGATAGTAGTGAGGTCTGTGTCTCTCTAGCTAAAATGATTACTTATTCCTATGCCTTCTTGAAGTATGGAATATAGTTATAATAATTGTTTTGTCTTTGTCTACTATTTCTGCTTACCTGTTTTATTTCTGGGTCAGTTTTTCATGATTGATTTTTAAATCTTCACTATGGGTTGTATTTTCCTGCTTTATTGCATGCCTTATAATTTTTTATTAGCTGCTAAACATTGTGAATTTTAACTTGTTGGGTACTGGATATTTTTAAATTCCTATAAATATTCTTGAGCTTTCTTTTTTTTCGGACACAGTTAAGTTACTTGGAAACAGTTTGATCCCTCCAAATCTTGCTTTTAAGGAACAAAGCAGCCTTTAAACTAGGGCTAATCTTGCCCCACACTGAGGCAATGCATTTCTGAGTACTCTATCCAATGCCGTGTGAATTATGAGGGTTTCCACTCTTAACTGATGGGAAAATGTAGTATTCCTGGCTATGTTTGACTTCTGAGGATTATTTCTCTACTCCTTTCAGGTGTCCACTCCCCCTTGCCTCAGGTAGTTTCTTTACACACCTTCATTTTTTTTACACACTTAATCATTATCCAGCTAAAGACTGGAGGGGTCCCTCTACATATCTCCCTCTCTGTGTATCTCTTTCCTCTTTGGGCTGCCTTGCCAACTCTAACTACCTTGCCCCGCCTAAGGTAGTCTGTACTCCTAACTTCATCTGTTCAACTTAAGGAGACCATCAAGCTATGCCTGGAGTCCCCCTTCCTGTGCTACAGTCATTCTCTAAACAGTAAGCTGGGACATTTAGGGGGTCCACTTTTTTTCCCTCTTGCAGGGATCACTGTCCTGCATTGCCTTATGTCAAATGTACGGAAACTATGGTTCACATATTTTGTTCAGGTTTTATGCAGGAGAGTAAATCTAATCACTGTTTCCATAATGACTAAAAGTGGAAGTGGAGCTTATATTTTAGGGGAAATAGATAGTTAATAAATTAACAAAAAGATGACTAATGTAAATTAAGATTTTTAAGAATTTAGAAAGAGTGTTCAGGGAAAACCTCTTTGAGGATGGACTTTTAGCCTGAAATCTGAATGATGAGGAGAATGCCATTCAAAGATCTGGGGGAAGAGAGTTCTGGCATAGGGTAGAAATCTGGCTAGTGCAAATGCCCTGAACCTAGAACAGATGATTTGAATCAACCCTACCTTTTTAACCTCATCATTTGCAATTGCCCTATTATGTATGACCTTATTATTCAGCCAATCTGAGCTCTTTTCAATCCCTTATTTAAACTGCTGCTTTTCTTTCTCCACTCATGCCATCCCCTCAACTTAAAATGCCTTATTCTTTATTTCCGCCTCTGGAAATTTTATTCCCTTGCTAACTAAGACTAGTTGCCATCTCCTTCATGGGCCTTCCTTGGTAACCTCAGTCAGAAATGATATTTTTTCCTCTGAATTCCTAATGTATGTATTTTTTTGTACCCAGGGTTCTAAACCTTAAATAGGTACCGATTTTGGTACTTACTATAGTCTGATTTTTGTTGGTATTTTGTTTTCTACTTTATCTTCAGTGCCTAGAACACCTCCTGGCATAGAGTAGAAAATTAATAAATGTCTATTGGACAAATGGTTATATTGTACTTATTTGTGAATATGTCTCTCTGAAATGGATGTTTTGATATAGCCAATTTGAAGTAGCCATTTTGATATTTGTAAATTGTAAAAATACTTTAAAAAATTTTTTTTGGCTGTGCCATGCGGCTTGCAGGATCCTAGTTCCCCAACCAGGGATCGAACCCATGCCCCCTGCAGTGGAAACTCAGAGTCCTAACCACTGAACTGCCAGGGAATTCCCTAAAAATACTTTTTAGCATTTGTGTAATGTATTCAACAAGACTGGCTTTTATCCATGCATGAACCTTACCCTGTGGCTTGTTTCCATCCAATTCCTGACCCCTAACCGATCCTTTACCTCTTTACTGAACGCTACTTAAGTAAGTTTTGATAGGCTCAAAGATGGGATACAAATATCTGTTGCATATATTCCTTGGTTGTTATAAAATTTTATATACATTAAGGTATCATTTAATATTTATTTCATTCTTCTTTAAAAGCTTCTCAAGAATGATTAATATGCTTTTTTTATTTGCCAGAGTGTTTAGTACTTTGCTACTCAAAAATGGGGTTTGCAGACCAGCAGCATTGGCATCATCTGGGAGCTTGTGGGAAGTGCAGAATTTAGGGCCCCACTTCAGACCTACTGAATTAGAATTTTCATTTTAACAAGATTCCCCAGGTGATTCATATGCACAGAGCACTGGTATTGTGTTTTATTTTACACAGTTGTCACACCAAATAAGTATTTGTCGAGTGAATAAAAAGCTTCCGGATCAAGTATGAGTTGTACCATAAGTCCTTTATTAACAAATTATGTTGAGTAGAAACTTTATGAGTTATGTAAGATTAGCCCATTTGCTAGTTCTGCAAGCTCCTAACCCATTCATTGTCAACTCTTTTGAATATATTTTATAAATATACCAGTAAATGTCAAAATGCCCATAACATAGTAATTTCAGCACAGGGTAGTGGTTAGTGAAGGGACACTGGTTTTAGAATTGTAAGAGACAGAAATACAGTTTAAACTAGCTTTGGAAAAAAAAAGGTTATTGGCTTTGGTAATCAAACCACAAGAAGTGCTAGACCATACATAGATTTGAGGGATAATTATTATTTGTCACTCATTACATCTCTCCTTGGTTATTTTCTGTGATTTTTGACTCATTCTCCTGCAGATATTTTTCTTATGGTGAGAGATGTGGTCTCCATCAGCTCTAGAGCCTCAAATTTTCTCCACTAGAGAGACATGGAAACTAGATGTGTCCCATATATCAAGTTTAAGGACCCAGGGGAGAGATACTGATGCTGATTGGTTCACATTGGGCCAGATGCTCATCTCTGGACCAATAAACTCTAGCCAAAAGGTTAAATAGGACATTTTCCAGAAGATAGGCAAAATAATAAATTCCCAATATAAGATCCAAAATATGACTATAAGCTTCCATTCCACAGATAGGGTGGTTAATTTTTTTTCTACTAGTTTCCTTTACCCAGTTAATGTCTGGGACTACCAAAGGAATTTTTATGTTTTGCTAATATGTCTTGGTGGTTCTTTCTGCCCTCTACTAGTTGTTCACACTCTGAACTATTGTTATTCTAAAGATGTGCTGATAAATAAAGGTGGTCTTGAAGTTCTCCGAGCTATTTCTCCCCGTATCAATTTGTTCCCATGTCGCATCACGTGGCAGGTCAAGCTCAATCCGCACCATAGAGAAATCTATAGAAATCCTGGATTTCAGAAAAGCTCCATTTCATGTCCAGTCTCAGGCCTGCCCCAGGATGACTGACAGAAAGAATCATCTGTTTCTTTTAGGGGAATTCTTTACCTTCTGGTGTGGTGTAGTCTCTATTACTCAGACAAAAAATAAAAATATTGAGTAGTGTTGAATAGTGGGAGACATTAATATGTATGTAGAAAATCTTTCTCTTGTTCTAGAAGGGCACATCGGTCTAAAGACTAATCCAATTTATATTGTTTAAATGATACACCTCTGAGTCTTCAACACCAGCATTCATATTTATGGTTACTTCACAGATTTCTTCGTGATTATTCTCTTGAAATAAAGGCAGTCTTACTTTTAAGAACAGTAACTTTTGGAAGCACCTAGTGCTTCTAAAACAAAGTCAAATTAATGTTTTTCTTTACCAGTGAGGTTAGTAATAATGTTTGGTTTGGATAATCAATATAGACAGCATATGTGTAGTGTTTAAAGTGTTCTATATATGTGGTACAAGTAGAGTTAGGTGTGGTGGTTTTTTATTGCAGAAGTGTTTATTAGTTGAGACTCTTCCTGTGATTTATTGTCTAATGTTTCATAGGACTAAGGTGCTGTTTGTTCATTTATTCACTTAACTAATTATTGCATGCTTTCATTCATTCACTTATTCACTAAAAATATTTGTTGAATTCATATTATGCATTCAGCACAATGATAGACCCTGGGAAAACAACAGGGAACAAGACAGATTTATTCCATACTATCATGGAACAGATTCTAGTGGAATATTTTGAATGAAGCCCCAAATCAGTATCTTTTTTCACTCTTGGAAAATAAAACAAAACCCAAAAAACTTCATGCCCTTATGAAGAGAGTCGCATTGTTGTTATCCCTGATGTCCTGACCTGACTCTGGAAATTATATTTAGTTTACCATAATGATTCATTCATTCATTCAGCTGAATGGAATTCTTTGCTTCCTGTCTCCAGCAGATCTATGTCTACCAGACCACAGGAATTAAAATTTCATGGTGAGAGAACTGATACCATGATACAGTTTAAAAATATTTGTGTACTTCTTATGTAACCAGAGATTTTTAATAAAAGAAATGATTCTTATTGCTGATCAGACTACTAAACTCTTTTCCTAGTGAATGTTCCACCTCCCTTTCTGATGAAAAAGATTTGTTGCTTATTTTATACATGTTCTTGTAGTTAATTTGTTTGAGGCATTATTGTTATACTGTTGAAATTTGACTTGAATGAATCCAATTACTTCAGTATTTTACTAACTTGCTGCTTATAGGGAAGGAGGCAAAACCAACAAAAACAAACTTCACAAATGGGATATGGTGAAATAATTTGGAAAGACAAGATTAGGTATTTATTTTCACTTTACTAGTCTAGTCTGCAAGGTAAACAATAACTGATTTCTTTTTTTCAGCCTACTTCTCCCTGCAGCTTCTGCTCTAATTCTCTGCTTTCTTTCCCAGTCTCCGGCAGTATAATTGTCTATACTTCAATTTCTTTCCTCCTACAGTTTCTTAAATTGCCTCTATGAACTGCTCTTGTGAAGGTCTTCAGTAACCCCCTTGTTAAATACCAGTGGGATTCTCATTTTTCATCTGTCTTGAGTAGTAATGGAAATGCTGTTCTTTCAGTTGCTCAGGCTAAAAACCTTGGCATCATCCTCAACTTCTCTTTTTCTCTTACATCCCACATTCCATCCTTCAGCAAATTCTGTTGGCTCTACATTCAAAACACATCCAGAATTCCACCATTTCTCATCTAGTTCAGCCATTATCATCTCTTGCTTGGCTTATTACAATACCTTCTTACCGGTTTCTACACTTCCTCCTTTGCTTACCTGTCTATTCTTTGTACTTGTTCTCTTTGTCTGGAAAACTGATTCACCCAAATAGCTTCATGGTCCACTACCTCACTTCCTTCCTCACTTCCTCACTTCCTCACTTCCTTCTCTATTCACATGTCACCTTCTTCATGAGGTCTTCTCTGGCTACCTAATTAACATTGGAAATCCAGATATGCCTTATTCTCCTTTCCTGCTTTCTATTTCTTCATCGCACTTATCATCATCTCACATACTGTATGTTTTACTCATATACCTGTTTACTGTTTGTCTTCTCAATCTCTCTACACCAATCAGTATTTCTGAATTTTTTATTTGTCTGCTATATCCCCAGTTCCTAGGACAGCGATTATTCAGTATCTGGCACATAAAAGTACTCAAATAATTATTTGTTGAAAAGGAATAAATTTTGTTATAACTAGGATAATTTTCCATTAGGTCAGAAAGAGTCTGAATCAGTTTTTTTTCCTGTAGACATAGTTTTTACAGACAGGGAGAATATTGTGATTTTGTGTTCAACTGTAATTTTAAAATAAGAACTATACATTAAAACACCGTGTTAATCTCAGAAGTACTCTTTGCTTTGTGTGATTTTAATTTACTTGGATTTGAATAGCACAAGTTTCATTTTTAGATCTTTTTATTAATGTGAGAATTGTTTTGGAATGGCACAGTGCAGATCAAGCTCCTCATCTTACAAATGTTTCAACAGGCATCAAAGTAGAGTTAGAGCAGTGACATCTTGGGGTATGATAACTACTCACTTGTTAACCTAGCTACTCCTCAGTCTTTTCTGATCATCTTCATTTCTCATTTGTTGAATATTGCATCATCATTATGATTTTTTTGAGGGCAAGCATCCCTGTCTTTGTGATTGCCCTTGCCTCAGGCCTGAAAAGCATCATTGTGTTTCCTGAGGAAGCTCTGGCATCCTCTTATTCTCTGTAAAGTGGAAAGGAAATATTAATAAGAGAAGAACATTTTGACAATTTAAATAAATGAGAACCTTAAAGCTAAACAGTAGACTGTTAGATTATCATGTAGGAGTACTCTGACTGAGATTGTGGCAAGCAGTGCCGCCAGACAGGTGCCATGGGACGTGGTCTTTTTCAAAACCCATTTTGGGTCAGGTTTTCCTGGGACTAACACTGCTCATGGGTCCTAATAGCTCCTAAACAGGAGTCAAGATTATACATGAACATAGAAATCATCAATAACTTTTCCATTATATGTGGGTGGTATTTGGGTGTCAGTGAAGAAACATTTTAGTTTATATGTAGCCCTATAGGGTCTTGTAGGGTATTACAGTTTTCTAGGGGAACTGAAATAGACCAATAAAACATCAACGCAGATTTATACAAATAAAAACAGTTTCAAGAATATATTGAATATAAGGATACTTCAAAAGAGTTGGGAAATGGTTTGATGTATTGGAAAAAAGGTTTCTAGAGTTATAAACTGGGACTCAGTAATAGTTGAAGCACTTATAGGGTAATAAGTGGATCAGTGAAAAGTCTGGAAGACTTTGAAATATTGATATTTCTTTAGAGAGCTATTGATTGTGTTCTTCTAACTCTACATAACCTTTTAAAGAAACACAATCCATAATCAGACTTTCTCCTGGTCCCAAGCCTATATTGCCAACTCTTTTCTGATTTATCTGCCTTCAGACATCCTCCCACCACTTCAAATTCAATGGAATTATTTTAATAGCCACCATTTGTTGAGGAATTACTTATCACTATTCTAAGTGCTTCATATGTGTTAGCTGATTTAAACCTTGGAACAATTCAAATTTTGAGTTAGTTCTTTTATTATCTTAGTTTTATAGATGGGGAAACTGAGACTTTAGGGAATTTAAGAAATTTGCCCAAGGCCACACAGATATTAAATGACACTTCTGAGTACAAAGTTACGCTCTTAACCACTGTTACTATTTTCAAAATAAAATTCTTTAGGTGTTCTCTCAGTCTGGTTCTCTTTACTGTTTTCCATATATTGTTGAATGTTGCCACTACCCATCAAGCCAGAGTCCTACGCATATTTATCTTCTTCATTCTCTGCATCAGAATAATGAGTAAGTCAATGTATTTTTTCTCTTATATATCTCTTGGAAATGTTTCCTTTTATCCATCATTACTGCAGCTATCATAATTCAGGCTCTTATCATCTCTTATCAGCTAAGATAACTAGGCTCTCTGCCACCAGTCTTGCCCCAGCATCTTCCATGTTATACATTTTTTTAACTGCTTGTCTTGTCATATCACTTTTCTGCCTAAGGTCCTTAAAGAGCTTCCTATCATCTGTAGGATAAAGTCCAATCTTTTGAGAATGGCAACAAAGGCCTTTTATAATCTGGTCCATGTCTTCACTTTCTTCCTTCTTTCCTGCTACTTCCTTCATACATCCCATGTTTTAGCCATATAGAACTTCCTTGAGTTCTGGAACACATGGTATTCCTCTTGTCTGGAATACTTTCACTCTCTTCTCCCCTAGAACCCATTCCATAATTTATTATATAAGTTGTCACATGGAATGTTAAGTGAACGTTTATCTTTCCCACTTCCAAGTACACTGTTAGCTCTCTGAGGGTTTGCTTTATGCCTTATTTTTCTTTATATTCTTTTTATACAGTTTTATTTATTTAGCACATAATGTAATTTATAATTTTTTATAGCATATAATGTACCTACTGATTTATAAACCATGAATCAATGAACAAATGAATGGACGAATACATAAGTGAACATCAGTAGGTTTATATTTGGTTTTGCCAATGAGGGAATACTCTTCAAAGACTGAGTAGTTGAGGGAAGTAGGAGAGACAGCTATCTGATTGGACTGGTTAACAGTGAGGTATGGAGTTGGAAGAGTTTCCTTTTAGATGTTCTTTGGAAATTTATGAGTATATGGCATATTTAGAAACCCAGAAATTTTTAGTGATAGCATACAGAATGGTTTGGATACTTAGGCTTAGAGTGTTGACTGACTTGCTTAAGCTTTTTCATCCAATTAGTTGCTGGGCTTGAATTTGAGTCAGAGTCCTCAATTTTACCTGTTTTAGTATTATGCTGGTGCAGAATACAACACATTTAGTCCAGCCTCTTATTTAACTAATAAAGAAATTAAAGGAAGTACCCGGGTGAGTAATCTGTCCATGGTTCCAGAACTACTAAGGGACAGAGATTTACAATTCCATGCCTTGACCATTGTAAGACGCAGTGTAATGTAGTGGTCAAGAAGCACAGGGAAGCCAACCTGCCTGGACTTAAATCCCATCCCTGCCATTTACTAGCTTTGTGATTTGGGAAAATTCAGTATTCTTATCTGTAAAATGGGGAAGGTATTCACGTCATAGGACTAATGTGAAGGTTAAATAAGTTAATACGGGAAAGCCCTCAGAGAGTATCTGCGACATAGTAAGACTTATGAAGATATTACCCATCATTTTTTGATCAAAAAAGTGCAGTAATAATGCTTTCTCCTCCACTGTGTTCCCACTGAGTCTACATTGTGAGATCTGTCATGCTGTATTGCAATTATTCTCATGTCTGTACCCCCCTCTAGACTGTGAGATTTTTAAGGATATAGATCTTGCTCTAGTCAAGGCTGTAGCACACGAGGCATTTGATAAATATATTTTAAAAAAACGAATGAACTTTTTTATCCTTAGAAAATAGAAACTGGATAAATATTTCCCTGTCTTTAACACTAAAACAGAATTTATTGAAATTTGTGAGTTATCAGGTCTATAGAAGAGAGAGCATGGAGAAAGCATGCTATGTGTTACTTGGCCAGAGAAAGACTTAAATCACCTGGCTTAGGGCATTGCCACTGCAGGAATTCTCACCCTGATACAGTAGCTATCACCCCAGTTATTTTCTGTCAGACATAGAATCACATGCTCCCTACTCAGTCTTTTCTGAATGAACTTAAAGAAGCCTAAATATGAAGCAGAATTTGCATGTATCGTTGGTGACACAAATACTTCATTTTTGGCTTGATCAGGTTTACTCTTAAAATTTTCTGTCTATAGTACCAATTTTGAGTTTGGATATGGTGCTCTTATTCTTTTTTGTGGTAATTAGAATTGGGGCAAACACTTCATTTGGCAACCTGGACAAATTAGAGATGGGTTATAGCATGATGCAAAAAGAAAATGCTTTGGAGGCAGATAGCCTGGGTTAGAATTCTGACTCTGCTGCTTAATAGCTGTGTAAATTTCAGTGTTATTTAACTTCACTTTGCTGCAGCATTCTCATATGTAAATAGAGGTTAAATGCACATATCTCAGGGTTGATATGAGGAGTAAATTAAATAATTATATAAAATACTTGGCATAGTATCTGATATGTAGTAAACACTAAATAAATGGTAGGTTTTTGTTTTTAAACAGTGGATGTCATGTTTGTTCATTTAGGATCTATCCTAATATAGTGCTATGTATTGTTTGCTAAATAATTATAGATATTTAAGCCATTAAATATTATTAAATATTAATAATCAATAACATAAAAACGTTAAGATGTTTTTCTTTTAGGAAAGATAAGGACTATAGTTAGAATGACATAAAGTATGGGAATCAATTTTGAAATAGGTGATGCACAGATCACCTGTATCAGAGTCTCTTGTTAAAAATACAGATTCCGTGTCCTCAACCCAATTTACTGGACCAGAATCTTTGGAGATAGGACCTAGGAATCAAATATTTTCAGAAGCACCCAAAGTTATTCTGATGTAAGTTGCCCATGGATAAGCTTTAAGAAATACTTGCCTATAAGGTATGTTCTTTCTGGAGAATTGTTAACTGACTTAAATATTTCATTCTTATATGAAGTTATTTCTACTGAGTTTATTTAGTCTCTAACATTGATGATGTAGTAAATGGAAAACTTCTTAATTTGTGAGCATCTGAGGTTATAGCATCTGTATTTTCTAGGTAGAATTTCAAGGTCATGTGAATTGTATTAATTCTTCTATTAACTCTATTATCAATTTTATTTGAAAAAAACATGCTTCTGATCATAGTTTAATGTCCAATTTAAAATAATATTTGCAATAAATCAAGTCGAGTATTTGGTTTCTTTGCCTGTGTTAATTATTTGATCTTGGTTTAGAGACTATCAACTTTAAACACCAAAACAAAAAACAAAAGCAAAAATAAAAACAAACCTAGAAACAAACTCCAACCTACCCTTTCTCCTGAATCCTGCATTGAGCAAGAGTTACAACTTTATTTGTATGGCATGTGAACATAGTAATGCTTCCTATGCTTTTGTATATGCTGCTATGTGTACTAGTAATGGTATCCTAACTTTTTTTTTTTTTTTAAATATGGCAAACCCTTTCATATGCTTCACAATTTATCTCAGAGATAATCTCCTTTGGGAAGTCTTCCCTAATTTCCTCTACCTCCGCTCATCTGGATTAGGTGCCCTTTCTATTTCTTTCATATATCTGTCACACTGTCACTGGAAATGTCTGAGTGTTTGTCTCCCTTCCAGACTGTGAGCTCCTTGTGTCAGGGACTTTGGATTTCCAGTCCCTAGCACAATACTGGCCCATAGTAGGTACTTAGTAAATATCTATTAAATGAATAAATCAATTTTTAATATATTTCTCTTGATTTATGAGATGATTGTGTTCCTGAGAAGTGGCATTGAATTTAAATGCTTAAAGTTAAATTTCTTATCACAAATAAAAGCAGAATTTTCAGTTGTTCAGTTTTGCCTTGTTTTATTGATATTGAAGTAAGATAATCTTTCTTTATCTTAGTCAAGTTTTTTTCCCCTACATTTACTTAACTGCCTTATATATTTTTAATTTAGTCATTGGCATTTAATGTCTCAGGAATGAATGATGCAATAGAAAAGTCAATTTTAAGTTTCAGAAGCCTAAACCCAGGTGGGCACAGTTTCCAAATAACAGCACTGTAAGAAAAGATGAAGAGCTAGGCTGTCCATAGCAGAAGATTCTCTGGAGTGGAGGAGGGGAGGAATTGGAAAGGAACAAGAGCTTTAGTTGCCAGTGTGTATGAATGAGAGAGGGCCATGTATTCTTTCTCCAATAGTTGAGCCTTTGTTTGGGGTTGGAGGAGAGAGAGAAAATGACAGATAATTCAGATAGGTTTGTAGTATTTGAAAGTAGAACTGTGTCCCATTCCCAAGTAGAGGCTTTGAAAGTTTCTCTAATTCCAGATGCAACATGGGAGAATAGGAGAGATATATTTTTATAGTAATAAAGGATCAAATTTAAAGGTTATTTGGATATTATGTTTTTCCTGATAAGGACTTCTGTTTCGTACATATAATAGATAATTCCATTGTTTTAAATGTGATGGAAATAAAAAATAAACAGAGCTGGAGGAATCACGCTCCCTGACTTCAGACTATACTACAAATCTACAGTAATCAAAACAGTATGGTACTGGCACAAAACAGACACATAGCTCAATGGAACAGGATAGAGAGCCCAGAAATAAACCCATACACTTATGGTAATTAATCTATGACAAAGGAGACAAGAATATACAATGGAGAAAAGACAGTATCTTCAATAAGTGGTGCTGGGAAACCTGGATAGCTATGCATAATAGAATAAAATTAGAACATTTTCTAATACCATATACAAAAATAAACTCAAAATGAATTAACAGCCTAAATATAAGACTGGATACCATAAAAATTCCCAGAGGAGAACATAGGTAGAACACTCTTTGACATAAATCGCAGCAATATTTTTTTTGGATCTGTTTCCTAAAGTAAAGGAAATAAAAGCAAAAAGAAACAAATGGGACCTAATTAAACTTAAAAGCTTTTGCACAGCAAAGGAAACCATTGACAAAACAAAAAGACAACCTACTGAGTGGGAGAAAGTATTTGCAAATGATATGACTGACAAGGGATTAATATCCAACATGTATGAACAGCTCATACAACTCAACATCAAAAAAACAGACAACCCAATTAAAAAATGGTCAGAAGAACTGAATAGACATTTCTTCAAAGAGAACGTGCCGACGGCCAACAGGCACATGAAAAGGTACTCAGTATCACTAATCATCAGGGAAATGCAAATCAAAATCACAAAGAGATTTCACCTCACACCTGTCGGAATGGCTATCATCAAAAAGAACACAAATAACAAATGTTGGCAAGGATTTGGAGAAAAGGAAAACCTTGTACACTGTTGGTGAGAATGTAAGTTGATGTAGCCACTGTGGAAAATGGTATGGAGGTTTTTCAAAAAACTAAAAATAGGACTACCATATGACCTAGCAATTCCACTCCTGGGTATATATCTGAAAAAAACAAAAACACTAATTTGAAAAGATATATGCACCCCAATGTTCATAGCAGCTTTATTTACAATAACCAAGATATGGAAGCAACCTAAGTGTCCATCAACAGATGAGTGAATAAAGAAGATGTGGTACACACACACACACACACACACACACAATGGAATACTACTCAGTCATAAAAAAGAATGAAATTTTGCCATTTACAACAACATAGATGGACTTGGAGGGTATTATGCTAAGTGAAACAAATCAGACAGAGAAGGACAAATACTGTATGATATCACTTATATGTGGAATCTAAAAAATACAACAAACTAGTGAATATAACAAAAAAGAAGCAGACTCACAGATATAGAGAACAAACTAGTGGTTACCAGCTGGGAGGGGTGAAGGGCAATATAGGGGTCAGGGAGTGGGAGGTACAAACTATTGGGTGTAAGATAGGCTCAAGGATGTATTGTACAACATGGGGAATATAGCCAATATTTTGTAATAACTGTAAATGGAAAGTAACCTTTAAAAATTGTATATAATTTTAAAAATATTAAAAACATTTAAAAAAAAGTATTTACCAGTTAGGAAAAAAAAAGTAATTGCCATCCCACCCCCTAATTTTTTTAAAAAAATTAATTAATTAATTAATTAATTTTTGGCTGTGTTGGGTCTTCGTTTCTGTGCGAGGGCTTTCTCTAGTTGCGGCAAGAGGGGGCCACTCTTCATCGCGGTGTGCGGGCCTCTCACTATCGCGGCCTCTCTTGTTGGGAGCACAGGCTCCAGACACGCAGGCTCAGTAGTTGTGGCTCACGGGCCCAGTTGCTCCGCAGCATGTGGGATCCTCCCAGACCAGGGCTCGAACCTGTGTCCCCTGCATTGGCAGGCAAATTCTCAATCACTGCGCCACCAGGGAAGCCCCACCCCCTAATTTTAAAAAGGAATCTATAAATAAAACATACTGAAATGTTAACAGTGATTATCTTTGGGTGGTAGGATTATGAATGTCTATCATTTTTATCTTTATACTGCTCTGAATTTTGAAAAACTTCCAGAATGGAATGGCTTGTGATTTCACCTTGGTTTGCTTGGTTAAACAATACTCATCCTTTAGTTTATGTCTTATCTTTCCCCTTAATCCTTAGTTGGGCAGTGTATCCCTAGTTGATACTACTTTAATATTCTGGACATCTCATTCTCCTATCACTACATAGTACTTTGAAATAATCATCTGTTTCCTTTTCTAGAGAGGCAGGGATAATATTTATCTTTTCACCAACATATATTACAAAATAGATGTTTCATAAATCTTTTTGTTGAAGTGACTAATAAAAATTCAATTCAACAAAAATTATTTTATGGATTGCCCAAATTACAGTTTCAGGTAAGGGTTTCTCTCCATTAGAAAAAAACCTGTTTATAAGTGAGTAATACAGAAAGATATGAATTGTGGAACTCTGAAAATTATAGTAAAATTAGAATACAAGTTCAGGTTCTTAGTTAATGTAAGACCATGTATATAATGTATCTGAAAATCATGTGTAAAATATATCTGAACACTGTCTTTACTAATAGTTTGGTTGCTTGTGATGAAGCTGAGAAATCGCTGTGAGAAAGAGTTTTGATAGTTTTTCTTCCCTTTTTCCTGTATGGCATTTGTCATCTTTTTTTTTTTTTTTTTGACAGTGTAAACTCAATAATAAACAGTGAGATATTTTTCTTGTTTGTCATAATTTGAGAATGTGTAGTAAAATTCACATATGAGACACTGTGAATAATTATTTTAGTGTAATTCTTCATAACTTGGTATAGAAAAAGGACAAATTAAGGATTATTTAGCTACAAGATTATCTCTGTAATAAGTGTGATAGTGATTATTTTCAAGTTAGGAATAGAAATGATACATTCAGGACCATTTAACAGAGACAGTGATAATTAGGCTTAAAGGCTGATAATTGGAGAGGTAATAAGTTGAGGCATGCATATACTTCTTGTTTACATAACAAGTAAAGGAAAATTAGATTTTTTTCCACAAAAAGAAATTCCCTAAGAATTTTAAATCTCTTCAGTAAGGGTGAGAAAAATGCTATTAAAAGTTAATCATTTTGTCTTCTGGTCTGCCTCTGTTTTTTGCACATATTTTTACTTAAGCACTTGTCAAATGATATTTTATTTCTTCTTTTCTAAACTATGACCTCTTTAAGTACAGGATTCTTGTTTGTTCCTGCATCGTTGCTAGCACATGATAGGTACTCAAATGTTTATTGAATTGAGTTAAATTGGATTAAGATGCTACCCTCAGTACTCAATTTAGAGAGTAGGCCTTGCATGGGTTTCCCTGTATGGCTAAACTGGGGCAAAGAATGAAAATCAAGTCTTTGTACCAATCTTTGGGACTGGAAAAACCAGTCATGAACTAAGAGAAGTGGGACTTGGAGGATCTCTTAAATCTGGACATTCACCCGTCATTGGAATGAGCTTCCACATTATTTCATATATTCCTTTTCTGATAGTTGACAGCTAGAATCATTACTATCGGGTTGGTGGCCAAGAACATCTGTAAAAAGGAGTAATATTTGACACCTTTAAACTCTAGTATTATACAATGAATTTCCTTATTGTATTGCAGACTTGGGAGTGGGAATTCTTACCCTTTTCCTCATTGGTCAAATGCCATTATTATTATTATTTTTTTTCCTGCAGTTGCATTTTTAATTAATTAATTAATTAATTTATTTATTTTTGGCTGTGTTGGGTCTTCGTTTCTGTGGGAGGGCTTTCTCTAGTTGCGGCAAGTGGGGGCCACTCTTCATCGCGGTGCGCGGGCCTCTCACTATCGCGGCCTCTCTTGTTGCGGAGCACAGGCTCCAGACGCGCAGGCTCAGCAGTTGTGGCTCACGGGCCTAGTTGCTCCGCGGCATGTGGGATCTTCCCAGACCAGGGCTCAAACCCGCGTCCCCTGCATTGGCAGGCAGATTCTCAACCACTGCACCACCAGGGAAGCCCAAATGTCATTATTTTAAAAACTATCAAGAAAGAGCATTTTTGTTATTTCTTGAGTTGGTTAAATTCAACTAAATACTTTTGGATTGATAAATTGGCCAGATCTACATAATATGCTTTAAGTTATTCAGAATATTTGTATAGGTTCCAAAAGATAGAAGTACAAAGGGATAAACATAAGTAAAAGATATAAATAGTGCTATGATAATTTTACATATGTGAAAAACAGTAAGCTTTCAAAATATTAACCTTAAGCTAGTAATATTATCACCAACATAGTATTAATGTTCAGAATATATTTCTAATCTTGTTGCCTACCTAAAGTTCAGCTCTTTTATACAAAAAGGGTAGAACCAAAGGACTTTGAGATCTAAGCCAGAAACCCAATACTACCAGAACTGAAAAGTATTTTCTTGAAATACTAGTGTTGGCAGTAATCTTTAGAATTCAGTGTCTTCTTCAAATACAACTACTATTAGATGGCTTCTTCTCTAAGATAAACATTGCATTAATGTGCATATCTTAACCCCCAGGCTTAAAATAGCAAAAGGAAGTAGGCACTGAAAGGACATTGGATGCATGCTGACTTGTATTCTTGGGAGATTAATAAAAATTGAGGTCAGCAAGAGTCCCAGGATGCAGGACAGATCAAGGAAGGAAGCACACCATGGTGGTTGTGTTCCTTTCTTATTGGCCACAACATGAGCAGCTGGAGAGGAAGGTGGCCCTTGTGTTTAGTGTTTTCTGTAATTCCTCTCTGTACGGTTGGCTTGTGGCCGATCACTACTTTTATTTCATTCCTCAGAGAGGAAAATTCCACTTTAATATTGCTGGGTATGATAGGAAATAGCATCAGTAGCACAGTGCCGCACACATAGTAGGACTGACTGAATGAAAATCAGACTATTGTCTCATTCCAGTAGAATGTCTGGAACATTCAGTTCCTTGGACAAATTCAGCCTTGCAGTATTTAATTTGGTGTTTGAAGTTGTGGTTGTCAAATTCTTCTAATAAAATCTCATTGGAATTCTAAATAAGAACAGGCTAAATAGGAATGCATTTTTAATCACCTAGGATCCAAGGAAACTTGACTATAGTGGATAGAGCTCTGGACTTGGAGAAATATGAAAGTTACCTGGGAGTAGTTTTCAAAAAGTATATTCCCAGCTACTTCTTCTTCTAGCCTCCACTAAGGACATATCAGCATCTCCAAGGCAGAATTTATGTAGTTGAATAAAAGCTGCTCATGCAATTTGGATTTCCTCTTCCCTGCCTTCTGTTCCCTTTACCTTTTGAGTTTGCAAATCAGTGGAGAAGTTGATCCACAAAAGCCTATCTGTCAAATTCTATGGTTTTGCTAGTAAAAATTCTACTACCTAGTGATGATTTTATTCCTAGAAGTTATCAATACTCCTTCATTGGAACTTGTTTAGTATACGGATGTATTCTCTCAGGTTATGGACCTTAATTTTAAAGCCTGGAGTTGTAAGATAGAGGTAGTGGTTAAAATGAGGATCAGTTTCTCTTTCTCCACTTTATTTTTGCTAGGTTAGCATTCAACATCTTGGATCAGAGACCTTTAGAGATACAGGCTTTCTTGATCTTTAGAAGTAGAACATCTGCTATTGAAACTCTGGATAAGTCTTATTATACTGGTAGAAATAGTAGCTCTAGCTTATATTAAGCACTCAAGAAATGGTTGTTTCAAAAAAGTGCCTATATGGTTTAATAATATACATTGTAGGAAATTACTGATTAAAAGTAACTTAAAATACTATCTTATTTTTTATTTTGACTTTTGGAAGAAACAATCAGACTTTTTTCTAGTTATATTTAAATTCTTTTTGAACAAATATAAACTGGGTGACTTAGGGTTTCCTAATGAGATAGAAATAATCTTTCTAAATAGAAGTTATTTTTATTCTAATCAGTTGTATGTGATTATCTATTATGGTCATTTGAGTGAGAAGGGAGCTTTTATTCATCCGTTCATGGTAGAAAGTTAAGTTCAGCACCAAATTAGTAAATTCCTAATCAGACATCTTGTTATTTAAGTTCTTGGTATCATCTCAATGTGCTCTGCACAAAGTTGTAACTCAAATATATTAATCATTAGGCTTAAAGAATAAAATATTTTCTTATTATAAAATAATAGAAGTTTATATTATAAGGAATTGTACTGAGAAGGAAAACAGATATAAGTTGTCTGTAATTCCACCTGTGAAGAGCATTATGGAAAATTCTTGAGTGTTGCTAAAGATAATTTAATATTCACTCCTGTTGATGAAGGGTTTTTAAAATCTGGTGAAATTTTTCTTATTTAAAATAAACTATCTTAATAATTTTGTCATCATCTTTTAACCCCTCTTCATTTGTAACCTCCATACTCTTGGTCTGGGGTTCAGTGATATATGGCTTCATTACCTTAGGAAATACGTATAGTCACTCAAAAACCATTATCAACTACTTTTCCTACAAAAGAGCTTCTTGAACTGACTTTTTCTCTTCTGTGGATTAGAGAATCCCCCACCTCTCTTTTGCTGAGATTTGTAAAGCAAAAGGGTATGTCCTTGGGACACTTTTGTTTAGATTCGTTCTTTTCAAAGTTCTTTAGTATCTTTGCATTCCTATACGCTAATGATGAAAAATCTGAAAGAGAAATTAAGGAAACACTCCCATTTACCATTGCAACAAAAAGAATAAAATACCTAGGAAGAAACCTACCTAAGGAGACAGAAGACCAGTATGCAGAAAACTATAAGATACTGATGAAATAAATTAAAGATAATACAAACAGATGGAGAGATATATCATGTTCCTGGATTGGAAGAATCAACATTGTGAAAATGACTATACTACCCAAAGCAATCTACAGATTCAATGCAATCCCTATCAAACTACCACTGGCATTTTTCACAGAACTAGAACAAAAAATTTCACAATTTATATGGAAACACAAAAGACCCCGAACAGCCAAAGCAATCTTGAGAAAGAAAAACGGAGCTGGAGGAATCAGGCTCCCTGACTTCAGAATATACTACAAAGCTACAGTAATCAAGACAGTATGGTACTAGCACAAAAACAGAAATATAGGTCAGTGGAACAGGATAGAAAGCCCAGAGATAAACCCACGCACCTATGGTCACCGTATCTTTGATAAAGGAGGCAAGAATGTACAATGGAGAAAAGACAGCCTCCTCAATAAGTGGTGCTGGGAAAACTGGACAGCTACATGTAAAAGAATGAAATTAGAACACTCCCTAACACCATACACAAAAATAAACTCAAAATGGATTAAAGACCTAAATGTAAGGCCAGACACTATCAAACTCGTAGAGGAAAACATAGGCAGAACACTCTATGACATAAATCACAGCAAGATCCTTTTTGCCCCACCTCCTAGAGGAATGGAAATAAAAGTATACAAATGGGACGTAAAGAAACTTAAAAGCTTTTGCACAGCAAAGGAAACCATAAGACAAAAAGACAACCCTCAGAATGGGAGAAAATATTTGCAAATGAAGCAACTGACAAAGGGTTAATCTCCAAAATTTACAAGCAGCTCATGCAGCTCAATATCAAAAAAACAAACAACTCAAACCAAAAATGGGCAGAAGACCTAAATAGACATTTCTCCAAAGGAGATATACAGATTGCCAACAAACACATGAAAGGATGCTCAACATCACTAATCATTAGAGAAATGCAAATCAAAACTACAATGAGGTATTACCTCACACCAGTCAGAATGGCCATCATCAAAAACTCTACAAACAATAAATGCTGGAGAGGGTGTGGAGAAAAGGGAACCTGCTTGCACTGTTGGTGGGAATGTAAATTGATACAGCCACTATGGAGAACAGTATGGAGGTTCCTTAAAAAACTAAAAATAGAACTACCATATGACCCAGCAATCCCACTACTGGGCACATACCCTGAGAAAACCATAATTCAAAAAGAGTCATGTACCACAATGTTCATTGCAGCACTATTTACAAAAGCCAGGACATGGAGGCAACCTAAGTGTCCATCGACAGATGAATGGATAAAGAAGATGTGGCACATATATACAATGGAATATTACTCAGCCATAAAAAGAAACGAAATTGAGTTATTTGGAGTGAGGTGGATGGACCTAGAGACTGTCATATAGAGTGAGGTAAGTCAGAAAGAGAAAAACCAATATCGTATGCTAACGCATACATATGGAATCTAAAAAAAAAAGGTTCTGACGAACCTCGTGGCAGGACAGGAATAAAAATGCAGACGTAGAGAATGGACTTGAGGACGTGAGGAGACACAAGGGTAAGCTGGGACAAAGTGAGAGAGTAGCCTTGACATATATACACTACCAAATGTAAACTAGATAGCTAGTGGGAAGCAGCTGCGTGGCACAGGGAGATCAGCTTGGTGCTTGTGAACACCTAGAGGGGTGGGATAGGGAGTGTGGGAGGGAGACGCAAGAGGAAGGGGATATGGGGATATACGTATACATATAGCTGATTCACTTTGTTATACAGCTGAAACTAAAACACCATTGTAAAGCAATTATACTCCAATAAAGATGTTAAAAAAATTCTTTAGTATCTTGATCATTGCTACTCTCAAAATACTTTTCTTTCCCTGTTATTTTTGTTGGGAAATCATAGAAAAATATATTTTATTTGTTATAGTGTGTGACTTATCTAAGTTTCTCACAATTAAAATATTGAAAGTATCTGTGTGCCAAATTCTTATTGTCATCAATGACTTAAATGCTGATTTTTTTTTTTGTTAGCACATAGTTCACTCTCACTAAGACATACCAATTTTGATGTCATCTCATCTGTCTTTAAAGACCCCAGGTACTCAGAGCAGTATACCTAGTAAACCTATCGACGTCATCTTGTTTGAATTTTGTCTCCTATGGGTTTCTGGGAATAAAGTGAATTGCCTCAAAGTGTCAAAATCTGGCTGAGCTCGTTGGAGTCCACGTTGGACTAGTCTATATAAGAGGTTAGCATCTTATAAGAGATTCTTAGTGTCCATCAGACTTGCAGCATTGCAGGCTGTACTTTATACAAGTAGCCAGGTGTGGGCAGTGATACCGGGCTTGGGAAATCTCTCTTACCGGCCCAGGGATTCAAGGCGTTCAGTGCAAAACCTGGCCAGCCGCCCGAGCGAGTAGGAGCCATGTGACTCTGGTGAGCTGGAGTGTGCAATTGCCTCCTGCTTCAGAGCTACCTGATCCGAATACTAAGCAGAGCGAGTGCCGGGCTGAGTGTAAGGTACTGAAGACACTGCAGAGAAAGGTGCTTATTCCAGAGGCATTACAAAGCATGGAGATTAAAGACCAGGGAGCCCAAATGGAGCCGCTGCTGCCTACGGTAAGAGACAACCTGCTGTCACGTAGATTAACAGCGTTTGCAGCAAAACCTGTCAGGCAAGTGGTCTGCTAGCCAGGTTCAGCGAGTGTACTTTTGGGGTGGTGGATAGCTCCCACGACGTACGGACAGGGGTCTCCTCCCATCTCGGGTGACTGAAATGCATAACGCAAAGCACATGATTTTTTTCTCCCCCTTCTCAATATGGATGCACTACCATGATGAAATGTCTCATGTTTGCTGCTGTTTGAAGAGATGGCTAGCTTTAGCAGCAGGGACAGCTGTGTGTCTCTTTCCCTGTCTGTTACTGCCTGTCTCTCTGTTGGGCTATGCAGTCAAGCCCCTGCAAAGAAGCCCCCTTTTTATCATGTTTCTTCTGTGGTAAATTTCCTCCCCGTGCCTCATCCCTCTGACCGTGAGGTAAGGGAACCTGCTGCTGTTGCAGCTATAGAGATTTAGTCTCTGCAGAAACCAGGGGAAAGGAGAACTGAAGGATCATTTGTGTGTGTGTGTGTGTGTGTGTGTGTGTGCTGTCAGTTTCTCTCAAAGGGAAATGTTGTCATGGCTCACATACAAAGGAGGTATGTATTTTGGGGGGCAGGCACACAATTCAGTTTTGAATATCTGAAATGCTCCTGAGCTGTCATTTAGAAATAGCCTGTTTATCTCTGGGTCATAAGCTGCCTCCCTAGATCTAGGGTGAGTTCTTGGGCGAGTAGTTGATTTGCCTCTCCTCTCCACAATCTCCGACTGGCTCACAGACTTTGTAGTTCTTCAGACACATCCTTTCTCAGCCTAGAGCAGCTGATGTTGCTGTATTCACGGAAAAAAAGACAACCACCACAACAACATTTTCTTGATGCAACAGAGATGCCACACGCTAGCTTCCAGCCATCTATCAGCGCTGTCACAGCTCCGGACAGCAGAAATCTCCTCCCTGCACCAAACCAGGCCAAGGGGCTGTTCTCAGCTCTCTGTTACTCAGGTTGGTGACCCACCTTGCAGACTAGAGACTGGCGGCAAGCTGTCCTTTTCTGGGTCCATTCCTAGGCTTTGAACACATCTTTCAATCAAATGATTCCCCAGGGGGTGTGAGCAAATTCTGGGCCACTGTATTTTTAGGGCCTTACCTCTCCTGCCGGGCTCAAAATCTGTAAAAGATTCCTGTTTGCATCCCAGAATTGGCCGTGGCTACTGAGCATGCCCAGTTCTCCTCAGGACGCCAGTCTTGGGCAGGGAGGGAGCAGGGAGATGAGAATAATGCAGGAGTCACCACCAAGAATGGAGACGAAATAAAAGGCAGGGGCAGTGTCAGAGATGGGGAAAAAAGGAAAGCATGCCACTTAGCTTGCCTGCTTAAAAGTAGAGACATTTCTTTACAGATCAAAGTGGAGTTATTTTACAAAAATGAGACTAAAAGATTTGTCTGTATTCCCAAACTTGAATAGAAACATAAATTAGGATTCTGCGGGTACTCAGAATAAAGGGTGTCAAGAATGTCAGAGTATTATTGTACCCTGGATGAGAGAGAGGAACTATACACAGGAATTGGGGAGTGGAGATTTAAGGAAGATTAAGATATAGGAAAAAAACTCATTTTTATGGGGAAGGGGTTTGGAAGTTGTCCTAGAAAAGCAGGCTGAAGTCAGTTTGATGTGGCATATGAATTGCCCCTTGTGGGGAATATTTAAAGGGTTTAGGACCAAATGAGGATTCCCTGGAAAGATTTAGAAGATGATGACATTATTGGGCTAGATGGGCAATCAGTTTGTGGCTTAAAAGAGTAGAGAAAATACAAGTTTGGCTGGAAAAGAAGGTCTGCAGTAAGTTGGATGGACATTTTTGAAGAGTCAAAAGTGTGCATTTCATGTGGACAATGGCCAGCACAAAATAGTTACATAGTTTAATGTCAAGAGAGAATCAGGTTAGCAGTTCATTATAAGGAAAATAAGCCTGAGAGGCTAGAAAGGTTGTTGAATTATTGGCCTATTTTTATACTTGTATAGTATTTTCAACTTCCCCAGTTGCTTTTATGACCTTTTTTTTTCCCCTCAAAAGAATCCTGTTGAGTAAAGCAGATTTTATTGTCCTAATTTTAAGTATAAGGAATAGAGGCACAGGGAGTTTGAATAACATGTGTAAGTGATGAAGCCAGAACTACAATATAGGTCTTCTAAAACTAGTTCAGAAAAAAAAGCAGTATTTTTTTTAACATTGCATTATTAACCAGGCCTATCATAATCAGATCCTCGGCTGGGGTTTTTATGCCTGGAAGAGAAAGGAAGAAATAGTTTAGGGCTCTTTTTTAGAAAATTAATCAGATGACTTTGCAGGTAATAATGTGAGAGGCGCTATGGCATAATATTTTAAAACACAGTCTTGTAGGTTCCAGCACTGCTGTTTACATGCTGTATAGTCTTGGGTGGGTGATTAAGCCTTAGTTTCTTCAACTGAAAAATGGGAAGGAGATGGTACTTATCTCTTGTGTTTTGTGATGAGTAAATAAAGTAATCTATGGGAAGTAGCTGGTATTTAGTAAGTTCTCAATAAAGTTAGCTGTTATTATAATTGTTGATGGAAATACAGACATTGAGATAAATTATAGGTTTCAGGCTTTTATGAAAGATGGCTTATCAGTACTATTTGCTAAGAAGGAAAAGTGGGGAAATGGAACACTGGAAAACACTGTACAGTGGAGGTGGAAGGTGGGATTTTTAATTATAGCTATGGAAACTTTGTAGTATGGTTGGAAAGCCATTTAGAAAGGCATTAAAAACCAAGATTAGATATGGGACAGAAGCAGTCAGAGGTAGGTAAATAGAGAAGTAAGAGAGAAATAAAAATTATAAGAATGGCTAAGTATGCCAAATGAGTGAATGTATTAATCCTGACCTAAGTGGAAGGGTGGAATAGATTCTTTTTAAGCCTCCAGTGTTTACCTTAATTTAGTATATCTAAAGTACATCTTAAGAGTCTGTGTGAAGGAGGCCCTGACATGTTCCTTTTTCTCTCAGTCCTTTTTAGGGAGCTTCGGAGATTATTTTCTTTTGCTGGACAAGGCCTCATTGCATTTGTAGGCCCTAGTCACTCTAAGGGTTAGGACATTCAATTCTTCTAGGCTCAGAGTACAGTCTGGTAGCACCTAACTGTTATGTCTGAAGCAATGGAACAAGCAAGGTTCAGAAGATTCATTCACTTATTAAACGCCTGCTGTTGGCCAAACATGTTCTTGGTGATGGGGTTACAGCAGTGAATAAGACAGAGAAAAGTCCTGTCCACATGGACCTCACAATCTAGCTAATCCAGAGATAGGGGTCCATTTAACTCTTTGAGAGACTGCTATTTTCTCTTCAAATGTTTAATCATTGTTATAAGCTCTTTGAGATGGGTATATATGGAGACTATATGTAATAGTAATGATGGTGACATTACTTTAGTAAGGATGGAATTAATCTTGCTTCTACGAGTAAATAACTGGTCAATCTTTAAATTACTAGGCCATGGAAGAGGCTTCTAGGAGAATATTTTTAAAACAAATATTTCTATTTTATACCTTTAATCTTGGGTGATATGCAGTGGTCCGTGTTGGATCCCTTCTAAAATTCAGATGTCCCAAAAGGAACTTATTTTAAGTTGAACTTACTTATAAAACTGCCCTGAGGTATGGAACAAGAGTAAAGATCGCTTTTTAAAGGTAATGTAGTATAGCATAGATGGTAGAATTTAGTACCGTTCAGAATGCTAATTCCAGATTTCCAAATGGCCCAGGTTATTGAATTGTTTTATTTGTGAAAAAAAAGTCATGAAAATTTTTTAAATTATTGTATTAAGGAAAAGAAAAAAATGAGACTAAAATGTCAAAGTAACAAAAAGAGCACACAGGTTGACTAAGTCATATTGGTATTTCTATTTTATTATAATTTAGATTATAAAATGAATTTAAAGAAAACATACTCATGACACATGGTAATACATAGGAAGCAAAATGTAGTATAAGAAATCAATTCTCATTTCCACTTTCATGACTTGAATTGTTATTCCACATTGGTGAGTGAATATAGAAATAAATTACATGTATAGGATGCTAAGGTTGGTAATGAGTGGTAGAATCTAGAAGCCTAAAGTGTTAATTTTATGCTGAAAATATTGGGGTCAGATAAGGAAGTGGGATAGTTTATGATGGAGGGTTACAAAATGTCTGAACTAAGGTCAAGAACTCAAATAGTCAGAGAGCATGGCCAGAAAAATAATCACACTTCCAATGTGTCATTTCTTTCTAACCTTGGAATGAGTTGTTTCAGAATTCTAAACTGGGTATAGATAGACTACGGTGCATTGCAAGATGCTTCAAGTGAATGGAGATTTGTGGGTGCCACTCTCAACCCATTTCTCTATGTAGAGAAGCTTCCACTCTTCCCTTCTCATATCTCATAGGATACATGACACTTGATCATTTGGCTTTCTGTGAAGATACTACTTTCAACCTTTGTAGTAAATAGTAGTTAAGTTTTATTTATTGTTAGATAAATGGAAATTAAAGTTCTAATATATTCTTCCACTTGAAAGAGTTGTCTCAGATACTCCTTGGGGGTGTGTTGCTCTTATTTCGAAAAAGGGAATAACTAGTATATAATGCATCTATTTTGTGCAATCATATATGTTTTGGTCAGAGAAGGACTGTAGCAATCAATTGGAGACTAGATTTTAGACTGACTTCTTAATTTACAGATGATGAAACTGAACATCAAAGAGATAAGGACATGTATTTAAGGGCAGGCACTTATACTAGTTAATGGAAGAGCTTGGTCTAGAGTCCCCTTCTTGATTCCCAGTTCATCATTCTTTCCACTGTCCTATTCTAGCATAGAGTAAACAGATGAGTACTGAATTAAAATAATGATGGTAATTAGACAATCTTTGTGAAGTAGTAATAGGTATTGTCTCAGGCTTGTGCTAAGTGCAAATATCTCTAGTCTTTATGATAATCCTGAAAGGTTGCTAATATTATCTAGCCTTGACAGATGAGAAACTGATGCTCAGAGGATTGAATAAGTTACCCAGGTTCACATAGCTAATAAGTACTGAGCTAGGATTTAAAAATATTGCATCTAACTAAAAAGTGGCTCGATTCTTTTAAATTAAAGCCAATTAGAAAATAAATAGGAATCACATTATAAAGTGGGCTTTCATATCTACCTCTTCAAAAATGAAAGTACTATGAAACAAGGTACTATAAAATGTAAGGCATTGTAGGCCACATATTGCATGATTCCATTTATTGAAATGTCCATAATAGGAAAATTCTTGGAAACTAAAGTAGATTAATGGTTGCCGGGGCTTGGGGTGTAGTGGAGAATTGAGAATGACTGCTAACAGCTATGGGGTTTCTTTTTGGAGTGATGGAAATGCTTTGGAAGTAGTAGTGGTGATGGTTGCACAACATTGTGAAAGTACTAAACACCACTGAATTGTGCACTGCAAAATGATCAATTTTATGTAAGAAAAAGTAAGTTATTATTTAGCCATTAGCACTAACAGGGAGAAAGTTGAGGATCTAAACAATGCTTGTATCATTCATATTTATATAAATCAAAGAAAGGGCAAATAAAATACTCATAAAAATTAAAAATAACTTCACACACACACACAAACACACACCGAGATGATCTCTACCACAAAATTTATTCTCTTTGTGATAATAATGCTGAGGTTGGCCAAGGTTTCAGCAAACTATCTGTAGACCCAGAGGTCTTTTGAAAATACATCTTCAAATCTGAGTTGAGAGTGTATGGCACATGTTATGTGTAAGAGAGGAAGAAAACTATTTAACTTGGTTCAAATTGTTATTTCTTCTCCGAATCACCTTTCTAAATTTCTCTTGATAGTCTTTAAACTTTAAGATAAGGAAAATCAAAGCAACTAAGTTTCTAAGAAGCTACTTTTTTTTCCATTAAAGCTTACTTTGTGTTACTAACATTTTTTTAAAGTCATTGTTGGTCTAGCCTCATAAAATATTATGTTACTGTATGGTATAGTAAGTCTAACTACAAAGAAAACATCAATTATTAACATTTTTTTAAACCTTTTTTTAAAAAAATTTATTTATTTTTTGGCTGTGTTGGGTCTTCCTTGCTGCGCACCAGCTTTCTCTAGTTGTGGCAAGCGGGGGCGACTCTTCTTTGCAGTGCACGGGCTTCTCATTGTGGTGGCTTCTCTTGTTGCGGAGCACGGGCTCTAGGCACGTGGGCGTTAATAATTGCAGCACACAGGCTCAGTAGTTGTGGCTCACGGGCTTAGTTGTTCCAGGCATGTGGGATCTTCCCAGACCAGGGATCGAACCAGTGTCCCCTGCATTGGCAGGCAGATTCTTTTTTTTTTTTTTTAAACATCTTTATTGCAGTATAATTGCTTTACAATGGTGTGTTAGTTTCTGCTTTATAACAAAGTCAATCAGTTATACATATACATATGTTCCCATATCTCTTCCCTCTTGCGTCTCCCTCCCTCCCACCCTCCCTATCCCACCCCTCTATGTGGTCACAAAGCACCGAGCTGATCTCCCTGTGCTATGCGGCTGCTTCCCACTAGCTATCTATTTTACATTTGGTAGTGTATATATGTCCATGCCACTCTCTCACCCTGTCACACCTTACCCCTCCCCCTCCCCATATCCTCAAGTCCATTCTCTAGTAAGCAGGCAGATTCTTAACCACTGCACCACCAGGGAAGTCCCCAAATTGCGCCATTTTACAATAAGCTGTATAAGGGTTTTGGTTTTGCACATTTTTCCCAACACTTGGTATTTTCTGGTTTTGTTTTGTGTGTTTTTTTTTTTTTAGTAAATCCATTCTGAGTGTGAAGTAGTATGCTGCTGTGATTTCGATTTGCATTTCCATAGTGACTAATTGTCTTAGTCCATTGGGTTTACTGTAACAAAATACCATAGACTGGGTGGTTTACTAACAACAGAAATTTATTTGGCACAATTCTGGAGACTGGGAAGTCCAAGATCAAGAATTGGCAGATTTGATACCTGGTGAGAGCCATTTCCTTGTTCATAGATAGCCATCTTTTAGCATGTTCTCACATGTGGAGGGGGGAAGGGAGCTGACTGGGCCTCTTTCATAAGGGCACTAATCCCAAAGGCCCTACCTTCTAATACCATCACATTGGAGATTAGGTTTCAACATCTGAATTTTTGGGGAACACAAATACTCAGTCTATAGCACTAACTTTTTATGTGCTTATTAGCCATTTGTATCTCTTCTTTGATGAAATGTCTATTAAATCTTCTGCCCATTTAAAAAATTGGTTATCATCTTCTTGACTTGTAAGAGTTTTTTAAAAAATATATTTTGGATACAGGATTCTTGTCAGAAATATGATTTGCAAATGTTTTCTCACTGTCTGGCCTTGTCTTTTAACTTTCTTAATGGTGACCTTTGAAACACAAAAGTTTTATTAATTTTGATGATGTGCAATTTATCAAATTTTTCTTTTACCGATTGTGCTTTTGGTGTTGAATTTAAGAACTTTGCCTAGACCAAGGTCACAAAGATTTTTTCGTATGTTTTTCTCTAGAAGTTTTATAGTTTCACCTCCTACATGTAGATCAATGATCCATTCTGAGTTAATTTTTGTGTATGGTGTGAGATAAGAGTTAAGTCCTCTTTATTGTTTTTGCTTTTTTTAAAAAAAAATATAGATATCCAATTGCCCTAGCACCATTTGTTGAAAAGACCACCTTTCTGCATTGAGTTTTCTTGGCAGCTTTGTTGAAATTAAATCGACTATAAATAGAAGGTTATTTTTTTGGACACTGAATTATGTCTGTTCATCTATGTCAATATCCTTACCGTAATACCACACTGTCTGATTGTTGAAGCTTTATAGTAAAATTTGAAATCAGGTAGTATAAATCCTTCAACTTCGTTCTTCTTTTTCAAAGTTGTTTTGGCTATTCTAGGTCCTACATTTCCATGTAAATTTTAGGGCCCACTTGTTGATTGCTATGAAAAGCCTACAAGGGTCTTAATAGCAATTGATTGCTTTGAATTTATAGATCAATTTGGGGAGAATTGCCATCTTGACAATATTGGGTCTTCCAAACGTATATGTGAACTGTCTCTCCATGTATTTAGATCTTTAATTTGTTGTGGTAGTGTTTTCTAGTTTTATTTGTTTTAGTGAGGATTTTTATGTACTGTATCAAGGATGACACAAAAATTCCTGAGGTGCCATTTGTATAGAAGTTTCTATATTAAGCTTAGGTCCAATTCCAAATCGTTCAGAACTCCAGAGGTTTTCTCAGACGGCAAAAATGGAGTTTAATCTACAGACTCGGTGGGATAGAGTGAGAATGTATAATAGCCAAGGACTATGTATAGTTTTGATTTAGTGATAAAGTTCTTATATTATCAGTATCATCAAGAATTGCTCATTCATTTTCATTCATCATGAAAATTATGCTCTAAGGATCTAATAAGCAAGTTTTTAAAGAATTTTCCCATTCCATATTGAATGTGTTAGGTTGCTGGGGTTCCTCCAAAATTTATTTGTACTTCTGCTTCTTCTTGCTTATCCTGCAAAACCAAAATTATTCAGAGAAGGCTATTGCTTCCTAATGACTGTTTTTTTCTTTTTGACAATGAGGGTTTGATATCAGAGATGATGACCTAGTCAAATTCCAGAAAGCAAGTGCCATAAAAAGTAGTTAAATATATAACAACTACTGTAAAACACATCTCTGCTTATGAAGCACATTTAATTATCGTTAGATTCATATTGCTTCTTTCATAAATACAGTGGTGATTTTCTGTTGATATTTAAGCTGCTCTGGTAATAAGCCTCTTCAAACTCTTTTTGATTTTCTCAGAAACAAGAATATAGTTAAAAAATGAAAAAGAAATGCAGACAGCAAGACACAGACCTAATATATAATATGATTTGTGATTTGAGTGCATACTATGCACTTTGTGTTTCATTAACACGTAACTTCATAGTATAAATGCCTGTTAAAAAAATCTAATTTTTATGTAATTTTACAGAGCATCTCTAGTAGATACAAAATTTTGGTATTTTTTTCCCCCTAAACCTTAAAACCTTAAACTCAAAGACCACTTGCATCAGAATCAACAGGAGGACTCATTAAAAACCCAAGTTCTGGGTCTTACTCAAGCTTATAGGCTTAGAATATCAAAGAGGTGGTGCCAATAAACAAGCAATTTAAAGAACTCTCTAGGTGATTCTTATGATCGTGAAAGTTTGAGAATATTTACCTTAAAAAAATAACAAAATAAAAATTATAATATGTCTTTGAATTATTTTACCTGTGGGAATGCTAGGAGACCAAATTTTGCAATAAAATAAAGTGAGCTTTTTTTTAAATAAATCATAATGGATTAGAAAATTAAGTTCTTACTGCCTGTTTTACTCATTTAGCATTTATTACATATTACATATCACTTTGCAATTTATATATGTATATAAAACTATTTTTACTTATATATAAATACACATATACGTAACTTGTTTCCTCAATTAGAGTGCTAGATTCTTAAAAGTAGAGTCTGCTTCAGACAATTTTGTGCTGCTCTCACAGAGTCAAGGGCATGGAAGTCCTTTTTAAACATATCATGGGTTATTAGGCAGCAATGCTATTAGACACCAGTTGTCAAGAACTGAAACTCTGAAGTCAGACAGTTCTAACTGTTCTAATTAGTAGGTATGCCAACTTTGGCAAGTTGCCTAGCGGTTCAAAGCCTCACTTTTCTTATCTATAAAATAGGGATGATAACAATAATAGCATCTACCTCATGGGTTTGTGAGAATGAGTGAATTATGTACATATTACCTACATAATTATGTACTCATGCATTTATATATATGTTATACTTTTTGGAGTAATGACAAAAATAATAACAATTATTGTTATTATTGGCTTAATATTTTTCCTTTTGATTGAAAATAATTACATCAAAGATTTTT